>NC_030678.2:167288307-167633307 GCF_000004195.4 Xenopus tropicalis | reverse complement strand
GATATGCCTCTGAGAGTAAGTCAAGAGACCTTATTTCTGTAGACTAGAGGGTTCATACATGAACGCACTTTTTGAAGCCAACCCCTTGCCTTGGGTACCAAGGAGCCATAGGTGGGGGGAGGATTCATTATTAGGGTAGGCTAAAGGCAGCCATTCTACTAATGGTCTTGCAGGCTGAAGGGTTAATTACTGCAGTTTTTTCCATTTACATGGATAATTAAATCCCGGTATATTCTGGTGTAGATACATCAGCTTTGATTATTGTGTAGTACTTTACTTTTCAAACTTTTTTAGTTCAGGCCCTGCCCCCTCCCCAGCAACCACATAGTTAACAAAACTAAATGTGTTTATAATATATATTTATGTCGTTGTGCGCTTAACATATCAAACACAAGCACAAATCTATGTCAAAAAATGACTTCAGTAACTTGCAATGCTCAGAATATTACCCCCAGGCTTGTAAGTGGGATATTGTGTAACTATCAAAATATGTTGGTGGAAAAAAAAAAAGATTTGATAAAAATGTATAAACTTTCTTTATATGCAGAAGCCTAAACCCTTTCACTGTCTGCGCTTCAGTTTCTATTGAAAATCACAGTTCCATAGCTTCATGGCAGTAGCTAAGGTGTAGATAGGTGGGAATATTTGCTTCAGGGTCAGGGCCCCAGGCCCCCCTATACTTCCAATAATTCTTTGGCATCATTGTTCCCTTGCTGCTGGGTACACCCACAGCTAGAGTCAGCCTAGCCAGCAAATCGCCAGCTAGGGCCACCACTTTATAAATCCCTAATTTTCCTTGCATTCTCCGCTGCCAATCAGCCCTTATAGTCTCAGGCCCACCCAGGGTCAGAGTGGGCTGGCTGGTCCCGCTGGCCTAGACCCGATCCCTGCCGGCACTTTCCCAGCCCACAGATCTCCCGTCTAAGATAAGAATAAAGTATGCATGCTTGGGGGAGGGGATTGGATGGGCATCAGGGTCGGGCAGCCCTGGTGTACCCTGCACCCCCAGTCCGAACCTGGGAACACCTCTGCCCTGACTATTTCCCGGCCCAGTCTGCCTATTTCCCAGCCCCTTTAGCCACTTCCCCCATCCCAGCTCATCCATTTTCCTGCCCCTTATGTCATAACCCCGCCCCCAAATGATGTCACAATCAGCACCCCACCCGAAGGCCAGTATTCCAAACAAAAAAAGGTGGCATCACTACCCACAACTCTGTAAAACGGGTGCCGTGCAACAAAACACAATCATTTGGAACGGAAAGGGAGCCGTGGTGTGAAAAATTTATTGGACATTGCTCAGGCCACTGACACTGCTAGTCTTGGCAAGCATTCACTAGACCAAACTTTGCAGTGATTATCTGGTACAGGTGATAGTTGCTGCATGGATCAATAACACAAAGCCTACTTTCTGGATTGCTCTATGGTTGCTGGGTCTTGACTTTATCCCTTGACTTCTTCTCTTTTCGACCTCAAGTTTTCCACTCTACATGTTCATTGTGTAGCCACCACATCTGCTATTCTTCTACTTGGCCAATCCAGTACTCACCCTTGGGTTCAGTTTGCATTGTTGTTGGTGCTGGAGAGACTATTCGCCATCTCCTGGACTGTGACAACCTGGCAATTATTTACATTTCCAATATTTTCCAAAATTCCCAGGATTTTTATCCTTAGTTGAGTTTTTTTCCCTACTCAATCTTAACCCTATGTGCCAATATGTCCTTTCCTTTAGTGTGCTATCTGGGCAGGCTTACCCATTAACTTAGACCGCCTGTTCACCAGAACCAATAGGCTTTTTGGAATAAGTTTAATGGTGCCTTGGTTGAAATCAACAGAACCTGCACTACTACTACTTTTGATGGAGCTGACTATATTAGCACAGACCTAATAGAGTCCTGCAGCGAGACGGGTACCCTCAGGTTTTCCGCAAGAAAAGCAGGTTACAGGGAGATATTTCAGATGCAGGTATAGATGAGGGTCGGCAGGTTGGGTTGTGGGTCTTATCCATATTTATTATATTATATTACCTATATTATCTATTTTTAACTCCATTGTTCTGTGCAGGACTCTAGCACCTATTTCTCTACCACAACTCTTATACAAACCAACTATATCCCCCCAAGAATAACTTGTATATATTGGATGATATGATAAGAAATACATAGTGGAATGACTTGCAAATATATCTACTGCTCTTCTCAGTGCCAAACCAATAACAAAGCTCCTATCCATATCAACACTCCGTACATGTTCCCAGCACTAAATCTGGATATTACCAGCAATCTAATTAGTATGTTCAGACTTCCCTTACAAACCAGAGCGCCGTATCATCAAACATGAACATTCGCATAATGACAGACCGCAGGGCAAAAATCTATGCACAACTCATTGAGAATTCATACTGCTCCCGTTATCGGAATATTGTCTGCGGAAATATTTACATGTTGTTCATGTTACATCACTTACTAGATAAGGAACATTTATGGACGTGTCTTGTTTCCTTGATGGGTTTAAATCTCTCTTTAGATTATATAGGGCAGTACAGAAGGGTTTCTATTCTTAGCCAGAAATAAAGCATCCCTTCAACTGAGCATAGGTTATACAAGGATAGGGGATTCCTAACAGTAGGGGAGGGAAGGCCTTACATCCCCTACACTTCTTTCAGAAATAATTGGGTCAGACACCCTAAGCATCAGTCTTAGGTGTCTATTGTGATACTAACATCAACCATTAGTATTGATGTTGGTATATATGGTTTATGTATGCGAGTTTATAGATAGGTCAGTGTGGGTCTGTATGTGAGTGTATAGATAGGTCAGTATGGGTCTGTATGTGAGTGGATAGATAGGTCAGTGTGGGTCTGTATGTGAGTGGATAGATAGGTCAGTATGGGTCTGTATGTGAGTGTATAGATAGGTCAGTGTGGGTCTGTATGTGAGTGGATAGATAGGTCAATATGGGTCTGTATGTGAGTGGATAGGTCAGTATGGGTCTGTATGTGAGTGGATAGGTCAGTATGGGTCTGTATGTGAGTGGATAGATAGGTCAGTGTGGGTCTGTATGTGAGTGGATAGATAGGTCAGTATGGGTCTGTATGTGAGTGGATAGATAGGTCAGTGTTGGTCTGTATGTGAGTGGATAGATAGGTCAGTGTGGGTCTGTATGTGAGTGGATAGATGGGTCAGTGTGGGTCTGTATGTGAGTGGATAGATAGGTCAGTATGGGTCTGTATGTGAGTGGATAGGTCAGTGTGGGTCTGTATGTGAGTGGATAGATAGGTCAGTGTGGGTCTGTATGTGAGTGGATAGGTCAGTGTGGGTCTGTATGTGAGTGGATAGATAGGTCAGTGTGGGTCTGTATGTGAGTGGATAGGTCAGTGTGGGTCTGTATGTGAGTGGATAGATAGGTCAGTGTGGGTCTGTATGTGAGTGTATAGATAGGTCAGTATGGGTCTGTATGTGAGTGGATAGATAGGTCAGTGTGGGTCTGTATGTGAGTGGATAGGTCAGTGTGGGTCTGTATGTGAGTGGATAGATAGGTCAGTGTGGGTCTGTATGTGAGTGGATAGATAGGTCAGTGTGGGTCTGTATGTGTGTATAGATAGGTCAGTGTGGATCTGTATGTGAGTGGATAGATAGGTCAGTATGGGTCTGTATGTGAGTGTATAGATAGGTCAGTATGGGTCTGTATGTGAGTGGATAGATAGGTCAGTATGGGTCTGTATGTGAGTGGATAGGTCAGTGTGGGTCTGTATGTGAGGGGATAGATAGGTCAGTATGGGTCTGTATGTGAGTGTATAGATAGGTCAGTGTGGGTCTGTATGTGAGTGGATAGATAGGTCAGTATGGGTCTGTATGTGAGTGGATAGATAGGTCAGTATGGGTCTGTATGTGAGTGTATAGATAGGTCAGTGTGGGTCTGTATGTGAGTGTATAGATAGGTCAGTGTGGGTCTGTATGTGAGTGGATAGGTCAGTGTGGGTCTGTATGTGAGTGGATAGATAGGTCAGTATGGGTCTGTATGTGAGTGGATAGATAGGTCAGTGTGGGTCTGTATGTGAGTGTATAGATAGGTCAGTATGGGTCTGTATGTGAGTGGATAGATAGGTCAGTGTGGGTCTGTATGTGAGTGGATAGATAGGTCAGTATGGGTCTGTATGTGAGTGTATAGATAGGTCAGTGTGGGTCTGTATGTGAGTGGATAGGTCAGTGTGGGTCTGTATGTGAGTGGATAGGTCAGTGTGGGTCTGTATGTGAGTGGATAGATAGGTCAGTGTGGGTCTGTATGTGAGTGTATAGATAGGTCAGTATGGGTCTGTATGTGAGTGTATAGATAGGTCAGTATGGGTCTGTATGTGAGTGGATAGATAGGTCAGTGTGGGTCTGTATGTGAGTGGATAGATAGGTCAGTATGGGTCTGTATGTGAGTGTATAGATAGGTCAGTGTGGGTCTGTATGTGAGTGGATAGGTCAGTGTGGGTCTGTATGTGAGTGGATAGGTCAGTGTGGGTCTGTATGTGAGTGGATAGATAGGTCAGTGTGGGTCTGTATGTGAGTGTATAGATAGGTCAGTATGGGTCTGTATGTGAGTGGATAGATAGGTCAGTATGGGTCTGTATGTGAGTGGATAGATAGGTCAGTGTGGGTCTGTATGTGAGTGGATAGATAGGTCAGTGTGGGTCTGTATGTGAGTGGATAGGTCAGTGTGGGTCTGTATGTGAGTGGATAGATAGGTCAGTGTGGGTCTGTATGTGAGTGGATAGGTCAGTGTGGGTCTGTATGTGAGTGGATAGATAGGTCAGTGTGGGTCTGTATGTGAGTGTATAGATAGGTCAGTATGGGTCTGTATGTGAGTGGATAGATAGGTCAGTGTGGGTCTGTATGTGAGTGGATAGGTCAGTGTGGGTCTGTATGTGAGTGGATAGATAGGTCAGTATGGGTCTGTATGTGAGTGGATAGATAGGTCAGTGTGGGTCTGTATGTGAGTGTATAGATAGGTCAGTGTGGGTCTGTATGTGAGTGGATAGATAGGTCAGTATGGGTCTGTATGTGAGTGGATAGATAGGTCAGTGTGGGTCTGTATGTGAGTGTATAGATAGGTCAGTATGGGTCTGTATGTGAGTGGATAGATAGGTCAGTATGGGTCTGTATGTGAGTGTATAGATAGGTCAGTGTGGGTCTGTATGTGAGTGTATAGATAGGTCAGTATGGGTCTGTATGTGAGTGGATAGATAGGTCAGTATGGGTCTGTATGTGAGTGTATAGATAGGTCAGTGTGGGTCTGTATGTGAGTGGATAGATAGGTCAGTGTGGGTCTGTATGTGAGTGGATAGATAGGTCAGTATGGGTCTGTATGTGAGTGGATAGATAGGTCAGTGTGGGTCTGTATGTGAGTGGATAGATAGGTCAGTGTGGGTCTGTATGTGAGTGGATAGATAGGTCAGTATGGGTCTGTATGTGAGTGGATAGATAGGTCAGTGTGGGTCTGTATGTGAGTGGATAGATAGGTCAGTGTGGGTCTGTATGTGAGTGGATAGATAGGTCAGTGTGGGTCTGTATGTGAGTGGATAGGTCAGTGTGGGTCTGTATGTGAGTGGATAGGTCAGTGTGGGTCTGTATGTGAGTGGATAGGTCAGTGTGGGTCTGTATGTGAGTGGATAGATAGGTCAGTGTGGGTCTGTATGTGGGTGTATAGATAGGTCAGTATGGGTCTGTATGTGAGTGGATAGATAGGTCAGTATGGGTCTGTATGTGGGTGTATAGATAGGTCAGTGTGGGTCTGTATGTGGGTGTATAGATAGGTCAGTATGGGTCTGTATGTGAGTGGATAGATAGGTCAGTATGGGTCAGTATGGGAAAGTATAGATAGGTCAGTATGGGTCTATGTGTGTCAGCTGGGGTTCGCCTGGAGGGGTTGAACTTGATGGACTCTGGTCTTGTTTCAACCCTATGTAACTATATAACTATGTGTCCTTATCCTATGTCTGCCTTTTTAGATAGGGGGCTAAATTTGTCCTGTCAATCCGTAACTCCAATTTCTAATACTGGCTTAGGAGTTCTCAATACTGGGTCTTTCCATGAACCGACAGTTTTTGGAATATATACAAATATAATATATACATATATTTATAGAAGACAAGCAAAGCATATATTGACCACAAATGGACCTTAATGATTGTTGAACCTTAATTATTTCACAGCATCTAATAGAGGCTTATCTGCCTGGTAAAGGGATATATTGCTTATTAGGAACACTGGATTGGTGGCAAGGTGGAGCAAGTCCAGTATGATGCTTACACTGGATGGAAAGACACATACCTTTGCTCCATTTGGTCAAGGCACTGTCTACTAAATGTCAACCTAGTGTCAACCATGAAACAACAGGGTGGCCATTAATGCCCATGAAGAAAAGCCCTAACTCAAGAGTTTACGTTGAATATTAGACCATTAATAGTTTACCTTATAGATTTTCCGTTATGCTCATGGCACCTTCAGGAGAAGAAGACTATATTCCACATACATTAAACTAATCTGTAGAATCTTTCTACAAAAGCTTAAAACAGTAGGACGACAACAAAGGATAAAGTGACGGATAACCACAGCTTGGTATTTTAATAATTTAGCAGTCCTTAATGATCACCGAATATGAGAGAGAGAAGAGAAAGAGGAGAACTCATTTATCAGCGAAATCTCGACGGGCTATTAAAATTATTAGCATTCCAGGAACCCGCAGTTGTAATAAATATGTAAAATGAAATCCTAAGCTGCTTTGGTGTTAGAATTAGGGACTTAGGAAATAATTTATAGCATTTTATAGTTTTCCCTGTGTATAAATTTAATTACAATGGCTGAAGGTCTTCCCGAGCGCTGGAGAAGAATATCAGCCATCAGTCTTTCGACACAAGGCCACATCACACGGTGTTGAAAGGAATATAAAACAAGCGCGGGGACACTAGGGCAACATCTCTCTAACTGTATTTAGAGAGTGAAAAGAGTTATTTGTACTGCATTTGATATGTAGGATGTTATATATATTGTAATCTCATTTCAGATCCATAAACCCCTAGCATAGCAAGGTTCTCAAGGACTCTCGGAGATTGATATCGGAAAGGGCGCTATTCATTTTCATCTGGGCTTTTCAACCTTGTGGAACATTGATTTAAGTGCTGTAGTGTATGCAAGTACTTCTCTGTTGGAAAGTTATGGTGACTTTTGTAATACTGGCGTTGGGTGTCGATGATTTTCCTGATGAGTAGTGATGGGCGAAATGTTTCACCAGGCATGGATTCGCGGCGAATTTCCGCGTTTCGCCATTGGCGGATTGTTTTGCGAAACGGATGGAAAAATTCGCTGCACGTCAAAAAATTGTCGCCAGCGTCAAAAAAAAGAATAGTCGCGGGCGACGAAATAATAGCCGTGCGACGAAATAATAGCCACGTGACAAAATAATAGCCGCGGGCGACGAAACAATAGCGGCGGGCGACAAAATAATAGCCGCGGGCGACGAAATAATAGCCGTGCGACAAAATAATAGCCGCAGACGACGAAACAATAGCCGCGCGACAAAATAATAGCCGTGGGCGACGAAACAATAGCCATGCGACAAAATAATAGCTGCGGGCGATGAAACAATAGCCATGCGACAAAATAATAGCCGCAGGCGACAATTTTTTTTGTCGCACGACATTTTCGCTGTTTCACGGATCTTTTGAAACATTCGCGAATTTTTCGGTGAAACGAAACAGAACAGATTTGCTCATCACTACTGATGAGTATAAGACTGGAGTTCATCTGGAAAGTCTTTTGGACATCAACTTCAAAGGTCATGTTTTAAAGGAGAAGGAAAGGTAAAAACTCAGTAAGCTTTATCAGAAATGTCTATGTAAATACAGCCATAAGCACTCACAGTTCTCTGTCAAAAGATTTGTTGTGTCTGTTTCCCTCTGCCAGAGACACGCAGCTCTCGCTTCTCTCCCCTCTCCTGCTCCCCCCTCCCTCAAGAATGCTAAGAACTCACTCCCCACTTAGGAATGTGCCAATCAGCAAGAAGCTGACTCATAGGGGCAGATTTATCAAAACATGAGTTCAAATCCCGAATGGGAAAAATTCGGAAACGAAAAGTTCTGAAGATCAGAATATCATGAAAATGCTTAAAAAAAAATCGTATTAGTCACGATAATATCATATTGGTGATCCAAAAGTCACAAAATTTTCATACTGAACGGTTGGAAACAGCGGACAAAACGATCAGATTTTTTTGCACAAAAAATACGAAAAAGTCGTGTAAACGTAAAAAATTTGCGAAAGAGTTGAAAAAGTCATGCAAGCATCGAAAAAGTCACGCAAGGTATGAAAAAGTTACGGAAAATATGATTGGACTGATCCAACTAACACTCGGAGCGTTTGTGGATAAGTAAATGTGCCCCTTTGTCTAACTAACTGAGCATGTACACTGGTCTTGCTCTTGGTGCAGGAGTGAGGCATTATGGGAACTTTCTTTACACAGTTCAGGGTTTTTTCTTCCTGTTTGGCTTCTGATCATCTGAACGGGAGAAATATGGGGAGACCTAAGGGCACTATTGAGACAACTGAAGGTATGCCTGCAGCTTGAGATTAACTCTTTATTAGCCTTTCCTTCTGCTTTCATGATTAGGAATATCCGATCTGTATAATTCAGAGCTTTCTGGATAATGGATCATATAACTACTTCCCACTCAGATTTTATTTTTTCCCCTTCCTCTTCTACTACTTAGCCATTTTAACCTTCATGTCTATTTAGTTTGCCCTTCTTCCTGTACATCTCCCCTTTCTACTACCTCTTACCCTTCTACTCTCACCTTTCTATACTTCATTCTCAGCCTCTCCTCCATCTGCCCTTTGTTCTTCCCTAACCACACCATGTTCTTCTCTGCACTCCCCATTTCTCCTAAAAATGTAAAACAGTTGCATCACATGCCAAAATTTGAGCGTTTGGTTGTCCAGTCTGGTCATATTTAGGGTATGACTTTGGTACAACTAAAGGTGCCCATACACGTAAAGATCTGCTCATCTGGCAAGGTCGCCAAGCGAGCGGATCTTCTCCCGATATCCCCACCTACGGGTGGGCGATATCGGGGGAATTTAGGATAATTCGGTCGTTTGGCCCTGGGGCCAAACCGTAGAATCATAACTACTCTAATAGACGCAGTCGATTTGGGGACCGCATCAACGAGCCGTTGCAGTCCCCGATCTGACTGAATTTTTTAACCTGCCCGATTTCTGGCCAGATGTCGGTCGGGCATGTCAGTCGTTGTTTCCCCTACACAGCCCAATAAGCTGCTGAATCGGTCTAAGGGACCCATATCGGCAGCTACAATTGGTCCGTGTATGGCCACCTTAAGTGCTAAAGCTCTGGCAGAATTCCAATTGCAAAAAGATGCTGAGATTCGGCCAAAACCAGAAAGGACTGATGGATTTAGTGCATCCTTATGAAATGGGCAGAGTTTTCAGTCATTAATCAATTATCTTCTGAAAAAAAAATCCCACCATCACCATGGATACTGAATTGAAATTGCATAAAATGATAGCACAGAAGGGTGTTTTTATGATAATATAGAGAGCTATATTTATTCTCATTCATAGAAAAACCATTAACATGTCTTCATGAGATATTCTAGAATGAGTGATTAAAATGTCTTTCCATCATGAGCAAATAGCTCTGCCTCAAAGATTCTTGGGTGACTCAACTGTGTTGAAAGTGTTTCGTTGACAGATGCAAAAAATAAAAGCAATTATCTTGTCATCTACACTGTATGCCTTGCTGGACTTGCTTCTGCCTCACAGCAAGGGCAAGATGGTTATGGAGACGCGGTTAAAGGGACAGAATAGAAAAAAACACTGGTTCTGCTTTTTATCCTCACATCCGCACAGACATCTTTTAATTGTTTCCTCCACCTACAGAGAAGAAGGCTTTGATATGACTTATCATGAAGAACCAGTCAACGACCATGACTACACTGGAGAAAGGATCTATGGCCCAAAACGTGATTCTCTGTGTTTTCTACAGCACAGACATTTCTTAATGTTTGCCTTAAGAAGTTGTTTCCTGCACCTACAGAGAAGAAGGCTTTGACATGACTTATCATGAAGAACCAGTCAATGACCATGACTACACTGGAGAAAGGACCTATGGCACAAAATGTGATTCTCTGTGTTTTCTACAGCACAGACATTTTTTAATGTTTGCCTTAAGAAGTTGTTTCCTGCACCTACAGAGAAGAAGGCTTTGATATGACTTATCATGAAGAACCAGTCAATGACCATGACTACACTGGAGAAAGGACCTATGGCACAAAATGTGATTCTCTGTGTTTTCTACAGCACAGACATTTTTTAATGTTTGCCTTAAGAAGTTGTTTCCTGCACCTACAGAGAAGAAGGCTTTGACATGACTTATCATGAAGAACCAGTCAACGAGCATGACTACACTGGAGAAAGGATCTATGGCACAAATTGTGAATCTCTGTGTTTTCTACAGCACAGACATTTTTTAATGTTTGCCTTAAGAAGTTGTTTCCTGCACCTACAGAGAAGAAGGCTTTGACATGACTTATCATGAAGAACCAGTCAATGACCATGACTACACTGGAGAAAGGATCTATGGCCCAAAACATGATTCTCTGTGTTTTCTACAGCACAGACATTTTTTAACGTTTGCCTTAAGAAGTTGTTTCCTGCACCTACAGAGAAGAAGGCTTTGAAATGACTTATGAAGAACCAGTCAACGACCATAACATACAATTTATAGCTTCCAGAGGTGGGTGACAAAACACTTGCAACTGGTCCATATTGACTTCATGACAACTGCGTTTCTGACCGTCAATTACCTGATCCGTTGAGTGCAATATAGGTTCAGTCAATCACCATTAAAATCAACAAAAGTCAATTCTGAGCATTGTATTGCCCATCAAATATATTAAAAAGTGAGTCACCAAAAATAATATTAAAATGCTCCGTGTTAATTTTAATGGCAACCGTATTTCCGGCCGTCAGTGACCATTGAGTGCAACATGGGTCCAGGTACTGAACTGAAATTAAAAAAAAAGTAGTTCTGAGCATTTTATAGCCGATCAAATGTATTCAAAAGCGAAAGTCACCAAAAATAATTCTCAGCTGAGCTTCTGTTGCCTACAACAGATGATGCCTTGCTTCTGGAGAAAAACTGAGCTACCAATCTGCATAGATGGCAATAAGCCAACTCAAGTGCTAAACCAAGCTGAGCAATGGGCAGAGTCTTGACAACATAAGTACCTCCATCAACATTAAACCTGCTATTTCATGCAGAGATCCACTGAATCTAAGAATGGGTTTGGGAAATATCTGAGTATTTATGACTCAGCTGCACACCACATGATCAGACCATAAATAGAGCACCCCAAGGAATAAAAAAATAAACAACATGTATGTGGTGTGTTCCCTGTGGAATAAAGAAGGGTAAGACTATGGGAAGACTAGGGGGAAGAATTGCAGACAAAATGCTGATCTCCACCATTAGGGGTCCTAGAGCCATACTTTTCCTTGGGTCCTTGTTGTGTAAGTTACCCCAAGGGTATTTTAAAAGCAAAGGTTTGATTTGTGAACCACAACAATAGCTATATTCACAACACACAGTTTATTAGTGATGGCGTGTGGTGGTTTGCCCCACTGGCTTCATTCCCTCAGGATGACCAACCTACAGTGGCTTCACGTTAGGAGAAATATGGATATGACCTACATTGGCGGACATTTCCAACCTTGCCAACTAAAACAAGATGGGTTGGCATCAGTGGTGGATTCTTAGGGACCATAGTGCCTTCCAAATTAGTCCAGGAAATCCGAAAATAAATGTATGATCATTTTCTCATTCAGTAGAGTCTGAAGTGTCACAGGGACAGAGAGACAGATCTCCATTGACTCTGAGTTTGGACCTCCATCAATTAGATTTTCTTCCTAGTATCAGCCTTTTCATGATTTTTGATGTAATAATATGATTTGGAACAGTTCCCTAAGCCCCGCCCCCTCTTCCCCTGCTGATCTGGCTGACTACTTGTGACTCAAATAAAATGTAACAGTAGTCGCCTGCCCTCAGCCTGCCTTCAGCCTCCATCCTCCCAATCCCACAATTCCCTGCACATGTGATGTCAATAAGGAAAGAAAGGGGGTTATGTAGTTCCTGCATGCTGTCTGTAAGCTGTGGAGAAGTTGTTACAATTTTCAACATCAGTGTTTTAGTCCCTCCTCCCCTGCCAGGATTTCAAATAATGCAGAAAGAGAAGAACTGTTTTGCAGCTGGATTTCAGCATATAAAAATGGGATTTATTCCTACTTTTTGAAGGAACAGATTACATGGGGATATTAGGGGTTTCTGTGTTGTGTGGGCTCTTTAACAAATATTGGTTCGGAAGCTGGAGTTCCCCTTTAAGGCTAAATGAATGCTTACAAATATCACATAAAGTAGAGACTCCATAATTTCCCAACCAAGGCAGCTTCCATACGTAGTGTTGACTATACACACATTAATATTTCATTTATTTCCTCATTGAATCCCAATTTGCCTTAATAAAAGAGCAAGGGAGGCTTTCATTCCGTCTCCGATTCGCCGCTAGAATAAAAAGAAGGTCTTTTGAGGCAAAAGATACATTTATATTCCAGCTGTGAGCGCGAATGTAACCGGGGGGCTCCTTGATCTCGTCTCAGAGTAACGATGGGAAGAAGAAAGAGCAGCGCCGTGCCAGTTATAAAATAGACCAGCAAATAAAAATGATTTCTTTAAGACAATAACATCAAAACCCTCCCAATCAAAGGCACAGAAGCATCAAAGTGAATGGACGTTATTGTGCTGGGGATCAATGTCAAAGCCGAGACCAGCTGGGAAAGGGGGATTTAGCCTATTTCTGAATTTAAAAACAACGTATTGGCACGTTTTCCGCTTGGTGGTCATGTGACTGCTTCCTTTCTACACTGGCGTCAGTTATAATGAGGATTTGAATTATCTTTAACAAAAGTGTGTGAGTTGTTTGTCCTCTGTCTAAAGATACAGGGCTGCTATTCACGCACCTCGACAGTATGGGGTGGGCTTAAATGGGATCTACCATATTTTGTTCTGCTAGTAAAGTATTATTTAGCTTTAAGCAATACTAGGCTGAGGCGGAGGCAAAATATACACATACACATACTAGTATATTTTAGTAGTATGTGCCATTGGGCAATCCTAAATAGAAAACTGCCATTTTAAGTACTAAGGGCCGCCCCCTGGGATCATAGGATTCACAGTGCACACAAAGAAGCCAAGGCAAATATACATGTTAGGCCCCATCAGCCAATGAATGAGCAGCGTTCTGTCTTTTGCTTCCCCACTACTTCCTGTTACAGTTAGAGCTGCATCACTTCCTGCCAGCTGATCTCTGAGGGAGCACACAGCCCATCACAAAATGGCGGCTCAAGGGAAAGGATGTAATGTTTAATAGGGCACTTAATATGGTATAAACTATCTGTTGGTTAAATATTCATTCAGGGGTATAGTTTTCCCTTAACTACATTGCTGTTTTATTGAGCAACAATGAACACATATGAGAGGCTGTGTAGCTTATGAGACAGTCCCAGTGGGTATGTAGCTGCAGGATATCCGCACTAAGGAACATAGAGACTCCCAGCACATTGCCGTATCACTAGGCTCTATCTGCTGTTTACATGACTTTATCCCTTTAGTTAAATTATTCAGAAATCCCAGGCCGGGTGTTTTTACAAACTTGGAGTAAAATGAATAATTCAGTAGTATCATCTTTATACAAGAGAGAAGCTTTGTCAGAGATATACTAGCCTTCATTCACTGATCTATGGGCCCTTATATTCTGCCAGGCAAAGGACTGGACATTCATTTTATTATCATTATTATTATAACAGCGAGGTTGTGAGCTTGGAAACGAGGATGGGGAGGAACTTGGGGGTTTTATCAAATAAATCCAGACATATTAAGCTCAATCCCTGTACAACTAAATAATCAGGTTCACCATGTGATTGGTCAAGTGGACCCTTGTAAAGGGGTGGCTCACCCCCAAATATTTAGATAGAACCTAATCAGATTGGGCGCCTCCTGTCAGTTGGAAGGACCTACTGGTAAATAAAACATTAGAAAGGTTATTATATGATCCCTTTATATATTTATACATAGTTATCATGTCACCTCTTAAGTGTAAACAGACCCAACTTGGCCAGCCTTTCCCCATAACTGAGACTTTCCATACCCTTTACCAGCTTAGTTGCCCTTCTCTGGACCCTCTCTAACTCAATAATGTCCCGTTTGAGCACTGGAGACCAAAACTGAACAGCATATTCTAGATGGGGCCTTACCAGCGCTCTGTAAAGGGGAAGAATAACCCCCTCCTCCCGTGAATCTATACCCCTTTTAATACAGCTCAAACCCCTGTTTGTCCTTGCAGCTGCTGCCTGGCATTGCTTGCTACAGCCAAGTTTATTATCTACAAGGACTCCAAGCTCCTTCTCCATTATGGATTTGCCTAGTGCAGTCCCATTAAGGGTATAAGTGGCTGCATATTTTTACATCCCAGGTGCATGACCTTACATTTATCCACATTAAATCTCATCTGCCACTTAGCTGCCCAGATTGCCAGTTGGTCAAGATCCTGCTGCAAGGTGCCACATCCCGGATGGAATTAATTGGGCTGCAGAGTTTTGTGTCATCTGCAAACACTAATACAGGGCAAGGCTGACACTGGATTATATACTGCAAACCTGGGTGACTGCCCCCCAACCAACTAAAAACTGTGCGACCGTTGGTGCAGGGAAATGGGGTAATTTGAAAAGAAGTAGTACAACATTCCTGTTGTTTACACCCTTTCTCTTCTCATTTTTATTCTGCTTATACCCGGGGGGGTGGGGGGGGGAGACAAACCAGAAACAACTGCATTTTTTTTCTTCTTTTTAATCAAAAAAAGGAGTCTGTAAAATTTCAAGCATCAGTGTGTATGCATCGAAGCACTTAGTCCCTCTTAAATAAATCTGTAAATAAAAGTAGTACAGATTACTTGCGCCCCCTAGTGGTTATGTTTTATAGAATTGTCCAAAAAAACTGATTGTGGAAAGACGAATATAAGATATACGGGATGGGAATGCTATTGGGAGTCGTTAAGTTACATAAAATCAAATTCTCTCATTTAAAACTCAAGATTTAAAACAGATTTAATTTAGAAGACAGCTAAAGAGCAGATGTAAAGGTTATAGTAGCCAATAGTAACCAGATGTCTAATCAAACATCAGACCAGTAACTGCTGCTTCTTGGTTGGTTGCTATGGGTTAATAGCAGTATTGCAAACATTGCATGTGTTGTAATTTTTTCCCAACTGTTCTGTCATGTAAAGGGATGTCCTTTTCCCTCGCTAATAAATGAGGAGGGGTTACCATGATCTGGGCTCTTGGTGCTTCACCTGAGAGACGGGTAGGAATGCTGGTGGTCCAGAGGCTGAAGTAATTTAGTGAGTGATAATTAGACCCTCTCTGAGGGGTATAAGACAAACAGGGTGAGTGACCAAGGAAGTTCCGAGTCCCAACATAGGAGGTAGTTAGTACTCCCACTGCGTAGGGCAGAGTACTGCACACACAGGCAGCATAGGGCAGGCAGAGTATGGCACACACAGGCAGCATAGGGCAGGCAGAGTATGGCATACAGGCAGGGTAGGGCAGGGACAGTATGGCACACACAGGCAGGGTAGGGCAGGGACAGTATGGCACACACAGGCAACATAGGGCAGGCAGAGTATGGCACACACAGGCAGGGTAGGGTAGGGAGAGTATGGCACACACAGGCAGCATAGGGCAGGCAGAGTATGGCACACACAGGCAGGGTAGGTCAGGCAGATTATGGCACACACAGGCAGGGTAGTGCAGGTAGAGTATGGCACACCGGCAGCATAGGGCAGGCAGAGTATGGCACACACAGGCAGCATAGGGCAGGCAGAGTATGGCATACAGGCCGGGTAGGGCAGGGACAGTATGGCACACACAGGCAGGGTAGGGCAGGGAGAGTATGCCAGGGGCTGTTTTGAATCCCAGGCCTGATGAAGGGTTAAACATAATAGGAACTGTGGTACAGCAACCAAAGACATGGAACCTTATTGAGGCCACTAAAGCCAGTGATGAATGACTTTAGGACACAGATAATATTCAAACTGATCTGCACTAAACTGCCATGGTTTCATGAAAAAATTAACCAATGCTGAAACGTGGAATTCATGTGAATCCATGCCGAAAAAAATGTGCTCATCACTGACTATGACTCCTGTGCCTCTAAACTAGCTCATTATTGAGGGAAGCTGGGAGGTGCATACTCAGGCTTGCATTCCCCCCTCTACTGTGGAATGGTTTCCTCCAGCAGCCCACACTGAATTCTGGGGGTTACAATTACAATGCAGCATATGCTACTAAGCTGATAACTGCAATTACACTGAAATTTTAGGTATTAACGCTGAATTGTGAGTCGAGGAAACATGGCAGATTGCATGCGAATTTTGCACCTTGTGCTCATATAATAGATATTGTAGGGACCCATAGGGTTAAAGCTCCCTATGGACTTAGCCCTACGCTTCCTTATCTGCTGTTGCTGAGCAGAATGTTATGTTTCAACTTTAGCTATTTGCATCTGTGCAATTATTCTCCAACAAAGGAGAATTTAGTGGGTTTAGTACCCCCAGGCTCTGCTGCCTTAGTTTAGGGACCACAGTTCAGACACAGGTTTCAGGCTAGTCTTTACCCCTGAGCCACCGTTGGCTGTAGGGATCTGGGCCAGTAAAGGTAGACAACCTTGTGACTCCTGTCTATTATCCCACATCTGTCTCCACCGTGGTGCTACACCAGGGGTGGGCAAACTGCGGCCCGCTGGCCACATCCTACCCGCTGTCCTTTTTAATCCGGCCCACCAACACAGGCCCCCTAAAAGAAATATGGGCTCTGATTGGTTGCGCCCCGTGCATGCACGTGACATCAGCGCGCACTGGGGGCAACCATTTAAAAGGATGCCGGGGGTACAGAAGTCGGAGGATGCCACAGCGACAGAAGCAGCCACAAGGAGCAGCCCCTGGGGGGGTGATGGAGGATGCTTGGGGGAGGATGCTGGGGGGAGCTGGGTAATGGAGCTGGAGGATGCTGGGGTGGAGCTGGATGATGTTGGGGAGGATGCTGGGGTGGGGAGCTGGATAATGTTGGGGAGGATGCTGGGGGTGGAGCTGGATGATGTTGGGGAGGATGCTGGGGTGGGGAGCTGCAGGACACTGGGGGGGGAGCTGAGAGGCCCCGAGATTTCTGATGGCAGCCCTGGGCGTAAAGCTGGCCTGGCCCCTCTCGGCTGTAAGTCAATGTGGCCCCTGAGCCAAAAAGTTTGCCCACCCCTGTGCTACACTGTTCTGCTACCTTGCAACTGCATTTGTCATTCGTGCTATTCTACCTCAGTGGTGTGAGTATTAACCCTGCATATGCTGTGTTCCATCAATAAACCAAGTTCTAGTTCAATGCAAAAGAACCTTTGGCATCCATAATTACATTATATACACCTTTGGCAGTGGAGAGTTGCAGTTCAGCAACATCTCATAAGTACATTTCTTCCATTTTGCGAAGGCCCAGCCTGTGTGTTTGAGTCACATGTGCCCATGCTCATACCTAATAGCCAGATTTGGCAAATACTAGCCAAGATAGGGTTACAATATGATATAGATAAGTTAAATGAAAACTACACCCCCAGAATGAATACTTAACCAACAGACAGTTTATATCATATTAAGTGGCCTATTAAAGAATCTCCCCAAACTGGAATATATATATATCAGTAAATATTGCCATTTTACATCCTTTCCCTTGAGCCGCCATTTAGTGATGGGCTGTGTGCTCCCTCAGAGATCAGCTGACAGGAAATGATGCAGCTCTAACTGTAACAGGAAGTAGTGTGGGAGCAAAAGGCACTTGTATTCAAGCCCTTTTCAGCTCCCGCCAAACCAGAGAGCTTCAGAATGAGGCAAACAATAGTCACAGTTATATATTATGGCCAAATGCCACTTATATTAGAATGTCATCTGCTCTACTGCACTTCCACAGCCCATCAGTAGGTGGCAGCCTTTGCTCAGCAGCACTTGGCCCTAGGGCAACTTCGGCCTAGGGACACTTAGATTCCAACACAGGGTAACAGGGAACCCAAACATTTTCATGTAGCCAACGTGTGATCTATTTCTGCCAATTAACCTGTTCACTCACCTGTAACGAGGACTGTTATTGTTAGAGAGAGGAGGCTATTAGTTACAAAATAATAAAATAGTTTAAAACCTGACACTTTTTGATTTTCTGGTCTTCCAGAAACTCAAACTGATTGTTTTTTTTAGCGGTTCTGGACTTCTCAGTGGTCTCTTAAAGCCTTAAGTCTCTGACACATGGGGCGCTTATCTCTTATGTCAAATATTTCAAATAAATAACAGCCTATGCCACTGGATAAGCGCATAACTGCCACTGTAAGTGCTAATATCTATCCCTCTGTATTTGTATCAGGGACTGTGCTCTCACACAAACCAAGGGCACATATACATGCTAGGCACATCAGCCAATGAATGGACATGACATTTTTTTTCCGTCAGTTGACCAAAGGACAGATTTTCAGAAAATACACATTCTACCGAATCTAAAATAAATAAATATGTCTTTGTATGGCAAAGACATGTATGTCTTTGTATCGGTTATTGATTGCTTTATATGTTACTCTGTATGCCCAATGTATGAAATGCAGTAATTCCTTGTAGAGTGTAAGCTCTTTTGGGCAGGGCTCCCTTCCCCTCCTGTATCGGTTACTGATTGCTTTATATGTTACTCTGTATGCCCAATGTATGAAATGCAGTAATTCCTTGTAGAGTGTAAGCTCTTTTGGGCAGGGCTCCCTTCCCCTCCTGTATCGGTTACTGATTGCTTTATATGTTACTCTGTATGCCCAATGTATGAAATGCAGTAATTCCTTGTAGAGTGTAAGCTCTTTTGGGCAGGGCTCCCTTCCCCTCCTGTATCGGTTACTGATTGCTTTATATGTTACTCTGTATGCCCAATGTATGAAATGCAGTAATTCCTTGTAGAGTGTAAGCTCTTTTGGGCAGGGCTCCCTTCCCCTCCTGTATCGGTTACTGATTGCTTTATATGTTACTCTGTATGCCCAATGTATGAAATGCAGTAATTCCTTGTAGAGTGTAAGCTCTTTTGGGCAGGGCTCCCTTCCCCTCCTGTATCGGTTACTGATTGCTTTATATGTTACTCTGTATGCCCAATGTATGAAATGCAGTAATTCCGTGTAGAGTGTAAGCTCTTTTGGGCAGGGCTCCCTTCCCCTCCTGTATCGGTTACTGATTGCTTTATATGTTACTCTGTATGCCCAATGTATGAAATGCAGTAATTCCGTGTAGAGTGTAAGCTCTTTTGGGCAGGGCTCCCTTCCCCTCCTGTATCGGTTACTGATTGCTTTATATGTTACTCTGTATGCCCAATGTATGAAATGCAGTAATTCCTTGTAGAGTGTAAGCTCTTTTGGGCAGGGCTCCCTTCCCCTCCTGTATCGTTTACTGATTGCTTTATATGTTACTCTGTATGCCCAATGTATGAAATCCACTTATTGTACAGCGCTGCGGGATATGTTGGCGCTTTATAAATAAATGTTAATAATAATAATAATAATAATAATAATAAAGCACAAAACAGCAATGCTAAGCTAAATGTATAAGTTTTTACATAATTTCTGAATATTGTCTCAAAGCTTATGTAGGGACCCATAGGGTTAAGCTCCCTATGGCTTTACTTCCCTACCTCTTCACACCTTTACTGTTATTGGGCAAAGCCCTCTGTACTCAGGTTACAGTTAAAACACTATCCCTTATTGGTTTAGTCAGGTTGTTCACACCCCCTGCAGGCTGATATAGTGTCTGGCAGAAGGGTGTGGCTTCCTGTTTGGCTGCAGTCTGCTTTCCAAGCATAGCTCCATTGAGCCCAGGAGCAGAACCTTAGGCCCCAGAAGCCATTTTGTACCCCAGAGGATATCATCCCTCTGGAGAAAGTCGGGGACAGGGCCCTGTGAACGAGGTTTTAGTCAGCACAGCAGATTGGTCATAGCACTCTCTAGGAGAGTGAAGTAGTCAGGCTTATTTAGCAAGAGCAGCTCAGCTCCACCAGGATAATAGATTTAAAAGTACTCTTTCCATCCGGCAATGTTGCCTCAGCGTAGGGCCACGGAGTAGCGATAGGAGACAGGTTAGAATAAACCCTGATCCCTAATCACACAGAGGACTCTCACGCTAGGGGTTATCAACCTGAGGGCTGAGGTATCTATTCAGACTGTTTCCAAAGGGGTTGCCAAGCTGACCAGGCACATTAACCCTGCCCAGACTCCCAACAGAGGTGGGATAAACCCATGTGCATCCTCTCTTGTTCCTCAGAGTACTGCTATCTAATAACATCTACATCTGCTTGTATTGTGAGTATTTGATAACCCTGCTTACCATCATTGTTCATAGTTCATGTGTTCATAGTTCAAACAGCAAGAACCTTTCTGGCATCCATATTTCTACATCTGCACTACACAGCTACAGTGAGTTGTAGTGCAACTACACCCTCATCTCCGGTCAGGTCTCTTCCAACTAAGAGAAGGCCCATCCTAAAGGTGCCCATACACTATAAGATCCACTCGCTTGGCGATGTCGCCAAGCAAGCGGATCTTCACCCGATATCCCCACCTACGGGTGGGCAATATCGGGTAGCAAGTAACATCTGTGGTTATGGGGCAGTCGGTTCCAACTGGATTTTCTAACCTGGCCGATCAAGATCTGGCCAATTTCAGGCCAGATATCGGTCGGCCAGGCCGCTCTGTTCTGCCCATACACGGGCCGATTAGCTGCTGAATCGGTCCAAGGGACCCATATCCACAGCTATAGTCGGCCCGTGTATGGGGACCTTAAGAAAGGGAGTCGCATGTAACACATGCTCTTCATATCACTACTAGCCTGGTTTAACCATTTCCTAGCCAAAATAGTGTTACACTTACAATTAACCCCATTATGTGCCCCACATTTTCCAGCATAAAACATCCTGGATTGAACTATTTCATGCCCTAGATTTGAACATTTTCATGCCCAAATATGCATAGATTTAGCAATCTATGTGGTCCGCAGAGGCAAATACCAAATAAAAATAGTGCATATACATTTTCACAGCTGACACTTAGGCTGCTGCTGGTATGTTTATTATGTGCCATAAGACACCCTAACCGTACGGAAACCCTAGAAAACTATATATATTTTCCAAAAGCAAAATGGGTAAATACTTATTTATACAGGTATTGGACCCCTTATTCGGAAACCCATTATCCAGAAAGCTCCAAATTACAGAAAGCCTGTCTCCCATAGACTCCATTTTAATGAAATAATTCAGAACTTTAAAACTGATTTCCTTTTTCTCTGTAATAATAAAACAGTACCTGTACTTGATCCCAACTAAGATATAATTACCCCTTATTGGGGGCAGAACAGCCCTATTGGGTTTATTTCATGGTTAAATCATTCCCTTTTCTCTGTAATAATAAAACAGTACCTGTACTTGATCCCAACTAAGATATAATTACCCCTTATTGGGGGCAGAACAGCCCTATTGGGTTTATTTCATGGTTAAATCATTCCCTTTTCTCTGTAATAATAAAACAGTACCTGTACTTGATCCCAACTAAGATATAATTACCCCTTATTGGGGGCAGAACAGCCCTATTGGGTTTATTTAATGGTTAAATGATTCCCTTTTCTCTGTAATAATAAAACAGTACCTGTACTTGATCCCAACTAATATAAAAATAATCCTTATTGGATGCAAAACAATCCTATTGGGGTTAATTAATGTTTTATTGATTTTTTAGTAGACCTAAGGTATGAAGATCCAAATTACGGAAAGACCCCTTATCCAGAATACCCTTGGTCCCGAGCATTCTGGATAACGGGTCCTATTCCTGTACTGAAAACTACCAGACTACAAAGCTATGCTAAACATAGCAGTTTTTATAAAATCTCTGATATCGTCAAAAAGCTTGCATTTTACCCAATTATATGCCAAATATTTTGTAACGCACCAACATAAAACATCCTAAATATGAACACTACAGGTCCACTGAATAGTTTGATGCCCAATATGCATAGATTTTACAAACTATGGGGCGTACAGAGGCACCCAAATAGATATATACAGACAAACATTTCATGGGCAAAACCAAATAACAAAGAGCAATGCGGAATGCAATAAAATTACACAAATTCAATAAAACTACCAAGATCCAATGGGATTTTTTGTCGCCTAGTGTAATTTGCAGTAAGAATCACAGTTTGAATATTTTGGCTTGTCCAAATAAGTTTTAAGGACAGAGACAAGCAAACACCACCAATGTAGTGAAATGAAAATGCAAAATGATCTAAGTGTGACTATGTGGGCCAAGTTGGGCAAATTGTGCAAGTATGTGTGAGCGCTATGAAAGTATAAAAGCCCCTGATTCCCCAAAAATGTATGTGCGTGTGTGTGTAAGTGTAAAAGTGTATTAGTGTGTTTGTGTGTGATACTAACCTGGTAACAAGCAGGCTGGAAATCCAGAGAAGGCAGAAGGGATCCAGAAACCAGAGGAGGCCATTTTCTCTCTTGATCCAGTTTCCGGGGGAAGGGGCAGGGCTCCAGGAAGTGCAGACATGTAGTTGCCACATATTTTCTATGTTCTGTGGCACTTTAAGGGTTAATGTGTCAGTAATTACAGTAAATGGATCATTTGGTAACCCTGAGAATAGAACTGTCAGCAGAAACGACAGAAAATGGGAAAATAGTGCCGGAAAACTATAGGTTTATTCTTTTTTTTTTTAAAGACATCAAAGGAGTCCAAACCACGCCTGAGATAAGTTTGAATAACTTTATTTAAACAATAAATAAGTGAAAATAGGGGAATTCCATCATCTGTACTTATACAAAAAAAAGAAAAATACAAACAACTGTATGGATCTTCTTATAGAATCTGTCCATTTGGAGCACAGACCACTCGGTCGGTTGGCCCATTTATTGCCACCTTTATTTAGCAAGTCGTTAGTCTTATGGGCAGCTGTACTTGTTCATTAAGATTGCCATGGTGCTCTCAGGCCACTGTGGTCAAACCACCCTTCCCTCCCTACACAGTGGCGTCACTGAGAGCACAGTAGATCTTTATCATTATTACAGAAGAGCAGGACAACCAAAACAGGTATAGACTGCCACTTAGCTGAAGTCTGCTTGGTGTCCATTAGTGAGTCCGCGTACATATGCAATTATATGTCTGTACATTTTCATCAAACTGTGCCATAAGGATTGGAGCAGGTCCACGAATGCAGGTTCTGGTGTTGGTGTAACCTGGACATTCTGAGCTGGACTTGTATCCACAAAAAGTTGGCTATCTAGCAGAGGTGTTGGTGCACTAGGATTCTGAATAGAACTCGCTGGATCTTCATTTGGATTTACCGTTGTTTTAAACTGAGCGGCTGCTTTAAGCTCAAATGCATTAGCCAGGTATCGCTTCAGTTTTTTGGTTTGTAAAAATGGAGTTGTCTGTAACGGGAACAAGGTAACTTGATCCTCTGTTGTCGGCGACTGAGTAATTAAATGGGGAAAAGAGATCAGTTGTGGTTCAGACCTCTTTGACCTTTCGACTTTCACTTGTGTGTTTTTGTCGCCGTAGATCTTGACACCAATCCACTCAATGTAGTGTTGGGTAGCGGTGTAAACATGAGGCTGCTTCTCTTTGGGACAGCCATATCCCGAGCCTGCTATTCCAACCACCATATAGGTATAAGCATCTATTCTCCTGCATGTAAGAGGGCCTCCTACATCACCCTACAAAAGACAAAAGCAAAATCACTATCACCTTACACATTTTTGGATAGGAAAAGGCAAGTATGTATGTATAACTTTATTTATAAAGCGCCACAAGGATACGCAGCGCTGTACAATCTTACAATATACAGAATTACACACAGGGAGGACAAGTGTTATAATAAATACAATAAATAAGTATAAATACACAGGGAGTAAGTGCCATGGGGTATGAGACACAGTAGGAAGGAGGTCCCTGCCCCGTAGAGCTTACAGACTAAGTAGACCGGTTTCTATATGGAATTTCTCTCTTACCAGGCAGCTGTCGCTATTCTCTGACGTATAATGGGCACACAGGCTGAAGTCTTTGATTTTGCCTTTATACCATTGCTTGCTATTGCACGTCTTTTTAGGGATAATATTCACTTGGGCTTCTTGCATGATAGTTAAAGTTTCTGTCGCTAAATAAAAAGAAATGGGATTGAAAATGGTTTTCCACTTAAGGCTAAAGTGCAGTCAAATCTCAAATAAGAGGTTCAATGAGGTTCAGTATTCAGCCTCTTGTTAAGGTATTTGACTAAATATAACAATTATGCAAAAATGATAAAAAATAGAGACTTACGTGATTCGTTCAGAAAACCCCAAGCTGATACGTAGCAGTCGTCCTTTTCCTCCACGTTAACCGTTATAGCCGGTATACAGGCCGGCTGGGTGTAGTCATTATATTTGATGGCCGCTTCCAGCTCAACCAGAGCAATGTCATGAGTTGGCCTTTCTATAGGGGAGTAGTTTTCATGGATTATCAGCTGTTTAATCTTTCCAAACTGGACTTCTGGACCCAATCGAGCGAGATGGTGGGCTCCAAATACCAGTCTCAACGTGTTGAGAGAACTGAAACAAAGAAAGAGCATTTTGTCAATTTATGTTGGTAATCTCTTCCCTTCCATTTATTATTTCTCTACGGATCATTTCTACATGTCTCTCATCAATAGTTATTATCAACACATGGAGGCAGATTTACTACAATACAATACAATACATTCTTACTTTTTATGTTTGGTGAAGCAGCTCGCCGCTGTTAGGACCCATTTGACATTCAAAATGGAGCCGCCACAGAAATGTGTATAATCCTTCCCATTTCCGTGCTGGATGCTCACTGCCCAGGGCCAGGCTCCGGCTTGGGAGTAATGTCCCCCAATAATCCGAACGCCGCGTTGGAAGTTCTTCACCTTAGGCTTATTTCCACAATCTGTTGGAGACACAGAGAATGCAGTACTTTAGGGGGGAAACTGAAAGCAATTCTATGTAGTGAAGAGTGAATTACAAGTGTTCCAAATGTATTTTCCAGATAAAATTAAAACCCTAATCTAGATAACTAGGAGCCATATTAGTGAAATCAGTTATATGTTCAAATGATTGGAGTAAAAAGTAAAACAGGAGATGCCTTTGATGGACATTGGTAAAGTCTGTTACGTACAGTAAATCTACAGCTGCATCCCATATAATGGAAACAGCTGCCTAAATATGAATTATATATAAAGTATACTGTGAGTCTATCTATCTATCTATCTATCTATGTATCTATCTATCTATGCATGAATTACATAATATAAACACCCATTTCCTTCCAGTATTACTACTTACTGCATATCTTCTCGCTCTTGGAAGTAGAAATAGAAATAGAAATAGAAGTAAAGAATAATAAAAAGATGAAATAAAATGCTGCTAGCCTCAGGGATGGTCTCGCCATCTCCAAAGCCAGAGTGCAAATGAGTGATTACAACAAGCTGTTGAAGATGTGAGTTGTGACATCATCAGCATAAGGCAAACTGTACTGGGAGTGTTTAAGCATTGTGACATCATCAGCTCACTCACTGGCCATAAGGCAGGACTGAAGCTGGAATGTTTATATCTATTAGTCCAGTTTAGGGACACAAATATGTTATTAGAGAGTGTGACTGTACTGTTGGTAATAAACCTATCAGATTATAAATGGCAAATGAAAAACAACAGGCTCATCAGTTAAACTGTACAGTGAAAATGTTTACAAATCATTATACACACAGTGCTAAGTAGTATTGGCACATAAGGTACTATGTGGTGCTATATGGCCCAGCGCACTGTGTAAATGCCCCCTCCCATAGCTTGGTACCCATGACCCCTGCTCCCCACCGATTGGTCTGCACCGATGCTGTATGCTGACCCCAACAGTCTCTGCTTCTTGGCACCTAACTAAAGGTGGTCATACACGGGCCGATTCTAGAAACCGATATTGGTCCTTTAGACTGAGAGGATCTTAACGTGTATGGCCACCTTAACTTAACAATTTGCATATATATGTATACTGTATATATTGCATATGTGCAAATTGGTAAACCATAAGCAAAGTTATATATACAGTATATATATATATATCTCCCAGTCTTACTCAAAGTTGGAAGTCCAGCCAGAACAACTGGTCTTTTTCAATAAAAAAAATTTTTTTCACCTTCAATAGGTCATGTGTTATCTTTGCTTTAAAAAACCTATGATTAAGTGTCAGACAGATGCGAAAGGCATACTGTTCTATGAAATGAATATTCAATAAAGAATTTTTTTCCATTTTCAACTACTTCTCTGCTGGCCTGTCCATGGTTTTCCAGAGTGCCCAATACCTCTTTTTTCTCATTTTGTGTACAGTTTGTCCTTCCCCTGAACTGAGGCGCTGATGCACCTGGGCCACCCACCACCATCTCAGGGGTTTCTAGCTGCCTCAGGTGGGCAAGTTGATACCACCCCCACGTTTAGCTTTGTCGAATCAGAAGGTGGCATGGGGCTGCCATCTTTTCTGGATAACCCCAAGCTGATACGTAGCAGTCGTGCTTTTCCTCCATGTTAACCGTTATAGCCGGTATACAGGCCGGCTGGGTGTAGTCATTATATTTGATGGCCGCTTCCAGCTCAACCAGAGCAATGTCATGAGTAGGCCTTTCTATAGGGGAGTAGTTTTCATGGATTATCAGCTGTTTAATCTTTCCAAACTGGACTTCTGGACCCAATCGAGCGAGATGGTGGGCTCCAAATACCAGTCTTAACGTGTTGAGAGAACTGAAACAAAGAAAGAACATTTTGTCAATTTATGTTGGTAATCTCTTCCCTTCCATTTATTATTTCTCTACGGATCATTTCATTCCTTCCCATTTCCGTGCTGGATGCTCACTGCCCAGGACCAGGCTCCGGCTTGGGTGTAATGTCCCCCAATAATCAGAACGCCGCGTTGGAAGTTCTTCACCTTAGGCTTGTTTCCACAAACTGTTGGAGACACAGAGAATGCAGTACTTTAGGGGGGAAACTGAAAGCAATTCTATATAGTGAATAGTGAATTACAAGTGTTCCAAATTTATTTTCCAAATAAAATTAAAACCCTAATCTAGATAACTAGGAGCCATATTAGTGAAATCAGTTATATATCTATCTGTCAATATATTCTCTATAAATTATCTATCTATCTATCTATCTATTTATATATTATCTATCTATCTATTATCTATCTATCTATCTATTTATATATTATCTATCTATCTATCTATCTATATATTATCTATCTAGCTATCAATACAATACAATAAAATACATTCTTACTTTTTATATTTGGTGAAGCAGCTCGCCGCCGTTAGGACCCATTTGACATTCAAAATGGAGCCACCACAGAAATGTGTATAATCCTTCCCATTTCCGTGCTGGATGCTCACTGCCCAGGGCCAGGCTCCGGCTTGGGTGTGATGTCCCCCAATAATCCGAACGCCGCGTTGGAAGTTCTTAACCTTAGGCCTGTTTCCACAATCTGTAAATGAATATATACTGGGGATCTCACTCAGTGAGGACAGAGCACATTGTTTACTTGAATCTCATCTCTGTAGCTGGGGTTGCCACCTATGCCAGTGACAAAAGCCGGCAAGGTCAGTGGGACGGAGACATTGGGGGCAGGCTGGAGATTTTCTGGGGCTACTTGTGGGTGGGGCTATAATGTCACATGAACAAACCTGAAACCTGGACCGGAGGTTTTGAATCAGACTGCCCCTTGACAAACAGGACAGGAGGCAGCCCTATTCGCAGCAAGTATTTCCCTCAGTTCTAGGCAGACAGTACAGCTCAGAGCTGGGCAAGCCTGCATGGGGTTGCCATCTTTTCTGTATTCATGATTCGCTCAGAAAACCCCAAGCTGATACGTAGCAGTCGTCCTTTTTCTCCACGTTAACCGTTATAGCCGGTATACAGGCCGGCTGGGTGTAGTCATTATATTTGATGGCCGCTTCCAGCTCAACCAGAGCAATGTCATGAGTTGGCCTTTCTATAGGGGAGTAGTTTTCATGGATTATCAGCTGTTTAATCTTTCCAGTCTGGACTTCTGGACCCAATCGAGCGAGATGGTGGGCTCCAAATACCAGTCTCAACGTGTTGAGAGAACTGAAACAAGGAAAGAACATTTTGTCAATTAATGTTTGTAATCTCTTCCCTTCCATTTATTATTTCTCTACGGATCATTTCTACATGTCTCTCATCAATAGTTATTATCAACACATGGAGGCAGATTTACTAGAACTCAAATACAATACATTCTTACCTTTTATATTTGGTGAAGCAGCTCGCCGCCGTTAGGACCCATTTGACATTCAAAATGGAGCCGCCACAGAAATGTGTATAATCCTTCTCATTTCCGTGCTGGATGCTCACTGCCCAGGGCCAGGCTCCGGCTTGGGTGTAATGTCCCCCAATAATCCGAACGCCGCGTTGGAAGTTCTTCACCTTAGGCTTATTTCCACAATCTGTAAATGAATATATACTGGGGATCTCACTCAGTGTGGACAGAGCACATTGTTTACTTGAATCTCATCTCTGTAGCTGGGGTTGCCACCTATGCCAGTGACAAAAGCCGGCAAGGGCAGTGGGACGGAGACATTGGGGGCAGGCTGGAGATTTTCTGGGGCCGGTTGTGGGTGGGGCTATAATGTCACATGAACAAACCTGAAACCTGGACAGGAGGTTTTGAATCAGACTTCCCCAGTGTTGGACTGGGCCGCCGGGATACTGGGAAAAATCCTGGTGGCCCCGGCTCTAGTGGGCCCAGACCTGACCCTTTCCGGCGCTGCCCCTGCCCTGACATTTTAAACTTACGTGTGCTCGAGGGAGGACGTTGGGTGGGGGACCCTGCAAGGGGGGTGGCTGGGGGCGGGCACCTGCAGGGCCCCTGGGGTGGGAGTCCTGGTGGGTCCTGCACCCCCCAGTCCAACCCTGGACTGCCCCTTGACAAACAGGACAGGTGGCAGCCCTAATCGCAGCAAGTATTTCCCTCAGTTCTAGGCAGACAGTACAGCTCAGAGCTGGGCAGAAAAAAAAAACGCCTTTCTACATTTTTAAATTGGCATCAAGTATCATTTTTACCAGCCAAATGGCAACCCCAGCCCCCGTTATGCCCACCTTGCCCTGCCGCCGCTCTCATCCCTCCTCCACGGACAGTGTGAGCTCCTGATTCCTCACTCTGCTGGTTTGTTCCTGCGCAGACTCCCCAAGCTTTAACTGAATGCACCATGTCAAAAGGGGGGTATATTTTCTCTTTAAATGGTGGTTTACTACAAATACAATTGGCCATTAAGTGGCAATTCCCAAAATTCATTTAAAAATCTGTTCTCCATTAAGAAAGCAAGGTGTTGTGTAATCTCTGCAGCCCTCCATCATTCAACCCCTTGCACATGGGTGTTTTAAAGGGAAACTCTGGCTTCCAAACCAAAATTTGTTAAAAAGCCCCATAAAATACGGAAGCCCCTAATATACCTATCACTTTAATCTGTTCCTTCAAAAAGTAGGAATAAATACCATTTTTATATGCTGAAATCCAGCTGCAAAACAGTTCTTCTCTTTCTGCATCATTTGAAATCCTGGCAGGGGAGGAGGGACTAAAACACTGATGTTACAAATTGTAACAACTTCCCCACAGCTTACAGACAGCATGCAGGAACTACATAACCCACAATGCATTGCACTGGGATGTTCCTTTCCTTATTGACATCACGTGTGCAGCAGGGAATTGTGGGATTGGGAGGAGGCAGGCTGAAGGCAGGCTGAGGACAGGTGACTACTGTTACATGTTATTTGAGTCACAAAGTAGTCAGCCAGATCAGCAGGGGAACAGGGGGCGGGGCTTAGGGAACTGTTCCAAACCAGATTATTATTATGCAGGTATAGGACCCATTATCCAGAATGTGCGGGACCAATGGTATTCTGGATAAGGGATCTTTCCGTAATTTGGATCTCCATACCTTAAGGCTACTAAAATATTAATAAAACATTCATTAAACCCAATAGGATTGTTTTGCGTCCAATAAGGATTATTTATATCTTACTTGGGATCAATTACAGGTACTGTTTATTACTACAGAAAAAAAGGAAATCAGTTTTACTGATCAAATTCTACATTATTTGATTAAAATGGAGTCTATGGGAGACAGGCTTTCCGTAATTCGGAGCTTTCTGGATAATGGGTTTCCGGATAAGCGATCCCATACCTGCATTAAACATCATAAAAAGGCTGCATAGTTTTTAATTGATATGTATTGCAAATTGACTTGAAATTATATTTACTTTTCAAAAAGCTTCAATTGTGTTTGGGCGGAGTTTCCCTTTAACCTGTTTTTGCTGTGAAGTGGGTTTTCCTGCGTTCCCATGCACAGCAATGCAGGAGTTAATGCAAGATTCCCGTATAGGTGTGCACCCACAGGCATGGCTGAACCAGGCAGAAACTTTAATTCTGCACTGCTGCTTTAAGAACCGTCCTCTGATATTCCTAGACTACAGCTCCCGTCGTGCTTTAGCCTGTGATAAAATTCTGGGAGTTGCAGTCCAGCTGCACCACGGACGGCTGATGTTGGACACAGGTAGCTGATTAGCAGCCAATTCCAATGCATGCTGCAGGGCTGCATAACAATCCACCCAGGCTGCAGCATACACCCAACTTTTGTGCTCATTGTCCCTGCTGAATAAAGATTCTGTTTGTGTTTAAAGGAAAAGTAGCGGCGACTCCGGGCAGATTTATCTGTTTATACTTCTGTTTCTTTGCGTGGCCTTAGATGACGCCCGGGCAGAGTGCCTGTTGGGTGGCACCTATCCAGAATATGCCTTTTTATAGCACCCCACCCCGTTATTACAGTGGCGGAGAGCTGCCCGTGTTATATTTACATTTTCATTCCCCGTGCTTTATATAGCATCGGGTCCCATGTGGCCGGGACATTGGAAACATACTTGGAATACCTTAAACACTTCTGCTGACAATAAATTAAGAGTCAGCACAGGACTTTGACCTACCAGCCTGGCAGAGGGAGGAGGGAGCTGGGTTAATTAATTGGAATTCTTTGGGAAGGATTTGTACTTTTCATGAGAAGACTCGGGCACATTGCCTCTCACTTTATTCCCCTTTCCCTGCTCTCAGATTTCTGGGCAAACAAGTGAAAATGTTGCGACTGCTGAGCAGCGAGGAGCAGGAAACCCAAACGGCGCTGAAAGGTCTGAGCTCACGGAACCTGCTGACTTTGGCCCTCGGGGCGGTGATCTTCCTCCTTTTTGGATTCATTATAGGTAAAGTAATTGCCGATTCGCAGGCGGATATTTGTCGGGCCCTAAACCGTGCAGAAAAGGGTACAATTTGAGCTCAAAACATAGGGATCTTCAATATGTAATAATAAAACTGTTATTTATTACTTGTTACTGGTAAATTAGACCCATAGGATGCTGGGAACTGTAGTAGAACAACATCTCGTTTAAAGCTTTGGAGCTGATATAAAGGGAAATATTTCACTAGAAGTAACTTGAGCAACTTTTCAGTTGGTCCTTATTTTTTATTCCTGGTTTTGCCTTTCTATTCTGATTCTTTTCAGGGTCATTTCTGGGGCTGCCCCACCTCACAAGGGTGGCTATTTGTATTGTAATCTACAATTAAAGTGGAGCTAATTAGTTTGTTTATTTGGTTATACTTTGTCTCACTGTATGGAGCTCTGTAGCAACAGCCCAGTGCCCCTTATGGATGAAGACACACAGAGCAACTTAGTAGCAACTACTTCCCATGGCTATTAAATGCCAGACAATGACAATACTGAGAATTGCCTCTGCTAAAACACACATAGAGACAATTAGTAAATGATCAGCATTGTCTATTTATGTAGCCGGCAATAAGTAGCTGCTACTAGTAGCTCTGTGTGTCTTCACCCTAAAGCTGGCCATACACGCACCGATAATATCGTACGAAACCTCGTTTCGTATGATATTCGGTGCGTGTATGGCAAATTGGCGAGTAGGCCGATATCGACGGAGGCTGCTGATATCGGTCGACTTGCCGATGGGGCAGGTTAAAAGATTTTGATTGGGTGCCATAGAAGGTGCCTGACCAAAATCTGCCTATTCCCATTCCTATTGTTTCTACCTCCTTATCTGCCGTTTCAGCCCTGAACGGTTTGTGACTGATTGTACGATCTTTCGTGCGACCATCGGAAAGATCGCAAATCGCCACGTGTGTGGCCATCTTAAGTTATCACCCTATGTTATCTCTTTCCTTATCTCTTCTACATACTGTAGACTGCCCCCCAAACCCGTCCCTACGCATTAGCAAAGCCCCCAAAAACACCTATTATGTCACCAGGGAGAGGCAGTGCCTAAGAATGGGGTGCTACCCCTACCCAGAGACATCAACCTCAAGATAATCCACTCTAGCCTTTTTGCAATCTTATTTAAAGGGGAACTAAACCCTGCTGCACAGCACAGAATAATTTAACATATAATGAAGGTTGAGGCATGCTGGGAGCTGTAGTCCAGCAACATCAGGGTTGGATTCTTAAAGTAATATTGCACAGTAAAACTGTTCCTAAACTTTCCCCAAATCCCCAGGGCCGGCGGCTGCATTAAAATGCAAGAAATCCCCCAATGAGAATCCCAGCTGATGTGAGTAAATCCGGCTCCCTGTTCTCTGTTCCTGCAATTGGAGTTGGGAGCAATAAGCACAGATTCCCAGCACTGAACAAGTCTGTCTCTTTATCCCCATGTCTGATTCCTGTGCCATATAATGACGGGAGAATTCACATAATTATCTCTATATGTAAGATAACAGGGAGATGCCTGACACAGTGCTGGGAATCAGCATTCTCATTGGTCACTTCTCTTGCATTTATAGTGAGATTCAGTAGAATGCTCAGTGGTCATTTTTCTTGCATTTATAATTACGTTTTCTGACAACTTCTATAGCTAAACTGGGGGGCGCAGGTTGACAGCATTATGGTTGGGGTTACAACCCCTTTAATGTAATCCTTTAGTGTGAAGCCTTAAAAAAACAGGACTGGATCATAATCTTTCTCATCACATGGGCTAGTTGGTAGCCTACCTAATTTCAATCTGAGAATTAATATGGATGTGGTACCACATAACTTGATGAATCCAATGCCCCCCAAGTTTATCCTAGAGCTTACTGAGCATGTACAGTGCCACTGACTCTCAAAACATGGCCTAACAAGATCAGACATGGGGGAACCCTGTAAACAAAGGAATCCAGACATATTCAGAGATATTAATGATAATATGATTACATTGTCTTTCTTTCCAGGATGGTTTGCCAAACCCAACACAAGCGCCCTCCCAGTCCAAACGCATCAGAGTATGAGAAATGTATTCTGGGATGAAATGAAAGCAGAAAACATAAAACAGTACTTACAGTAAGTTTAATATTTTCATAATTACCTGCACAGTACTGGTGAGCAGTGGCTATGGGGTGAACACATTTCCCTTAGTGCTGAAGAGACTGTGTGCGCATGCATCCCCTTCACTAGGTTAAGTTGCCCTTTAATAACCACATACCATAGGAATTAATGGGGTTGTTTACCTTTGAGTTAACTTTTAGTATAATGTAGAGAGTACAGTTCTAAGACAATTTGAAATTGGTCTTCATTTATTATTTATTTGTAGTTTTTAGTTATGTCAGTTCATGAGCTCTCCACTTTAGAGTTTCAGCAGCTATTTGGTTGCTAGGGTCCAAGTTACCTTAGCTACCAGGGAGGGGTTTGGATGAGAGACTGATATATGATTAGGAGAGGGACTGAATAGAAAAGAAAGTTACAAAAAGTAACAATAACAATAAAACTGGAGCCTCACAGAGCAATAGTTTTTGGCTGCCGGGGTCAGTGACCCCCCATTTAGAAACTGCAAAGAGTTGGAAGAAGAAGGCAAATAATTCAAAAACTATAACCAATAAATAATGAAGACCAATTCAAAAGTTGCTTAGAACTGATCATTCTATAACTATAACTTTTAGTAAGTGAATAACTGTGAAAGATGTCGGTGCAATAAAATATCCCCAATGTACCCGGGATTTCTATTCTAGTCACCCTATTGCATGAGACGAGGTTGGTGCGTCTGTATGCCCAGGCTTATTAGTCTCGTATGGATTCACACACATGTTCAGCTGGTGATAGTTTGCCCCTGTGACTGGACATCCATCTATTTAATGCAATTTTAATGGTAAAAACACCCAGCATATATAATATCCATAAGGCTTAGGACATAACAATATGTTTCATCCAGCTCTGCTATAAAACACCTTCCTTCCATTAATAAGTTATTGTGCTGCAGCGGATAATATTGATTTTTCTTCTGGTTTTGTTTCTTATTTATTACATTGAAACCTGCTACCATATTCTCAGGTAGAGGCAGTGATACATTTTCTTCTATATGCCATTCTTTGTACAAACCCTTGACTTACACTATTAAAGGCGTAGTTCACCTTTAAATTAACTTTGAGTATGATGTAGACCAGGGATGGGCAAACTACAGCCAGCGGGCCACGTCCGGCCCGTTGGTCTTTTTAATCCGGCCCGCCGACTCCGCAAGTCTCATCACGCAAGACTTGGACTGACGAGCGGAGACAGGGTAACGTTGGCCCGGCCGTCAAATTTTAAAAGTTAATGTGGCCCCTGAGCCAAAATGTTTGCCTGCCCCTGATGTAGACTGATATTCTGAGACAATTTACACTTTAGTTTTTTATTTTTTGTGGTTTTTCAGTTATTTAGCTTTTTAATCAGCAGCTATCTGGTTGCTAAGGTACTTGTTTACCTTAGCAACCAGACAGTAGTTTCAATGACAGAGATGAATAGGAGAGGGGCCTGAATGGAACGATCTGGAATTAAAAGTAACAATAACAATAAAATTGTAAGCTCTTTCAAAGATAAATAATGAAGACTAATTGCAAAGTTGCTAGGAATAGGACATTCTATTACATATGAATAGTGAAAGGTCACCCATACCTTGAATTTGTTATTACATTACAATCGTTTATGTAAAGCCTTTCAATATCCATATAAAGATGTTCCCCTGCTGATTGGCTGACTACTTTGTGACTCAAATAAACTGTAACAGTAGTCGCCTGTCCTCAGCCTGCCTCCCCCCAATCCCACAATTCCCTGCTGCAGACGTGATGTCAATAAGAAAAGGAACATCCTAGTGCAATGCATTGTGGGTTATGTAGTTCCTGCATGCTGTCTGTAAGCTGTGGGGAAGTTGTTACAATTTGTAACATCAGTGTTTTAGTCCCTCCTCCCCTGCCAGGATTTCAAATGATACAGAAAGAGAAAAACTATTTTGCGCTGGATTTCAGCATATAAAAATGGTATTCATTCCCACTGTTTGAAGGAACAGATTACAGTGATATTAGGGATATTAGGGGTTTCTCTGTTCTACTACCCTGAGGCTACTCACTTGAGTCTATGGACTGGTGGGACACGCAAAGGCTACTAAACCTCTATACTCCTCTTGGGAGCATGTTTTGCACCTAGAGTGACTAAATGTCGGATCCAGAATTTATTTTACCTGCCTTTGTAACCCCAATGCTCTCTCTTTACTGGGGCTTTTCCTACCCTCGGCTCCTGGCATCATTCCCCCCTCCTCTATGAAGAACATCCAAGAGAACTAATAAACAGCACTACGGGAACCACCTTACCCTCTTCTAGGAACCTTCTCACCACCATCTACAGGGCATATTGTGGATGGACTGGATGGACTATATCTTGCACTCGTGCTGACAGAGACAACCTCTTTCTTTTATACACAACATAGAATTATTAAAGATGGTGTAAAAAATATATATTTCATTTTTAAAAGGAGTTGTTCACCTTTTAAATTATTTTTTCCGTGACATACAGGGTGATATTCTAAGACAATGTGCATTTGGGTGTCATTTTTTTATTATTTGTGGTATTTGAGCTATGTAGCTTTTTATTCAGCAGCTCTCCAGGTCAGAATTTTAGCAGCTATCTGGTTGCTAGGGTCCATATTACCCTAGCAACCAGACACCCTAGCAACCAGACATACCCTAGCAACCAGACACCCTGAATAGGAAAATAAGTAATAAAAAGTAACAATAGCAATAAAATTGTAGCCTCACAGAGCATTTGTTTATTTAGGTCAGTGAAAGCTGGACAGAGTCAGAAGCAAACCATTAAAAAACTATAAAAGAGAAAAAATAAAGCCCAATTGAAAAGATGCTTAGGAATAGACTTTCTGTAACATACTTACAGTACCCTTACCCTTTAAAAGAGAAGTCTATGGGACAGCCCATTATTGCTTAAATTAGCCAAAAACTGGAAATGTGCTAATTAAAAAACAATGGTTTTTAGAAATTACTTAACGGATCTGTGGTACAAAGATCCAATAAGATGATGTGGCGTTTAGTTAATTAGTGGAAGAGACCATGCTGAAAATACAATAACTGCCGCACAGCATATTTTGTTTAACTCACTAATAGTCTCTCCAAATGAAGCCATTTTTGCTACATAGTGAAAAAAAATATTTACTATATACTGTGTTTTGTTTGCTTCTAAATTGCAGCAATTTCAGCCAAGTCCCACATCTAGCAGGAACACAAGAGAATTTCCGTCTCGCACAGCAGATTCAAGCCCAGTGGAAAGAGTACGGTCTGGATAAAGTAGAGCTGGCTCATTATGACATTCTATTATCGTACCCCAACGAGAGCAACCCCAATTACATCTCTATTGTAGATGAACATGGATATGAGGTCAGCATGGTTACAATGATTAATCTTGTTAAAGAGTAATGATTACCAAATCAATGTTTAATCATTGTTATTGCTTATTACACCCACTGGTGTGTACAGGTGGCCACATACAGCATTGCTCATTTGTCGAGGTTGCCAAATCTTTTACTTAATATACCCATCTTAGGTAAGCGATGGTGAGCTAATCCGATTGCTTGGCCCTAGGGCCAAACCAGCACATTGCAATGAAGGGGGCATATCAATGATCTGATGCAGTCCTCGAACTTCGGCAAAAAAATCAAGCCTACCCGATCAACATCTGGGCGATTTTTGGTCAGGGAACCCTGTCAGAAGGCCCAATACATGGGCAGATAACCTATCGAATAATGGTGGCCATACACAGGCCACCATTAGACCGGTCCCTTAGACCGATTCAACAGCTTATCTGCCCGTGTAGGGGCACAAACAATGGGCCTGCCTGACATTGACCCTGAAATCGGACAGATATTGATCAGGCAGGTTATAAAATGTTATTGGATCGGGGACCACATCAGCTCGTTGATGCGGTCCCCGAACCGACTGCGCCTATTACCGGTGTTGTAATTCGATTGTTTGGCCCTGGGCCAAACGACCAAATTAACCCAAATTCACCCCATATTGCCCAACCTTAGGTGGGGATATCGGGAGAAGATCCACTCACTTGGGACCTCGCCAAGCGAGCGGATTTTAACATGTATGGCCACCTTAAGTCTGCAGGACCCAAATCAGCAGCTTAAATCTGCCCATGTATGGTCACCTTAAGACCACAGACCACTTCTGTCTGTCTTTGACCAATTTTGTTGGCCAAAATTCTTAAGTTCTGCCTTAACTGTACATTGCCATACCACTTAAGGCCGGTCTTTCCTCTGCTTCCTATTGGGTGTCCAATGTAGGGCAATATCAGTGGTTGAGTCTGTAATACCCTTTAGTATATGTCCAATCCATCTCCATCACCTTTACATTATGATGGTGGCCATCTCTTCTAGATGACACTGAGTTAGAAGGTCATAGTTTGAAATCTTCTGTGGCCAGAAGATGTTAAGAATCCTTCTCAGACTTTTCTTTTTCTGTTTTACGCCAGCTTGCCAAATCATAAAGCAGTATGATGTTTATTAAGTTCACCCTGCTCAGAATTCTCATTACTTTTTTTTAAGATATTACCGTGTTTCCCCGAAAATAAGACACTGTCTTATATTTTTTTAAGCTCCAAAATATGCACTAGGTCTTATTTTTAGGGGATGTCTTATTTTTCCATGAAGAAGAATACAGTACACATTTATTCCATCGTTTGGGCGAGATTTATCGCCCAGCCTAGGTGGGTGCCTTATTTTCCGAGGGGGTGAAAAATCGGGGGGGTGCCTTACTTTCGGAGGATGTCCTATTTTCGGGGAAACAGGGTAATAGTATATTCCTATGCCTTTCCCCATCTCCCTCAGAGTACCCAGTGGTATTGGATCCCTATCCCCATCCAGTGGAGGGAAGTTTCTTTATGATCACAATGTTTACTGAATCAACACTGATGGTTTTCATCCACCAATGCTATATATTATATATATATATCATCATCATCATCATATAAAACTGCACTTACAGGTCTTGCAAAGTGGAAAAAAAACGAGTAATTTATTGAACCGATGTTGTGGTCTCAGCAGAGACCTTTCTCATCTTGAGACCGAAACATTGGTCCAATAAACTGCCCATTATTTTTTTACTTTGCAAGACCTGTAAGTGCAGTTTTATATGATGCTATATAGTTTTTTGATTATGGCACCCAGGCAATTAGCTTATACAAACGGAGTGCAATCTACACACTGGTGTATATATATACACATACATATAGTTCAAAAACAGTTGCACCCTAACAGTTCCATGGGTGCTGTAGTCAAATTTAATTAGTATGGAAAATGATGGACCAGCACGTCTCCATTACATTATATCTTATGAAAAAATCTTTATTGTATCGCCATACATCCAAGTTTTGGTCCCTTGGGACCTTTTTCGAGGTATGTATGTATATATAATATTATAAAAATAACTGGCATCATGCTACCTTTTTCCGAATGTTTTTTTTAGGTTTACAATACATCATTATTTGAACCTCCTCCACCAGGATATGAAAATATTTCAGATGTCGTTCCACCATACAATGCCTATTCAGCACCTGGAACCCCAGAGGTATGATTTTGTGTTTTGGCCCTGCCCCAAGCCCTTCCCTAGCCACACCCCAGCATGGGCCAATTCACCTAAAGCCCTGCCCACTTTCTGGTAAGCTTTGTTCTTTTGGGGGTCCGCAATTTTGGTCTGTTTTGTAGAAGCTGTTATTCTTAAGAGCCACAATGTAGGCAGGAAATAGGGGTAGGCAGACGGGGCACGTGTCTAGGGCGCAACAGTGGGGGGCACACACACATATACCCCTAGTTTTGGCTCTGAAGAGGAATGCGCTCACCAATCAGTGGTGCAAGTTGAGGAGTGAAGGCATTTTTGTGCATAAAGGTGACAAGTGTGCATAGAGGGGTGGTTTCCACAATGGAAAGGCATTTTCGGGCATTTTGTCACCTGTGATTTTACTTTGGCAAGAAAAGGCCCTGTGTGTTATGACCCAAAGGAATAGACTGCATAATGATTTCCCTCTTGCTTTGTTTCCCACAAATTCTGACTTACAATACAGGCCTTTCATAAAGCTTTTTGAGCAAAACACGTGCCAGGAATTTCCTTTTTCTCTTTTTATACTGCCTTCTATTATGGCCAATTGAATGTTTCTGACTCCTAAGGCTTCATTCCGTGACGGCTTTCGTAATTTAATTTTTTAGGATACGTTAAATAATATGACCTCTGCCAGCATTTGGATACAGACAGGGCTTGGGGGCGGGTGATTGGCACACTGGGGTACTAATGTCTCCTACATAATTAGCAGGCCAGTATATTGGTTTATATTGAGTTTATGTCATATTCTGATCTGTTTCTGGACGTTGCACGGTGGAGCTATAAAACTGATAGCCATGAGTCCCTCATATTTGTTGCCATGATATTATTGCCCCAAATACAGAACATACCCAGGGTATGATGTAATTTTTTGCCTTACTTTTAATTATGTTCAATGGAAGTTACATTTTCATGTATTCTGAATATTTACATAGGGTTGAAAAAAGACCAGAGTCCATCAAGTTCAACCCTTCCAAGTAAACCCAGCACACACAAACCTATACTGTACAACGTAAGCTGGGAAGATGCATTTACCAATGCAACTTTTTGTCCTAAAGGCAACAGTTGGCAACTTATTGGCCCATGTATCTGGCCAAAAATGTATTTATCACCTACCACTTAAGCCTGCAGGGGTCAGGAGGCTTGAGCATAAGTCACAGGGTTTTGGCCTAAAAACCAGGTGCCAATGGTCTGTTCATAGCTTGTAGAAAACTTTTAAAAACTTTTAAAGGCCTATATTTTTACATAAAAGCCCAAAGAATGTTGTGGCTGATCTTGTTACAGGATCCCTTTCCCCCATCTAATTCCATATGGGGCAAAGGAGCTTATTGCACTAGTTGTAAACCAAAAAAAAAATCAGTTTTCGCTCTATTCTGTATCTGCTTAGTGAGAGAGACTTCTGAAACGTAGGGATCTCATTGAAACCATCCACGATTAATGAATAATATTATTAACAGATTTCTGTTCCAGGGGGAGCTGGTATATGTGAATTACGGCCGCACAGAGGACTTTCACTATCTGGAAAGGAATTTAAATATCAGCTGCCATGGGAAGATAGTTATTGCCAGATATGGAAAGATTTTCAGAGGGAATAAGGCAAGTATATGGTTGTAGCAGTCAATTCACTATTACTGGTATGAAGGCTACTGAATGCATCACATAAATACCGATACCATACTACATACCTGTAGCCAGCTAGCTGATTTACTCATTCACATGGAAAGTGTTGGGGAGCAACACAAACACAAAAATGTATAGGGTGCCAATATGAGCTATAATTGGCTATTTGATAGCCCCATGTGAACCGGCAGCATACGGTAGACTCTGTTTGATATTACACTGGATGAATGCAACTAAAACTTGCCGCCTAACCAGGAATTCAGTAATAAGCGCCTACTTTGAGGCCACTGGGAGCAACATCCAAGGTGTTGGTGAGCAACATGTAGAGCCACTGGCTGGGGATCACTGCATTATATGGTCAAAACTATGTAGACCCTCCGTCTTCTGCTTTCTATATTGTGGCAACAGTTTGGGGATATTTTTGATATGAACAATATAACAAATGAATAGAAATCAGAAATGAAAAAAAGTATATACAATTAAGGCTGGTCCATGTAAACAGACCCACCGTTAGTATTGGGCAAAATTTGAATAAAGTCATACCGAGTAGATTGGGAGACCCGGGTGTATATACCCTGAGCCGATCGCTAATTAGCAAAATTCCCAACACAGTCAAAACTTATATGGGCCAATAATAACTCACCGTGTCTTTAATGTGGTCCGGGTGCTTAAAGCCCCGAACCCGTAGCCAAGGGTGGTAAACCATACAGCAAAAGAGACAACTCTAAGCACGCCGGACGACAGGTTATCCACTTAAAATTTCAGCTTTATTGATACCATTAAAAACAGCACACCTGACGCGTTTCGTGCGCAAGCCCACTTAATCATAGGGGATATTTTTGCCTCTTTCAGCACAATAATGCCCACATGCATCCGCAAGTGAGATTTATAAATAATAGGTTTGTGACATGGGATTGAAAGAGCTTGACTGGACAGAGCCCTCACCTCAACCCAACATCTAGTGGGAACCTGCCCAAAAAAGTATAGGCTGTTATAGCAGCAAAGAGACAACCAAATCCTTATTTATACACTTGGTTTTGGAATTAAATATTGGACAGGCTGGTGTCCCAATGCAGTGTATTTACTGTAGGATTAAAGGCGGCCATACACGGGCCGATTGTAGCTGCTGTTATGGATCCCTTGGACCGATTTGGCAGCTTATCAGCCTGTGTAGGGGCAGAAACGAGGGGCCTGCCCGACCAATATCTGGCCTGAAATTGGCCAGATATCGATTGGCCAGGTTAAAAAATTCAGTTGGATTGTGGACCGCATCAGCTCGTTGATGCGGTCCCCGAAGCGACTGCCCCATTGCCGCCAATATAATTAGATTGTTGGCCCCAGGGCCAAATGATCGAATTAGCCTACAAGCTCCCCGATATCCCCCAACTATAGGATCTCACCAAGGGAGCGAATCTTAACATGTATGGGGACCTGTAGTTTTTTTTTTCACCTAATGTTTCTACTAATAAGGAATTTAGCAGTAGAGCTATTTTCAGTTTAAGTGCCCTGCGGAGTTTCAAGCTTATCCATTAGAGTTTAGTATTTTTCGTTGCCCTTTCTCTTCCGCGCTCTTGTGTTTTGGTGCCTTCAGTGCGAGTACATTCTGGGAAGCAGCCAGGACATTTCAATTCAGGGTAGCACACTTGACAGCCGCAGGAAAGCAGCCTCTAATTCCAAGTATTTCATTTGTGCCTAATGCCATTTGCCAGATAAACACAAAGGGAGAGGGTGCCAGCAATGTATAAAGGATATCACTGCTAGATATATTTTCCACCAGCCAAAGCCATTCATTTAATGTTCACTGTGCGAGAAATAATGGAGGCAGCCAAAAAAATGTTCAACCCTCAGCCAGTTTAGCTGGAAAGAAATGGCATTCTGTGCTCGGCTCTTGGAAGGATAAAATGAGCTACTGCTCTGACCATTTGCCCAAGTATTTATTCAGGTAGGATTTTTAACTACGGGTTCCAAGCCAATCATTGTGGCCTAAGAATGGTTCACTGTAATGGTTAATATTTGAGCTTCTGAACCAAAATCTGCTGAAGAGCTCCAAACAACATAGAAACCCCTAATATCTGTTCCTTCAAAAAGTATGAATAAATACCATTTTTATATGGTGAAATCCAGCTGCAAAACAGTTCTTCTCTTTCTGCATCATTTGAACTCCTGGCAGGGGAGGAGGGACTAAAACACTGATGTTACAAATTGTAACAACTTTTCCACAGCTTACAGACAGCATGCAGGAACTACATAACCCACAATGCATTGCACTGCAATGCTCCTTTGCTTATTGACATCACATGTGCAAAGAATTGTGGGATTGGGAGGAGGCAGGCTGAAGGCAGGCTGAGGAAATTCAACTACCGTTACATTTGGTAGATAAGTGTACCTTATATGAAGTTCTAGATTTCTCTGCACGTATTTCCGTCTAACATTTTGAAATATGATTGACTTTTGCAGGTTAGCAATGCACAAAAAGCTGGTGCCATAGGCATTATCCTCTATTCCGATCCAGTAGATTACTGTGCTCCTGGTGTAGAACCTTATCCAGATGGTTGGAACCTTCCAGGCGGTGGTGCCCAACGTGGAAATGTCCTTAATCTGAATGGTGCAGGAGACCCACTTACCCCTGGTTATCCTGCAAAAGGTATGAGTAATGGGAGCAAAACAAGAAGGTTGGTTGATGTTTCTGTCCAGGGTGGAAGTAGAGACCAGGAAATATGTATTCCCTCATCCACATACAAAGTGCATGACCATAACTGCTAGAGAAGATGACCCCCCCCCCCATAGAGAAATAAATGTGTCAAATGGCTGTTTTTCTAGAATACACATACCGATATAATGAAAAGGATGGCGTAGGGCTCCCAAGAATTCCAGTGCATCCTATAGGATACCATGATGCCGAGGCCCTGCTGCGGTAAGCAGAAGATCTTGACTTGCATCCATTCTTGTAATTTGTGCCTCCACCAATACACCAGTTCAGCCTGCTTTGATGAATTACACACAAGGTGCAAAGCACAGGGAACACTGATTCATGGGAACCCTGGAATTAACACTTGCCTTAAGTTGGTATCCCTTCCAGGGCTCCTCTTTGTGTGTTGAGTCTACACACCTAACTGACTTGCTTCTAATGAACCTTACACTAACATCATTTCTGGTGCCCCATACACCAGAAACTAGTAAGTTAGGTTGAAAAAAGATGTACGTCCATCACGTTCAACCATAATGCCTATATATAACCTGCCTAACTGCTAGTTGATCCAGAGGAAGGCAAAAACTCCATCTGAAGCCTCTCTAATTTGCCTCAGAGGGGAAAAAATTCCTTCCTGTCTCCAAGATGGCAATCGGACCAGTCCCTGGATCAACTTGTACTAAGAGCTATCTCCCATACCCCTGTATTCCCTCACTTGTACTGAGAGCTATCTCCCCTACCCCTGTATTCCCTCACTTGTACTGAGAGCTATCTCCCCTACCCCTGTATTCCCTCACTTGTACTGAGAGTTATCCCCCCTACCCCTGTATTCCCTCACTTGTACTGAGAGCTATCCCCCCTACCCCTGTATTCCCTCACTTGTACTGAGAGCTATCTCCCCTACCCCTGTATTCCCTCACTTGTACTAAGAGCTATCTCCCATAACCCTGTATTCCCTCACTTGCTAAGAATCCATCCAGCCCCTTCTTAAAGCTATATAATGTATCAGCCAGTACGACTGATTCAGGGAGGGAATCCCACAACTTCACAGCTCTCACTGTAAAAAATCCTTTCCGAATATTTAAATGGAACCTCCCTTCTTCTAAACGGAGTGGGTGCCCTCGTGTCCGTTGGAAGGACCTACTGGTAAATAAAACATTAGAAAGGTTATTATATGATCCCCTTATATATTTATACATAGTTATCATATCCCCCCTTAAGCGCCTCTTCTCCAGTGTAAACAGACCCAACTGGGCCAGTCTTTCCCCATAACTGAGCCTTCCCATACCCTTTACCAGCTTAGTTGCCCTTCTCTGGACCCTCTCTAACTCAATAATGTCCCGTTTGAGCATTGGAGACCAAAACTGAACAGCATATTCTAGATGGGGCCTTACCAGCGCTCTGTAAAGGGGAAGAATAACCCCCTCCTCCCGTGAATCTATACTCCTTTTAATACAGCTCAGTACCCTGTTTGCCCTTGCAGCTGCTGCTCATTTATGTGTAAATAAGGAAAAATATGGAATTTGGGGAAATAACGTGGGGAAAAAACGATGATTTGTATGTGCAAGTGAGTCCCAAGTTATGATTAGCCTTTTAAAGCCAAAGCTGAACTTTTCTTTCGTAGGTTCATGGGAGGTACGCCTCCCCCAGACCAAAGCTGGATAGGAGGTCTCAATGTCTCTTACAATATTGGTCCAGGATATAATGAAAGCCACAAACTATTGTAAGTATTGTTGCTTCTGCTAAGTGATTTTAATAGGCTTATTTATCAATTATCGAGTTGGTGAATTTGAGTGTTTATTTATTATTAAGAGAAACTCTTCCGAATAAAAAAATCTCAAATATCTCAAATTTGTGAATTTACAAACTTGAAAAAACTTGAAAATCTTGAATTGGAAATATGGCTTGACTTTGCCTAGGACAAGTTCCAGTGACTTCTACATAAACTTACAAGCTTTTAGATTACTCTCTGCCCTCCATTTGCCATGACCCTCCCATGATCGTTCCTCATGAAGGGAGAGTCAACCCCATAGGTGCCCAGTACACCAGCCCAAGTGCACCTTAAAGCACGTTAGCAAGAAGAAACTGGAGATATAGCAAGAGCATGGTACAAAATATTTAGAAGCTCAGGGTAGCTATGTTATTCCAGTGGAAAGTATTCTCAGCCAACAAACACATGGAGAACATACCAAACACAATTATTATGAAAGTAGCATTGTTCCTGTTGTATGTTTTGCTCATATTTAGCAGTGATCTCTTGGTTGCAGAAAGGTCAGAATGCGTATCCACACCTTCAACGAAATCCGAAGAGTTTACAATGTAATCGGCACCATTAGAGGAGCTGAGGAGCCAGGTAACGTTGAAGGATACCTGCTGTATGTCTTTGTCTTAAGTCTACCTGAATAATAATGGAGATGTTGCAGGTTATAGAGTCATCATGGATTATGTCCATGTGGACAAATGATTGCTTTGATTGGCTGCTGTCATCCTTTAGAAGAACATCAACATTTAAGCAGATGGCACACTGTCACCAACAATGCAATTTATGAAGCTACACCATCTGGGCTTTGAGTTGGCCCCAGAATACCCAATCAGAAACCCAGTGGAAGCCCCCCAGTTAGCCCTCTTTCTAAATCCAATTACAATTTTATCCAGCATTTCATATATTTTTAGACAGATATGTGATCCTTGGTGGCCATCGAGATGCTTGGGTTTTTGGTGGCATTGACCCACAAAGTGGAGCTGCTGTTGTCAATGAGATTGTAAGAAGTGCTGGAAAACTGAATAAGCAAGGTAAATGTTTTCTTTTTTTCTTACACATTTCCCCTATTTCACAGCTGTTCACTTGACTAATTTGTTATTTCTGTAGGATGGAGGCCACGAAGAACAATGATGTTTGCCAGCTGGGATGCAGAGGAGTTTGGGTTATTGGGGTCTACAGAATGGGCAGAGGTAACATGCTTGTGGGTTTCTAGTGTAACTTTGTAAATGTAGCATCAGAGCTGTCCTTAGTGGGGGGGCAACTATCCTGCACCACACAGAGAATGCTGGGAGTATTTTTTCATGCCACCACTAAGGGCATAAGGGCAGCCATGTGGGGTTTCTTTTTACATAAAATCTGTATTTTATTACAGAAAATGTTTAATTTCCGCTAACCTGGGACCTCTGTGCCTTCCTATAATGGTACAGACGCTCACAAGCAGTAAACAGGAATAACATAATTTAATTACGGTTATGTTGACCATTTTAGGACATACTGCAGCTAATTTACAGTGCACCCTCTGCATTCCAAAACCTCTCAGACCTTCATAAAACTTGTTCCCTCCCCCAAAAAGCCACTAACACCTTTCCTCTGCACAAAATTCCCTCTCCGACCTCCCTATTCCTTCCTGTCCTATCCCCCTTTAGATAATTCCTCTGCTGTTCCTTCTCCCTGCGCCTTCCCACCTATCACCCCTCTGGTAGCCTCACTCTTCTACATGTCACCCCCCTGTGCTAGTAAAACCTCCTGTGTGCTCCTATTTACAGCTCCAATCTCGTTCACCGAGGCTGTTAAAAGTTGTCAACTCATCCCTCGTGGCTTTTGTATGGTCCCAGCCGTCAGGCCTGCCTGATACCTAGTCAAAAATCAGGCAAATATTGATTGGGAAGGTTCGATTTTGCTGTTGGATCAGTGGCCGCATCTGCTTGTTGATGCGGTCCTCATTCCGTCACTCTACATAGTTCCAATTATTAACTGTTCATTGGCCCAAGGGTAGAAAATCAGTTTGGATTAGTTGAATATTGCCCACCTCAAGGTTCTTCTCTATGGCCACCTATTCCTGTTGCATGTATTCCTTCCTTCTTCCTCAGTTTGGTTTGTATACCTTGGTATCTCCCACAGGCTTAATCTACATACAAAGCCAGGGTTTTGCTGGAGATAAAATGGCAAACAAATAACACTTTCCCAATGGATGCAAATCCATCAGCCCTCCAGGTTTGCGTCTGAGTGTGAATTACCCCGAGAGGATAAAGATCCCTTTTGTCATGTGTTTTTGTCCTAATTTAGCTAATCCTTTCCTTTCCTGTAGGAAAATGTGAAAATGTTACAGGAACGTGCTGTAGCCTATATCAATGCTGATGCCTCTGTGGAAGGTAGGCATGTACTCTACAGAAATATTTACTGTGCTTGGCGTATTATTTTAGCTGTCACTATTGACCTTCATCAACGTCCCTTCCCATACATACATTGTGATATAGGAACAATATGTGCATTATTAGAACCGTATGCTCCACACAAACACACATATATACTTCCTCTGCCCATCTCCAGTGAATTGGACTTGACCTGATGTATAGCTCCTATACAGACAGGACAATGCTAAGCAACATAGTCACTATAGGTTGGTGCTAACTAAAAGCATGTTTTATTTGTTTCATTCCATGTTTTTTAGGGAATTATACTCTGAGAATTGACTGCACGCCTCTGATGTACCAGCTAGTCTACCGTTTGACTAAAGAGGTAATTATTAACCTGCATAACTTGATCATGTGTTGGTGGACACATAACCTTCCAGAGATTTAATTAAGGTTTAGTTAACCTTAATTTACTTAACACCAGTGCAATGGCCCATGCCAACCAACCACATATTGATCAAAACTAATTTTTGGTTGGTTGTTATGGATGACTGCACGGGTGCAAACACACCTGTTAAAAAATTAGCCGCAAGGTTAGGTTCTTGTGTATGGGCTGCAGTGATGTCCACTGGAGACTGGAAATGAAACCAGTAATTGTAACATAACGAACACCCCATGTCAGGTCTGCAACAAACACTGCTTACCCTGGGTTTGATTTGTATAGCCCACTGAGGCAGGGACCTATTGGAGGAGAAGGGTAAGGGTATCATTTATATAATGCTTTTTTCCTGTGGAGCTCAAAGCGCTTTACAGCAAGCAAGGCGGCCATTGTAGGCAAACTAAGAATGCTGAGACACCAGGAGATAAAATGACTTGAACAGGATCACAAGGAGTTACCACAGGGGTTCGAACCAGGGTCTCTAGCATGAGATCCCACATCAAAGGGTTACCACTTAACCTGTAGACCAGGGGTCCCCAACCTTTCTTACTCATGAGCCACAGTCAAATGTAAAAAGACTTGGGGAGCAACACAAGCACCATAAAAGTTCATGGAGGAGCCAAATAAGGGCTGTGATTGGCTATTAGGGGCCTCTATGCACCCTATCAGCTTACAGGGGCTTTATTTGGTAGGAAATCTTGGTTTTATTCAACCAAAACTTGCCCCCCAAGTCAGGGAAATGTTGCTCATGAGCCACTGGTTGGGGAACACTTCTCTAGACCATCTCATCCACTTGAATTTTCCAGCAGTTATTTAGATACTTATTCAGATAAGAGCTGAGAACAACCTCAGGAGGGCATGGTTACAGTGTTTTGAGCGTTAAAGGGTAATGCCCTAACACTTCTGCAAATCACCTGTGGAAGGCCATTGAACTTTCTCTGTAAAGTCCTACACACCAACTATTTGGCTGGTCACTACATTACAACTAAAATGTGTATTGTGGTAGAGTATAGGGAACTGGAACACTAGTCAGGAAACCAAAACCACACAGGGTAAAGACTAGCAGAGTTGCCATGGCCACAGAAAAAGAGGCATCAGACAAGGGAGAAAGGGTGGATCACTGTTTTACTTTGAATGAACCTTCAGATGAGAGCAGAATATTCTAGTATAAGATTCATTTATTTTTGTTTTCATTAAATGAGAAATATTAACAAACTGAATACACCGGGCAGCTAACTGTTTTGCCTTCCATTAGATTAACAGCCCAGATGAGGGGTTTGAAGGAAAATCGCTCTATGAAAGTTGGCACCAGAAAGACAACTGGACAGAATACAAAGATTGCCCAAGGTATGACATGTTGCTTGACTATTAACTTTCTAAGTGCACAATGATATGGTCTAAAAGGTTTTGACAAAACAGGAACCAAATTAAGAGGTCCAACTTGGTATCTTCGTATCTCTTCTCATACAATATCTGATCTGGGCTCAGTTATTGATCAGGAAGACTTGAAAGACTTATTAATGGAAGTACCATATCTGGTTATGGATGTGGTTCTCATCAGTCTGCACAGGGCTTCCAGGTGATCAGATTGTAGATTTGAATGCCAGATCTTCAGCTCAGCATGACTGGTGGGTGGCCAAATTGGGTAAAGGTTTTACTGCTTATCTCTACTTCATCAAAGAGTACAATACCTGTACTCCTGAAAGCCTAATGGTGGCCATACATGTTAAGATCTGCTGGCTTGGCAAGGTCGCCAAGCCAGCGGATCTTCTCCAAATATCCCCACCTACTGGTGGGCGATATGGGGAAAATGTAGGCCAAACGATCGAATTCTAATGGTGGCAATGGCACAGTCGGTTCGGGGACCACATTAACAAGCCGATACGGTCCCTGATCCGACTAAATCTTTTAACCTGCCCGATCGATATCTGGCCAATTTCAGGCCTGATATCGGTCGGGCATGGCCATTGTTTCTGCCCATACACAGGCCGATAAGCTGCCGAATCAGTCTAAGGGACCGATATCGGCAGCTACAATCGGCCCGTGTATGGCCACCTTAACTTTGAGGCCAGTTAGACCAAGATTTGAGGTGAACACTTATTTACCACCTTAGTTATTACTGGAACTATGACTGAACAGCTGATATAGCTATGTTTTCTTATATTTGCATCTGTTCTATGAGTTTGTTATGAGCAAGGGGTCTCTGACCATATGTTGAACCTCAAAAAGTTGTTTTACTCGGAAAATAACTGTTTCAAATGATTCCGCTAGCATGTTAGGTGTTACTGTCCCTTTAACAACGTTATTTTCTTTCTTGTTTGTGAGGATAAACAAGTTGGGCTCTGGAAACGATTTTGAAGTATTTTTCCAGCGAATTGGCGTTGCGTCTGGCAGAGCTCGTTATACTAAAAATAGGGTAAGTCTTTTGTACTGAGGCACCTGGTAAGTAGGAGGGATAGTGTGTATCTCTATCAGTCAGAATGACTCACACAGCCATTTTACCAAGTGACAGGCTAAATAACTATTATAGTTGCACAACGTCATCCTGAAACCTTAAATGCTGTAATTGTCTGAGGAGTCAAGCTGGCAGGGGAGGGCGAAAAGAAAATATGAGAACAGATAAAAAGACCATCAAGTTGTTTTCATTTCTTTTATAATATTATTTTCATTATTTATTGTCTCAGGAGTATTGTTCTAATGTTATATAAAAAAAACTGTAACACAGATAAAGGTATAGGGTCCATTATCCAGAAAGCTGCAAATTACGGAAAGGCCATCTCCCATTGACTCCATTTTAATCAAATAATTCAAATTTTTTAAAATGATTCCCTTTTTCTCTGTAATAATAAAACAGTACCTGTACTTGATCCCAACTAAGATATAATTACCCCTTATTGGGGGCAGAACAGCCCTATTGGGTTTATTTAATGGTTAAATGATTCCCTTTTCTCTGTAATAATAAAACAGTACCTGTACTTGATCCCAACTAAGATATAATTACCCCTTATTGGGGCAGAACAACCTATTGGGTTTATTTAATGGTTAAATGATTCCCTTTTCTCTGTAATAATAAAACAGTACCTGTACTTGATCCCAACTAAGATATAATTACCCCTTATTGGGGCAGAACAGCCCTATTGGGTTTATTTCATGGTTAAATGATTCCCTTTTCTCTGTAATAATAAAACAGTACCTGTACTTGATCCCAACTAAGATATAATTACCCCTTATTGGGGCAGAACAGCCCTATTGGGTTTATTTAATGGTTAAATGATTCCATTTTCTCTGTAATAATAAAACAGTACCTGTACTTGATCCAAACAAATATATAATTACCCCTTACTGGGGGCAGAACAGCCCTATTGGGTTTATTTAATGGTTAAATGATTCCCTTTTCTCTGTAATAATAAAACAGTACCTGTACTTGATCCCAACTAAGATATAATTACCCCTTATTGGGGCAGAACAGCCCTATTGGGTTTATTTAATGGTTAAATGATTCCATTTTCTCTGTAATAATAAAACAGTACCTGTACTTGATCCCAACTAAGATATAATTACCCCTTACTGGGGGCAGAACAGCCCTATTGGGTTTATTTAATGATTAAATGATTCCCTTTTCTCTGTAATAATAAAACAGTACCTGTACTTGATCCCAACTAAGATATAATTACCCCTTACTGGGGGCAGAACAGCCCTATTGGGTTTATTTAATGGTTAAATGATTCCCTTTTCTCTGTAATAATAAAACAGTACCTGTACTTGATCCCAACTAAGATATAATTACCCCTTATTGGGGCAGAACAGCCCTATTGGGTTTATTTAATGGTTAAATGATTCCCTTTTCTCTGTAATAATAAAACAGTACCTGTACTTGATCCCAACTAAGATATAATTACCCCTTATTGGGGGCAGAACATTCCTATTGGGTTTATATAATGTTTGGTAGACTTAAGGTATGTAGATCCAAATTATGGAAAGATCCCTTATCAGCTAAACCCCAGGTCCTGAGCATTTTGGATAACAGGTCCCATACCTGCATTTACAAATGGAACACTCTTTATTGGTGTGAAACAGAGCACACAATTTATATAATGCCCCATTCTTAAGCACACAATGCCCCATTCTCGAGCACACAATACACGTTAAACCCTATTCCTACAATGTTCATACATGTTTTGCTTTTAGAAGGAAGGAAGGTTCAGCGGTTACCCTGTATATCACAGTGTTTATGAGACATCGGAGATAGTTGATAGATTCTACGACCCCCTCTATAAGAACCATCTGGCTGTAGCCAAGGTACGGGGAGGCCTTGTACTGGAACTTGCTGATTCCCTGGTGCTTCCATTTGATGGCCAAGACTACGCTGAGGCACTGAAGAATTATGCCAATATCATTTTTAATATGGCACAGAAACATCAAGCAAAGCTTCAGGAGTACAGCATATCCTTTGGTAGGTACCATCAGATTATATGTTCCTCAAAGCCTCCTTGGGTACCCAACTCTCCATCTCAATACTAACGTTCCTCAATGTCTCCTTGGGTACCCAACTCTGCATCTCAATACTAATGTTCCTCAATGTCTGCTTGGGTACCCAACTCTGCATCTCAGTACTTACGTTCCTCAATTTCTCCTTGGGTACCCAACTCTGCATCTCAATACTAACGTTCCTCAATGTCTCCTTGGTACCCAACTCTGCATCTCAATACATACGTTCCTCAATGTCTCCTTGGTACCCATCCCTGCATCTCAATACTTACGTTCCTCGATGTCTCCTTGGGTACCCAACTCTGCATCTCAATACTGCCATCTGGAAGTTTCCACTCTTGCCACACATAGGTTTGTTCTCTAGTCCCATGCATGAAGCCAAAATGAGAAGTTCCCATAGACCAGCTGCTGGCATTGGTTTTTAGGGGGGACAACTTGATGTCCCTACCTTGACATCTTGATGTGTGACTTTTAATGTTCTCCAAAGTTAATTATTGGGATGCAGTGTGTGGCCTCTCCCTAATTGCTGTTCACATACTCTATCATTATTTCAGCAGTGCATGTTTTTTATTCCTGTTGGAATACTGATCACTGTATCTGCTTCTCCTTTACAGAACCTCTGTTTTCTGCAATTGCAAATTTTACAGAAAATGTGAAGTCATTTAACATGAGATTGACACAGCTTGACTCATCAAAGTAAGTAACTGCAATAAAGTCTTTATACGGTGGTCTGGCCTGGCCTATAAACATGTATTTGATAATGTGCCCCTCATATAAGGATACTGAGGAGTTCCATGGCCACTGACCTATATACAGGACATGGAACTATGAGGTGATTTCTGATAAATTGAATTTATTAAATTATTTACTTGTAATAAAATTGTATTACATTTTTCCCAGCCCCATAGCAGTGAGGTCTGTGAATGACCAGCTGATGTATCTGGAGCGAGCTTTTATTGATCCACTTGGGTTACCCGGAAGACCATTTTATCGGTAAGATATTTGTATAGGCCTAAGTATGGGCATATAAATCTGTTGGGTACAAAATTTAGAGACTGGCACCAAGTAGAACATGGAGGGCCCAGACTGAATAGTTACCATTTCTAGAAAGCATGATATTTTTCATTGTTTAATTATGTAGGGCTTTCTGAAGCTAAAGTTGGGCCTAATGGATCAAGTGGGGTTTTGTATGGCAACAAAAGATCATTATAAGAAAAAGAAATAAATACAGCACTATTGACAAGGTGAATCACTGCCAGTTTCTCTCAAAGGCAACCAGAATATTTCCATTAGTTATTAGATTGGTTTGCAGTGGTCAGATCATTACCATAGCTCTTGAATTGGAGTCTGGGTCAGCAATAAAAATATACAAAGTTTAGAAGCTACAGGCATATTCCCATTGGACAGTTCCAAAAAGTTGAACAAAATTGAGTTGAGTTTAATAAGCAAAACAAATGCTTTTCAGCAAGGTCTTTGATAGTAATCGCACTGGAGAGGGATAAATAAACTTTGCAGATTGCCATGAATTATATACAGTTGATTTGTGTGACCTTTGGCCATCAATGGGTGATAGGGATGCTTCTTTAAAAACTGAAGAGGCATGTGTTGAATCACATGGTAGAAGTGTTACTGTCACCATCTTGCCCTACTGTACCCTCTATCCTTGCTTCTCCAGCAAAATCCTGCATTGAAATGGTTTTCAAAAACCCAAACAGATTTTTTTTTTATATTTAATTTTGAAATTTCACATAGGGCTAGCCATATTTTTAATTTCCCAGGGTGCCACAGCCATGTGACCTGTTCTCTGATAAACTTAAGTCACACTTTGCTGCTGTGCTGCAAGTTGGAGTGATATCCCCCCCTCCCAGCAGCCGATCAGCAGAACAATGGGAAGGGAGCAAGATAGCAGCTCCCAGTAGGTATCAGAATAGCACTCAATAGTAAGAAATCCAAGTCCGGCTTGGGACTCCTCCAGTTACATGGGAGTAGGAGAAACAATAGGTTAGCTGAAAGCAGTTCTAATGTGTAGCGCTGGCTCCTTCTGAAAGCTCAGACTCCGGCACAATTTACTGCTGCGCTGCAAGTTGGAGTGATATCCCCCCCCTAACCCCCAGCAGCCGATCAGCAGAACAATGGGAAGGGAGCAAGATAGCAGCTCCCAGTAGGTATCAGAATAGCACTCAATAGTAAGAAATCCAAGTCCGGCTTGGGACTCCTCCAGTTACATGGGAGTAGGAGAAACAATAGGTTACCTGAAAGCAGTTCTAATGTGTAGCGCTGGCTCCTTCTGAAAGCTCCTTTGTCGGTTCAAGAATAAAATGTTAAATGGTAGAGTGAATTATTTGCTATGTTAAACAGTGTCATTTAGAAATAAAAAGCACATCATAAAAACCATGACAGAATCCCTTTAAAGGCAGCTTCATTATTCAATGGGCTTTGTATGGTAAAGCAATTCACAGTTTCCATCTCACCTCTATACCGTTCTACAGTGTCGACAGCTGGTCGTAAACCTTGATAGCTGCTCATTTAACTAGATTCCAAACTGTGGACCTTAATTTGGCTACCCTCTCTCTAGATCATATCGGGCTGATATAATCATTGGCTTGGGGTTTGTCTTGCATTGAGCAGGCAGGCTGGTAGGAGGCTCCCATTTATGGGCCAATAAAATGATGGCTTAAGGTGCCCATACACCTTCAGATCCGCTGGCTTGGAGGTTACAATTGTCCATAGTTTAGATAGGGACCTTAGATTATAAGTTTCACTGGGTCAGGGACTGATGTGTGTGTATATATAATTTCTGTATTATCGCTATTTGTTTTGCAAGTTCCCTCTATCAGGCTAAATGATAATGAAAAGAGGCAACTTGGGAGCTGTATAGAGCAGCAGCTGCAGCAGCCCCACTTTGCCTTTGCCCTGTTGGGCCGTTACAAAATCTTCTTTTTTTTTTTTATGCAATTTGCTCCTTTGTAATGATTCCCGTAGGCACGTCATCTTCGCTCCGAGCAGCCATAACAAGTACGCGGGCGAGTCCTTCCCTGGGATATACGACGCCCTGTTCGACATAGAGAACAAACCAGATGAGATCACAGCTTGGGAGGAAGTCAAGAGACAAATCTCAATCGCTGCCTTCACTGTGCAAGCGGCTGGAGAGACTTTAAAGGAACCCGCGTAGAGATATATTTATACACAACATTTTTGCCTGAAAATTGCCAACGTTTTTATGAAAATGATTGTACAGGGGTGTAAATTATATTTCAATGTAAAAAAAGCTTTTATTATACAAAAAAAAAATGTGATTGTATTAAAGGAAGCTCCTAAATCCATCTACCCACTCAGTAGGGTTGGCAGCAGGTATGATAAGGAAGCAGCCATATTGCTTTCACAACTGCCATATTGCTTCTGTGACTGTGGCATTCTCTTTAGGAGTCTACAGATATTCCTGCCTACTTTTCATTATTAGCAGTACAGTTACAGCTGCCTTTGGAGAATGGCCCTGATGTGCCAGTATGGTGGCACGTACAAACCAGTAAGTTGAGATGGAAGCCTACTGCTTCTTTAAGTCTACTTTGGGGGGCCAGTAAAGCCTCCCACATAGCTGCCATTAAAGATGAAAACTGTCACCCACAGCAACCAAAACTCCAGCTCCCTGTTCTGTGCAGTCATTCATATAAACAAGAGGGTTGTATATGCAGCCCCATACAAGGCCCTATATTTATATATAGCCACCTAAACCCATGTGCTTACTTAAAGCGGCAGCCTTAGGGGATGGACCTTGGGTGCCTATATAATCAGTATTTTTTAAAAAAGGAAGAAAAAAAAATAACACCCACCCCCCCATCCCCAGCCACCACATGTACGTGGCCAATGGGGCAGGTAAGGGTTCTGGCATATGATGTGTTTTCCATAGCCTAGGCGCATTTAGGTTCGGTGCCTAGGGTGGCACTGGACTTAAATACCCCATAATAACTCATTGTTTCGTCTTGCAACACATAACACGTTTTTTTTCTACTAATGGAGTAACAGTTACATGCAAGAGCAAGTTAAACCCGAAACCAGGTGTCTTTACAATGGAGATTTTTTTTTTCAGGACATGTGACTGCTACAATGACATATGCATTTGGTATAGGACTGTTTATATTATATTTATCATCTAAAACTGCGGCAGTTCTGAATGCCATCAGTGTACAATGGCAGCAGGGAGGTGATTCATATACGGTAAAGTTTCTAGGAAACCTTGAAATACAGACCTTTCAAAGCAAAAATAGGCACAGATTTAAAGGGAATGTTAACCTAAAAAAGAATTTTTATAACATTAAAACAAACCTTTTGTTTGTAGCTTTTTCTCTGCATATTTTTCCTTTATACTCGTGAGTAACACATTCTCTATAGAAAGCAATAGGAACAGAACCATAGAGCACCAGTGAATGGGACAAAATCATTGCACTATAGAGACAACCAATGTGAAGATCATCATTTGTACAAAGTGCTACCTGCCCATATCCCAAGACTTCTGTGAACATTATGGAAAATAAAGTTTGTTTCCATCCTATGTGGCACTTTTTTATATTGTTCTAACACTTCTGCTTGACTTTCCTCTTGGCCTGATCCCTAGACCCTTAGTTGCGCTGCCAGTGGTACTCTCCAGGTATTTGCACAGCTGACATAACTGCACACAAACAAGGAATTCTGGCACCATTGTACATGATACATTTTAAAAATCAGAAAATAAATGTATTGGATATACTGTATAACAATTGCAAGAAGTTCCCAGATAGTAACCTATGGCCTTCAGTAGGGAGGTCTGCCTACTTGCCCAGTTGTAGTGTGGGTACCTCCTGCTTCCCTGGCCTATAAAAGTGGAAGGAACCCATATTATGCACCTAACACAGCCCAATTCAAATTCTTTGAAATATTGGTGGCGTTTATATCTAACTGGGCAGAGGGAGAACTAATAATGGGAGGTGACTCCAACGTGGTCCTAGATAAACATTGGAATAGACAAGCTATAACCGCCCTAAACAACCTTACCCCAGCCTGTACTGAAGGCCGCAAAGTTAACAAATTATGTGGAACCATGGGATGGTTAGACGTATGGCGAGAACTGCATCCGGGTATCAAACAATATACACATTATTCCGCACCGTATAGACTTTATGCTAGAATTGATCATATATGGGTATCTCGTGGGTTAGCATCTTTGCCCCAGTCCTCTAAGATCCTGATATCCCCCTGGTCAGACCATTCCCCAGTATCTTTCAGTATCACGCTACAGAGCATAACGAAAACTTATACCAGATGGCGTATGAATGAACTTCTTATTAAAACCCCAAAATACTTTTCAGAGACCGAATCATTACTTAAAGAATACTTCATCAATAATGTGGGCTCTGTAACGTCCTATGCAACAATCTGGGAAGCACATAAAACAGTAGTTAGAGGATGCTTAATTCAGCAGGGAGCCACTAGGAAAAAACTGCAAAACTGTGAAATTGATCGGCTATCTACGTTACTAGATCAACAGCTGACATCCCAATCCACTAACCCGAAAATAGACCTCTCTAGCCAAATCAATAAGACCAGATTAGAGCTGGACCTCGTTCTCACTACAAAAGCAAAAAATGCAACACAGTGGACACAACAGCGGTTTTATTCTCATTCCAATAAACCAACTAGACTGTTTGCAAGGAGGTTAAGTAATAGGCTTGACTTTACCCCAATAGTCAATCTTAAAACATCAAAGGGTCAGCCCACTAACGCTCTTCCTAAAATCGTTCAAGAATTTCACACATTCTATAAGAAACTATACACAGCCCCAAAAGATATCCCCACACCTCAGCTTAGAGCCTTTTTTAAAACTATCAACACCCCAAAACTTACCGCACCCCAAAAATCCCTTATGGAAAATGTAATAACTGAGGATGAAGTTAAACAAGCTATTAAGACTCTCCAACTTTCCAAGGCCCCAGGCCCCGATGGATTAACGGCTTTATACTATAAGAAATTCGCACACATCCTATCTCCACACCTTACTATAATGTTCAATCAATTGCTAACAGGCGATAACTTCTCGCAACAAACTTTGACAGCTAACATAAGCCCAATCCCGAAACCTAATTCAGATCTGACGGATTGTAAAAATTTTCGCCCAATCTCTGTCTTAAATATAGATATAAAAATCTTAGCGAAAGTCCTAGCAGTGCGGCTAAACAAAATTCTGCCGACTATTATCCATAGGGACCAAGTGGGCTTCATTTGCGGTAGGCAAGCGGCTGATACAATAAGGAGACTCAGTTTACTATCTAACTGGGCCATTCAGACAGGAACCCCATCTATGCTCCTTAAACTAGACATAAGGAAGGCATTCGACTCAGTTGCCTGGCCTTATCTTTATTTTACGCTACAAAAATGGGGATTCGGTCCTAAATTTATCACATGGATAAAAGCCCTATATCATAACCCGATTGGTAGGATCACTATAGGCCCTCAAGTGTCGGACACATTCCCAATCGAACGTGGTACACGGCAAGGCTGCCCCTTATCCCCGTTGCTGTTTGATTTGATCATTGAACCCCTAGCTATCGCAATCCGAAACGACCCAGATATTCACGGCTTCAAACTTGGTGGACAAGAACACGTACTTAGTTTATTTGCTGATGATATCACAGTATTAATTACACGACCCTCCAGGTCACTACCAAACTTGTACAAAATCTTGCAAAAATTTGGAACAATCTCAGGATTGGAGATAAATCCTACGAAAACCGAAGCGCTAAATATAAATCTCCCTCCTGAACAGCTTAAACTATTATCTATAAATTTTGAATTCCAATGGTGTAAGAAATATATCACAGTACTGGGCATAAGGTTCACAGCCCAATATGACCAGCTATATCAGGCCAATTACCCATATATGTACAAAAAATTACAAAAAATGTTAGAGGACTGGGGCAAATATCACATTTCGTGGATCGGGAGAATAAATGCTGTAAAAATGACACTTCTACCTAAACTTCTCTATTTGTTCCGATTACTCCCCATCAACATAATTGAAAAGGATCTTAAGAAATTTGAGACACACATCCTATCTTTTGTCTGGAAAGCAAAGAAACCAAGGGTAAACAAGTCCATACTTTATAGAAAACCATTAGAGGGAGGTCTGGGACTTCCCAACTTAAAAAAATATTACCTTGCCTCACAATTAGCCCAGATACCAACCTTCCATATACAACCAGCCACACTCTTATGGGTCGACCTAGAGAACTTTTATGACACATCCATACTCAGCAGAAGCCCTCTTCTGGTCCCCAGCCCCTTCAAGGCCGCTAACCCTAAGCCCTTGCCTGAAACATACATTAGCTTTATGGGACAGATATGCTGCATCTTATTCTTGGATCTCGCCTTACACCCCAGTAGCACCCATTATAGGCAATCCTCAATTCATCCCGGGAATACAGGGGAAAACGTTTTCTTGGTGGACTGATAATAAATTTACAAGGATAAAGAACCTGCTATCAGTGAGGGGCCCATATACTATGGCATACCTGATGGAAAATTATAACCTCCCAAGGACAGAGCACTATAGAGCCCTGCAGGTATTACATTGGGCTAAAAAGTGCTGGGGACCTAGCGGCTCTATCCAGACCCCACTTACTTTCTTTGAGAGATGGTGCTCCAATAACTCTATCCCAACCAAAGCTATATCCCTATTATACAACATTATGATCTCTCCCAAAAATCTTATGGAAGTCTCATATATTAAGCAATGGAGTAAAGACCTAGGGACTAATCTCACAGAGGCACAATGGCCCAAACTTTGGGACAACTTGAAACATAGCTCCACTAACACAGTCCTATCGGAGGCGGGATATAAAGTCCTCTTTCGCTGGTACCTAACCCCAGTTAGGCTGGCAAAAATATATCAGGGCTCGAACGAACTATGCTTCAGAGGCTGCTCATCCCCTGGCACTATGGGTCATATTTGGTGGCAATGCCCTAAGGTGGTAAGGTTTTGGGTGAGAGTTTATAATATGGTTTACTCAATACTACATGTGAATTTACGCAAAGACCCATATGAAGCCCTAATGGGTTTACCCACAGCTAATGTTCCCAAGAATAAACAAAAGCTCCTTAACCACATACTATTAGCGGCCAAGCAGACAATAGCAAAGTCCTGAAAGTCCCCAACGGTAAACTTCCTTATGTTTAAAAACAAGGTTGACTGGATATTTATTAACGAAAAATTAACAGGGATAGCTGCAGATAAACTAACAGAGTTTCAGACAGTCTGGAAACCCTGGATCAGTTACAGGTACAACAATTTACTACCTCCCCACATCCTCATACTATGAATAGATACAGCTTGCCAAATAAGACTTTGAACAAGTCCATCTCTGATAATCAGGCCCGGATTTGTGGAGAGGCCACAAAGGCCCGGGCCTAGGGCGGCAGAAGTTTAGGGGCGGCATGCCGCCCCGCCGCAAGAACATTTTTTAATTTTGCTCCCATACGGAGCAGTCGGGACCTCTCCCCACTGCTCCGTATGGGAGTTAAAAAGAGCGTTCGCGCATGCGCTGGCGCTTTGCGCATGCGCAATGGGGAGCTGGCGCTTTGCGCATGCGCACTGGGGGCGCGCTTGCGCATGCGCACCGGGGGCGCATTTGCGCATGCGCACTGGGGTGCGCGTTCGCGCATGCGCATGGGGGACTCCCACAGGGGCGGCCTCGGGGCGCACCAAAGAGAAATCCGGCCCTGCTGATAATATATCTCCATTATTAAGTTTTCTTTCTTTTATGTGTTATTATTTGTATTGTTGTTTAAGTTAGTTCATATATATATGCACCAGTAACAGAATGTCACAGCTTTATATTACCATAAAAAAAAAAAAAGGATTACTCATTACAAACAGATGAGATACAGAGTTTATTGTTAATAAACGGGATCATTTTGTTGGAACCGGAACTATATGTACAAGGGGCTTCGCCCCAAAAGACAATATATGTACAGATAAAAGTAAAAAACAAATGTTACGGTTAAGATGTTCTTGCAAGATGTAACCATTGATGACACTGTTACATTATAATATGCAATCTATATGTATGTTGAAAAATATTTTTAAAAAATAAAAATGTTAAAAGTGGAAGGAACCAATGATCTTTACTTCTGGAGGGGCGCTGACTTTTTTGGAGGGGTTAAGGTAAAGGGAGAACTTAGAAAGTAAATATAATTTTGAGCAACTTTGCTATATACATCTGCAATATGCAGCCTTTTCATGATTTATAATATGGTTTGGAACAGTTCCCCAAGCCTGACCCCTTTTCCCCTGCTGATCTGCTTTGACACTCAAAATGTAAGAGTAGTCGACTGCCCTCAGCCTGCATCCTCCAAATCCCATTATTCCCTGCACCCGTGATGTCAATATGAAAAGGAACATCCCAGTGCAATGCATTGTGGGTTATGTAGTTCCTGCATGCTGTCTGTAAGCTGTGGGGAAGTTGTTACAATTTATAACATCAGTGTTTTAGTCCCTCCTCCCCTGCCAGGATTTTAAAGAAATGAGAAAGAGAAGAACTGTTTTGCAGCTGGATTTCAGCATATAAAAATGGCATTTGTTCATACTTTTTGAAGGAACAGATTACAGTGATAGGATATGAATTTAAAAAATTTTGGTTAGGATGCCATAGTTCCCCTTTAACTTGCACTGAACGCATCATTTTTAAAGAGAAAATAGTGCTCTCTAACTGCCTTTAGAGCTGCCAGTGCTACTGGCTTGACTAGTATCATGGGAGTTGTAGGCTATTTACTGATACTCGACTCAATTGCTAGGCCAGTGCAAGATGCTATAATGGGCACAAACGTGTCACACACAAAATCACTCATTTAAATCGGGGTGACTCCCAAAAATTCTGTGTAAGTTAAAATGTTAGCTTTGCCTTGACCCGCCTATAAGTACAGGGATCCCTTTGCGTGGGGCACCGATGGGCGCCCGCTATTGCTACACTAGAACTGCATATAATGCAAACACATGCTGATAAAAGCTGCCAGTTAGGCACTCCAGACCAAACTGACAGCCCATTAACCCCTGTTGGGCTGTCCTAGTGATATCTGGCTGAATATAAGAGAACTGATGCAGTTCTCATCCAACGGGTCTCTATTGGCCTAAAGTACGATCATCGGTGCCCAGATCAACTCGATTATGGACCAAAGTGGGGGTAGAAAAATTTAGCATCCATCTGTTTGTTTGGTGACCTTGCTATAGTAGCAGATCTTTAAGTGTATGCCCAGCTTAAGTATGTGTTCATATCCCACCAGCATGATGCCCACCATACCCTCATTTGATATAAAAACCAGCACTTATATTTGCACCTCCAGTATCCGTTGTGAAATTCAGCAACTGATTGCAATGGGTGCAAGTACAATGGAATTCTTGTAAAGACATGGTGTGATCCCTTATTTCCTGCAGAGCATTTTATCTGACCCAAGGTAGCCAGACAGGTACCTCTCCTGCCTACCCCTAGTCCATGCTCCCCCCGCCACCTCAGGGGTGAGGTGACCGACCAGGTTACCTAGGGTGCTCGATTGTCTTGGCCCACCCTGAAAACCATGCACAATGGATAATTTGTTTTTCTCAGTTGGTGATTTGGTACGGTTTTTGGGCTTCAAATTATCATGCCAACAATTTCTGTACCATGGGACCATGGTCGTTTAGTCAATCAGAATATCTATGCATATATTGTGTATCTGACATTATCCTTGGAGGACCTACAATAACTTCCAAGGTCAGATTTGGTATTGTTAATTCTTAGTTTTAGATTGTTGCATTAAAACGTACAATTGATATCTGAACTTTAGTCGTAAGACAACTTAAATCTTAATGTAAATGGCCACCTTAACATTATAAACAAGCAGCACCGGATTTCAAATGTGTGCGCCCTTAGGCCAACGTATGAATGGGTACAAGCGTGCCCCGCCCTGAACTTGCGAGAACCCACCTGAAACTGCGCCCACCCCATCTAATGCGAATCAGCTTCTAACTAGCTGCACTAGTTAGTGGGTGGCATGCTGCCACAAAGGTCCTAGGTCTGGGACTTTGTGGCCTCACCACAAATCCAGGCCTGTAAACAAGGGGGTTGTTGGATGCATTTGGTACCCCTATTCTCCATACTTGTCAGACTTTCTAGTTCTTTGTACTTTGGTTTCCACCACACCTGCTGATAACTGGACACACATATAATAAACATGATGTTGGGTTCATTAGCACCTAATTAGGTGCATCAGGCAAGGTCTGAATTCCACACATCCTGCTTTAAAGGAATAAACCCCCTAGCATTCATACACACGCCTGCAGGATCCGATAGAAGGAAGCTGCTCTGTACAGGAATCGTCCTTTTTATTGAAAGCCACAATATATTAATTTCTTGTTATAAAATAAAAAATGTTCATTGCAAAAAAAAAAAAAAAAAAAAATCGCTTCTCTTCACACTTGAACTGCTAGAAGAACAGGGTTTCCATTCCAGGTCTTGTATGTTACTACCTGTGCTGAGAGGGCCCAGCCCAGCCCACATAGCCAAATAAAGGCACCAAACTGTTAGGAGAAATGTATTTATCAGTTATTCCCTTCCATACTGAACAAATCTTCTTGTTGCTTAAGAATCTGAGTCATGAGCTTGTGACCCTGTGGATTTGCACCAGTTTCCTCTGTTCCATTGGGGAGTTTGCAGCTAAATAAGCAGAGGAGGGGATTTCTGTGCAGGGATGCAGCCATAGGCATTGGAAGCATTTGCTCTGGAGCTCAGGTATAGAGAGAGGTAAGCTGCTTAGTAGCCATGGAAGCCCTGTAGGACGAGTTAGAATACAACATATAGGAAGAGGTGATACTCAGGGGTCATGTATAGCTTCCTACACACCAATATAATTATATTTTATTGGTCACAAAGAAATAAACTGTACATGTATATAGGGAAACTTATTAAGTGGCCTTTATGTGCTGCCGGTTGGAGGTCAGATTATTGGCTGCTAATCACATGTGGAATGTATTAAAATTTCCTCGACAATGATCCCCACTTGATATCCTGCCAGTTCCTCTAACACAGCCTGCTGAGCAGGTATTTCCCTGCCCCTCCTTTACTTATACCAATACATGCTAAAATGTAAAAGCAGAGGGGCACTGAAAGTGATGGGTGCTGGGAGTTGTAGTTCAGCAGGGAGCTTGTAGTTTATATAGCCATTTTCTGCTACTGCTCTAATGTTCTTCTTTATGGTGCTACAGGAGGCCTGTGCCTCCATTATATGGGAGAGCAGGTTCACTGTGTGCCTCCACCTAAGGTCAGGCAGAGAGATGTGCATACAGCCTGCCAGCCAGGAGCAACCTCACATAATATTGCAGATTGTTTGCCCCCTGAGCTACTGAGGGGATCCCCACTTTTGTGGCAGTTTTTTCAGAGCCCAGAGAAGGGCCCCCTTTGGCTTTCCGTGCCCTGACAAGAGCCCGCTTTGTTCTTCAGAGCCCTGACATGGATTCCCTTTCCTTCCGCACCCTAAACAGAGCCCACGTTTCTGCCAATGGGGTTCCCCACTGACTTTCCACACACAGTAATCTCTGGGATCTCACAGCCCCTTCCCCTTACTCTCTGCTCCTCCCCCAGCACTTCCTTTCTGTCAGCTTCTCTCACAGCACTTCCTTCCTGGCATAAGGCTGCAGGCCAGGGTTGCCAGGTTGGTGGTTTTTCTGCCAAATTGGGCTACTAATTTAAAGCCTGGGCGGGTTTCCAAAGTACAAACCTGCCAAGGTACAGATTTGGGCTATATTTTGGAGCCTTGGCGGGTTTGTAGTTTGGAAACTAGCCAAAGTTTTTCCACCTAGTGTGCCTGTTCCACTGCATGCTGGGTAATGTAGTTTGTATCATACAACTAGCCTACAGCTAGGATTAATATAAAACTACAATACCCAGCATGCAGTTGGACCGTATAGAATAGAGGATCCATTTTCTATTCCTTTTTGCTCTTTCAGGCTCAACCTGTCTGCCCTGTACCCTGCTCCCTGCTCTATAGGGTATGAGATTGTACTGTTACTTTCTACTGGGATGCGGGGCAGTTCTGCAGTTGATCCTTAAGTTATAACTCTTATGATAACTTGGGGCTGCTGAGAGTTGTAGTTCAGCGCACCCATATGTATATCATGTCTGGAGTTAATGCAACTCGGAATCTATTTCTGTGGTGACTTCCCAGCTGGACTGGGCACAGAGGGAATTATCAGCCATCCCAGTAACCGGAGAGGTGGCACAGGGCTTGGGTAGTGATTATACACTTTAAAAAGTCAGGTTTTCCCATATATACTTTTATTTTTTTAGATTTTTTTTTTCATTGCGTATATTGGGCTATTTTTGGGCTACTTTCAAAGTGGCTTTTGGCTAGTTTTGGGCTGGTTTTAGAACTGACTTTGGCTGGTTTGGAAAAATAAAATCTGGCAATCCTGCTGCAGGCTGTTATATGGGTAACTCTGAGTATCACTCATGCATTATAAGGGATAATGTACCCCCTACTGTAAATGATAAGGATATTAGCAGTCACTGAGGGGTTCTGTGCCCATATAAAGGCACAAGGCTGCAGGCTGAGTTATACAGGGAACTCTGAGTATCACTCATGTATTATAAGGGATAATGTACCCCCTACTGTAAATGATAAGGATATTAGCAGTCACTGAGGGGTTATGTGCCCATATAAAGGCACAAGGCTGCAGGCTGAGTTATACAGGGAACTCTGAGTATCACTCATGTATTATAAGGGATACTGTACCCCCTACTATAAATGATAAGGATATTAGCAGTCACTGAGGGGTTCTGTGCCCATATAAAGGCACAAGGCTGCAGGCCGAGTTATACAGGGAACTCTGAGTATCACTCATGTATTATAAGGGATACTGTACCCCCTACTGTAAATGATAAGGATATTAGCAGTCACTGAGGGGTTCTGTGCCCATATAAAGGCACAAGGCTGCAGGCTGAGTTATACAGGGAACTCTGAGTATCACTCATGTATTATAAGGGGTAATGTACCCCCTACTGTAAATGATAAGGATATTAGCAGTCACTGAGGGGTTCTGTGCCCATATAAAGGCACAAGGCTGCAGGCTGAGTTATACAGGGAACTCTGAGTATCACTCATGTATTATAAGGGATAATGTACCCCTTACTGTAAATGATAAGGATATTAGCAGTCACTGAGGGGTTCTGTGCCCATATAAAGGCACAAGGCTGCAGGCTGAGTTATACAGGGAACTCTGAGTATCACTCATGTATTATAAGGGATAATGTACCCCCTACTGTAAATGATAAGGATATTAGCAGTTACTGAGGGGTTCTGTGCCCATATAAAGGCACAAGGCTGCAGGCTGAGTTATACAGGGAACTCTGAGTATCACTCATGTATTATAAGGGATAATGTACCCCCTACTGTAAAAGAATATTAGAAGTCACTGAGGAACTTTATGTGCATAATAACACCCACGACTAAAAGTACAGATGACAAGTCAAAGAATTTATGTTGGCTTCAGAAATCCAGAGATTTAATAGATTTTACGTGAGGCATTAAACACCACATCACTAACTACTGGTTCTGGTGGGGGAGTTTATTAAAAATCCCTTTGAACTAATAAATAAGCCAAACAATTCTGCATACCAGCAAAAATGGTGCCGAGAGGCCCCAGCAGGTGTCACATGTCCCTGATTCTGACAGTTTGGACTGAACTAATAATGAGTGTTCTCTAAACCAGAGACTGTTTGGGTTAATGTCACAACAGGTGGCTTCAGTCACAGCGTTCAGAGGCACTCCCCTCCATCAGGCAGCAATGAGAGCTACAGTGGGTGAGTGCTTCAGGGCTCAACAGACACAACTTCAACCCTTTTAAAGGTCAACTAAACCCCTTTAGACAGTTTATGGCACAAATCCAGTTTAATATTTCTCAGGACCAGAAGCCCTGTGCCAGTTACTAAAAGCTTATTTTACTTTCAGGGTTCTTCCAGCCGGGCCCCGAGGTAAAGAGGGCACTAAAACAGGTCGGAGCAGAGAATGGTTCTCCAAGAGGATTCTGCAAGTCAGGGCAATTGTGCACGGGCCGATTCTAGCTGCCGATATGGGTCCCTTAGACCGATTCGGCAGCTAATCGGCCCGTGTACGGGCACTACCGACGGGCCTGCCCGACCGATATCTGGCCTGAAATCGGGCAGATCTCGATTGGGCAGATTAGAACATCTAGTCGGATCGTGGACCGCAACGGCTCGTTGATGCGGCCCCCGGACCGACTTTGCCTATACCCGTCATTATAATTTGGCCAAACGTTCGAATTAGCCTGGATTTCTTCCGATATCGCCCACCCGTAGGCGCCAAGCGAGCGGATCTTAAGGTGTATGGGCACCTTTACTCCGCTATTATATGTTTTAGCGGCTTAAAAGTTATCATTCAGTGCAATTGCTATGAGGGTCGGACTGGCCTATTGTGATACTGGTAAAAATACTGGTGGGCCCAACCCTGTTGTGCCCTGTCACTTGCCCACAAGCCAGCTGTCCCTAGCAACCAGCGTTCCCCACTCCGCTGCCATGTGTTCCACTTTGCAACGCACCGCCATTTTTAATTTTTAACAGCAGCAGAGCAGGATTGATGGTGGCCTGGGGTGAAGCATGGAGCAGTGGTGGCTGGGTGGTGTGGCCTTCAGTGGCTGGGTTGTGGGCCTTTTGGTGGCTGGGTGGTGGGCCCTTGAGTCAGGTACCCAGTGGGCCCCAGATACCCCAGTCCAACCCTGTTTGCTATTGAAAGCAGCATCTGTCTGGCTGTATATATTCTCTGCACTTCTGCTTCTGACTATTGAAACAGAAGTCAGCTAATTAACACACATGGAGGAGAAATTGCCTCTACAGGTATGGGACCTGTTATCTAGAATGCTCAGGACCTGAGGTTTTCCGGATAAGGTATCTTTCTGTAATTTGGATCTCAATAACTTAAGTCTGCTAAAAATCATTTAAATATTTTAGAAACGCAATAGGATTGTTTTGCCTCTAATAAGGGGTAATTATATCTTAGTTGGGATCAAATACAGGTACTGTTTTATTATTACAGAGAAAAGGGAATCATTTAACCATTAAATAAACCCAATAGGGCTGTTCTGCCCCAATAAGGGGTAATTATATCTTAGTTGGGATCAAGTACAGGTACTGTTTTATTATTACAGAGAAAAGGGAATCATTTAACCATTAAATAAACCCAATAGGGCTGTTCTGCCCCCAATAAGGGGTAATTATATCTTAGTTGGGATCAAGTACAGGTACTGTTTTATTATTACAGAGAAAAGGGAATCATTTAACCATTAAATAAACGCAATAGGGCTGTTCTGCCCCCAATAAGGGGTAATTATATCTTAGTTGGGATCAAGTACAGGTACTGTTTTATTATTACAGAGAAAAGGGAATCATTTAACCATTAAATAAACCCAATAGGGCTGTTCTGCCCCCAATAAGGGGTAATTATATCTTAGTTGGGATCAAGTACAGGTACTGTTTTATTATTACAGAGAAAAGGGAATCCTTTAACCATGAAATAAACCCAATAGGGCTGTTCTGCCCCCAATAAGGGGTAATTATATCTTAGTTGGGATCAAGTACAGGTACTGTTTTATTATTACAGAGAAAAGGGAATCATTTAACCATGAAATAAACCCAATAGGGCTGTTCTGCCCCAATAAGGGGTAATTATATCTTAGTTGGGATCAAGTACAGGTACTGTTTTATAATTACAGAGAAAAAGGGAATCATTTTTAAAACTTAGAATTATTTGCTTATAATGGAGTCTATGGGAGATGGCCTTTCTGTAATTTGGAACTTTCTGGATAACAGGTTTCCGGATAAGGGATCCCATACCTGTACTACATTGTTTCAAGAACTGGAAACAGAGAGAGGTAAACAAGCACTGCATTTATTAGCAATTAACATTCACAAATACCTGTGAAACCTTGCAATGAGGGTTGGCTTGCAGTGAAAGGGCCAAGGAGTCCAATAATTTTTTCACTTGTTTTACCCCTCATTGCTTTACATTGAATAATACAAATGAGACTTTCCTTTGTTCCCAAGATAACACTGTCTTTGCCTTGGGCAGAATAGAACAGAAACCACCCCAAATGAGCCTCCTACTGATAATAATGCAAAAGCATCAGTGCTGGTGTTTGGTGTGATTCTAATTCCTAGTAATGAGGGAGGCATAAAATCATTTTAGCCTATAGAAACCAGAGCTGGGTCAAGCACTGATCAAAATGGGCCAAGCGCCCTGCCAGCTCATGTGGGGAATGAGACAGCGGCAATGGGAAGCAAGCGCCCAGACTAGGGGTAGGTAAAGGAAGAGGTACGTGCCTAGCACCCCCCATGGCTGCACCCTGGGAATGTGCGTCTTCTGCCTACCCCCTAGTTCCGCCCTGATAGAAACTAACAGCAAATGCCCAAACATCCACTTGTGCCTTACTTGAATAGGTAGCCTTATAAAAACTTAGTGACTCCTTGGGGACTTATAATATCCTTATATTTTAACACAGGGGGTACTTTATTCACTATATAAACAGGGATAAATGGTTAGGGATAAATGATAAAAATACTAGAACACTGAGGGGTTCTGTGCCCATATAAAGGCACAAGGCTGCAGGCTGAGTTATACAGGGAACTCTGAGTATCACTCATGTATTATAAGTGATAATGTACCCCCTACTGTAAATGATAAGGATATTAGCAGTCACTGAGGGGTTCTGTGCCCATATAAAGGCACAAGGCTGCAGGCTGAGTTATACAGGGAACTCTGAGTATCACTCATGTATTATAAGTGATAATGTACCCCCTACTGTAAATGATAAGGATATTAGCAGTCACTGAGGGGTTCTGTGCCCATATAAAGGCACAAGGCTGCAGGCTGAGTTATACAGGGAACTCTGAGTATCACTCATGTATTATAAGGGATAATGTACCCCCTACTGTAAATGATAAGGATATTAGCAGTCACTGAGGGGTTCTGTGACCATATAAAGGCACAAGGCTGCAGGCTGAGTTATACAGGGAACTCTGAGTATCACTCATGTATTATAAGGGATAATGTACCCCCTACTATAAATGATAAGGATATTAGCAGTCACTGAGGGGTTCTGTGCCCATATAAAGGCACAAGGCTGCAGGCTGAGTTATACAGGGAACTCTGAGTATCACTCATGTATTATAAGGGATAATGTACCCCCTACTGTAAATGATAAGGATATTAGCAGTCACTGAGGGGTTCTGTGCCCATATAAAGGCACAAGGCTGCAGGCTCAGTTATACAGGGAACTCTGAGTATCACTCATGTATTATAAGGGATAATGTACCCCCTACTGTAAATGATAAGGATATTAGCAGTCACTGAGGGGTTCTGTGCCCATATAAAGGCACAAGGCTGCAGGCTCAGTTATACAGGGAACTCTGAGTATCACTCATGTATTATAAGGGATAATGTACCCCCTACTGTAAATGATAAGGATATTAGCAGTCACTGAGGGGTTCTGTGCCCATATAAAGGCACAAGGCTGCAGGCTCAGTTATACAGGGAACTCTGAGTATCACTCAGAATATTAGCACTATGGAGAAGGGGTACCCAGTGACTATAAGTCACTTGTCCTTGTTCTTTAATGTATATTGGAAAGTTGCTTAGAATCAAGTTTTCTTTCTCTGTTCTATAATTTTATCAGAGGAACAATGTAACAAAATCAAACAAAAGCTGCTCATTTCCCCCCATAGAGAAACACACAAAGGATGTATTGTTACGAAGATCATTAAACCCTATGCACAGACACTGTTTAAATAAGAAACTCATTTCCATACAATGCTACAGGGTCCCCATTACAGAGGTGACACCAGTAGATGGCGCCAGTCGTTGGCCCTATTTAAAAGGACGACCAAAAGCCAACAGTTAAAAAAAAAAACACCCAAGCAAGTTTAAGGTACGTCCTACTCAGAGAGTCCCATGGGTGTGTGTTTCAGAGAGCAGCTGGGAGCGTTCCTGAGCGACATGGCACGGAAAAGAAGCACCAGGCGCACCTGTCTGCTCATCTGTCTCACTATGGCCCTGCTCTTCCTGCTGGGGATCCTTGTGGGTAAGTCTCAACACAATGGAGGCTTTTACTTTCTGCAAACTTTTTATATTTGTTGTGTGAGTGAAGCTGCTGTTGTTCCATATGTTTTACCTGAGACCTTCCAAAGTAAAGAGAGACTTTTTATCTTTAATATATCCCCCCCTCCTCCCTGAAATGTAACAGATATCTGGAATTTGAGGATGGCAAGCAGTAGGGCAACACCATGTAATATTTTATATGCTCTGTGTTTGTAATAGTGTTAAACTAATATGGGATAAGGGTTTTTTTTTTTTACAGGTAATGTTGCTATTTATATGCAAGAAGGGAAGGGGAATTGTTTTGTTTCTCTACAACGTGCCCCGGGGGTATTTCAGTAGGTAAGGCAGCTTCTCAATCAAGTCAGTTTAAACCAGCAGTTCTCAACCTGTGGGTCGGGACCCCTTTGGGGGTCGAACAACCCTTTCACAGGGGTCGCCTAAGACCATCGGAAAACACATATTTCCAATGGTGTTAGGAATAATTTTATGGTTGGGGGTCACCACAACATGAGGAACTGTATTAAAGGGTCGCGGCATTAGGGAGGTTGAGAACCACTGGTTTAAACAATTACTTGGCCGACCACTGTACCCAGAATCCATCACTCTAGAAATGCTTGGGGTAGTCAGGTCACATGGTATTGGTGTGGATATGGGCAAAATGGGAACAGCGGCACATTAACCGTAAGCCTAGGTACACTAAAGTCCCGCCTCTGGGGCTTCTCGCTCATTATCCCAATAAATATTTACAATATCTGTAAATAAGGCAGAGGGTCTTTGCAATGTGTTATGGTAATGTCTAAGTTCCTTGCGGGAGTGGCAATATATATGTAGCAATGGGTGGGCAATTTAGCTGAAAATGCATAAGCCTTGTGTTGCACCCTACTCTTCCCCCACCAGCCCAGACTGACAATCTGTGGGTTCTGGCAAATGCCAGAGGGGCTGCTGTAAGGTTCAATAGACACTCACTATTTATTGGGCTTGTTGGGGCTGATTGGGCCTCTGTGTCCTAAGGTGGCAGTTTCAGGGGGTCACCTTTAGATTCCTAAAACAATCCCCCTTTAGAGGAAAAATATACCCCGTAACAATGTATACAAATATATTGCATTAACCAGCTCATATGTAAAACTCATCTAAAGAAACTATTTTCATGAAAATATACTTTTTTTTAGCAGTATGTGCCATTGGGTAATCCTAAATAGAAAACTGCCATTTTCATTACTAAGGGCCGCCCCCTGGGATCATAGGATTCACAGTGCACACAAACAAGCCAAGGCACACATACATGCTAGGCCCCATCAGCCAATGAATAGGCAGAGTTCTGCCTTTTGCTCCCACACTACTTCCTGTTACAGTTAGAGGTGCATCACTTCCTGTCAGCTGATCTCTGAGGGGGCACACAGCCCATCACTAAATGGCGGCTCAAGGAAAGGATATAAAAGGGCAATATTTACTGATATATATATTCCAGTTTGGGGAGATTCTTTAATAGGTCACTTAATATAATATAAACTGTCTGTTGGTTACGTATTCATTCTGGGGGGATAGTTTTCCTTTAAACCCAGCACTGAAAAATCTGCTTATGGAGCTGAGGTGGAAGGGTGGTACCCCTCACTTTCTGTATCAGTGCATACATAGCTCTGTGCCAATTGGGTAGGGGATAAGGCAGGTGTGGGCATGATTTGGGGAGTGCCGGGCGTTGATAAGTAACACCTGCACTGCTGCCCCTACAGGACCCTGGAAATTCTGTGATTTTTTTGCCCCCCTAGTGCAAGAGCTTAAGCAGGTCTGTGGTTTATCAGGTCTGTCTTTGGGTTTGGCTTCACATAAATGGTTCCCCCGGCGCCTTCAATGGCCGTTCTTACAGTGGTTGGGCCCCGAGCAAAACAGACATTGGGAGGTCCCATTATTTATATAAATACGGCCATGCTCTGCCCCCTTTGCTTATTCTTATTCCTGCCTGTAACTGGGGGAACTCTGAGAGCCCCGTCAAACAGCCACTGGGATATGAATATGTTTATATGGCAGACACCACCAGTCCCTGCGTTTCATGCATCACTTGTTCCGACTGTCACACAAAGGGCCGCGCCTGCTGTATGTAACGCTCAGCGCCACTGCACAAAACTAACCTGAGCTGCCAAATATTAACAGCCATTTATTAACATTCTATTAATGGACACAAACTTTGCACTGGGTCTACTAACCCAAACAGCCAGTCATATATTTGCCACCTTCAGTTAGAGTAATGTTTTCCTGGGGGAGTGTATTTCTGGGTACACACTGCTTCCTTTCCATCCCAAACAGCAGTCCTGTCATATTATTAGTATCCAGTTATCTTTATAAGACTGCATAGCCCCTGTTAAAGGAAAACTATAGATCTCAAAAACAATATAGCCCATAAAACAGCTCAAATGTAAAACCCTGCTTTGTTTAAATAAACCATTTTCATAAAAATATACTTTTTTTAGCAGTATGTGCCATTGGGTAATCCTAAATAGCAAACTGCCATTTTAAGTACTAAGGGCCGCCCCCTGGGATCATAGGATTCACAGTGCACACAAACAAGCCAAGGCACACATACATGCTAGGCCCCATCAGCCAATGAATGGGCAGAGTTCTGCGTTTTGCTCTAACACTACTTCCTGTTACAGTTAGAGCTGCATCACTTCCTGTCAGCTGATCTCTGAGGGAGCACACAGCCCATCACTAAATGGTGGATCAAGGGAAAGGATGTAAAAGTGCAATATTTTCTTAGTGAAGCCAGGGTAACAGAGACCCTAGGGTTGCTACCTGTCTAGTTTTGAACCGGACAACCCAGTTTTTAGATGGGCTGCTTAGTTCAAATCTGACAACCAGACAGGACTGTCCCCTGATTGACACAAAATATGGGCAATCACAGGTTACCATGTCATAGCCTGCCCCCAAATGTCATGATCACTCCCCCAAAACTTCATAGACGTGCCCCCTGAATAATTGGTACCACCCCCATGATGCCACAGCCTAACTAATGTGGTCTAACACCCCAGAGTGTAAGGCAAGGCCGGAAATAGGGGTTGGCAGATAAGCACCTGCCTAGAATGCAGTTGGATGGAGGTGCAACAGATGGTGGGAGCAAAATGGGGGGCAGCAGAAGAGCAGGGCGAGGTGGCTTTGCAAGTGGGCTAATGGTGGGGTAATGGTGTATGGCGAGCAGGCGCTGGGGCAGGTAGTATTACCTTGGCTCGGGTGTAGCAAGGGATCAAGAGCAGTTCTGTGCTCCACCTAGGAGAATAGTGGGGTTAGTAACCCCCAGGCAACACCCAGTACAGTAGGGACATCAGTATGGTAGGGCACAGGGTAGAGTATAGTCTCTTGGAGGACCACCAAATTTCCGTTACATTGGGGCTGCACCAGTTGTATGAGTATTGATGACTATTGTATTAGTATTGCTGAATCAATTCATATAAACCATTGTTTCATTATTAAGAATCACTGTTGCCCTCTCAAAGCATCAAAGCTGTAGTTCAGCTACACCTTTCCTCCAGGCACAGGGCTCGGCTAAGCGAAAGGGAATTAATTTTACCCCCCACCCAATACATGTTTAGACATTTTATTTTGATTTTTGATTTTTTTTTCTATTTGAATAATTTTTTTTTTTTTTACAAATCAATAGTATTAATTCTTAATCCTCTCCAGTTTTGGCTGTTCCAGTGAGCAATGCAGAGATGGAGGGTATCACATCAGTGAATTAGTTACAGAAAGGTTCAGCTTCACGTGTTTGTACTTTAACTACTAATTATACCTGTCCCGTCCCCTCCCCCCGACAATGGATTGTGCTTCGTTAGACGTTGCCATGAATATGCAGAACCGACGGCAGATGTTGGCAGGGTTATGCAATTGTTGCGCTGTTGGTTCTGAAGAAAGATGAAAATAACTCTAATAAATTCGGGCGTTCTGGCCAGCAACCGATTATAAATTCAGCGTTTGGTGGAAACTGTGCTTATTCTTAGATCTCTGGGCCGACATAATATCAACAAGAAAGAAACATCAGGGACAGCAGATTGGTTCTAAGATTACGTAATTATTATTATTTTCTTTAACTTTTATTTCTGTTCAGGCCCAGTCCTCTTCGTCTTCCAGACAGTACTGCCTGGTTGCTGGGGTAATCCCTCACGTTGATGGTAGGATAGTGAGATATGGCTATGGGTGCTGGTCACAAGTCACTTTATAAGCAATTTTTACTCATTTTCTTCTGGGTTTTTTTGGAAGCCTCCCATAGGGCTCAATGGCACTCTGCAGCTCCAACCCGGCCCAAGTAAAGTCTCCCATAGGGCTCAATGGCACTCTGCAGCTCCAACCCGACCCAAGGAAAGTCTCCCATAGGGCTCAATGGCACTCTGCAGCTCCAACCCGGCCCAAGGAAAGTCTCCCATAGGGCTCAATGGCACTCTGCAGCTCCAACCCGGCCCAAGGAAAGTCTCCCATAGGGCTCAATGGCACTCTGCAGCTCCAACCCGGCCCAAGGAAAGCCTCCCATAGGGCTCAATGGCACTCTGCAGCTCCAAACTGGCCCAAGGAATGTCTCCCATAGGGCTCAATGGCACTCTGCAGCTCCAACCCGGCCCAAGGAAAGTCTCCCATAGGGCTCAATGGCACTCTGCAGCTCCAACCCGGCCCAAGGACAGTCTCCCATAGGGCTCAATGGCACTCTGCAGCTCCAACCTGGCCCAAGGAAACCCTCCCATAGGGCTCAATGGCACTCTGCAGCTCCAACCCGGCCCAAGGAGAGTCTCCCATAGGGCTCAATGGCACTCTGCAGCTCCAACCTGGCCCAAGGACAGTCTCCCATAGGGCTCAATGGCACTCTGCAGCTCCAACCCGGCCCAAGGGAAGTCTCCCATAGGGCTCAATGGCACTCTGCAGCTCCAACCTGGCCCAAGGAAACCCTCCCATAGGGCTCAATGGCACTCTGCAGCTCCAACCCGGCCCAAGGAAAGCCTCCCATAGGGCTCAATGGCACTCTGCAGCTCCAACCCGGCCCGAGGAAAGTCTCCCATAGGGCTCAATGGCACTCTGCAGCTCCAACCCGGCCCAAGGAAAGCCTCCCATAGGGCTCAATGGCACTCTGCAGCTCCAACCTGGCCCAAGAAAAGTCACCATACTGAAGCTTGAATGAATCCGAAACTTTCGTACTCAGCGCGAAAGCTGCACAAAAGTCGCGACTTTTCGCGCAAGTCGTAGCGCTACGACAATTTCCAAAAAAATCGCAAAATACCGATCATTACGAAAAAAACGCCTTCGGACCATTCGTGGGTTAGTAAATCAGCCCCATAGGGTGCCATTTTTTTTCTGTGACAAATACTGGCCTTTGGGTTGGGGGTAAATGGACGGGGGCAATGGGTGGACTGGGCAGGGTTATTGGTGCATCAGAGATGGGCCCATAGAAATAAAGTAGTAATCGGCAGCGGAGAGGGTCAGGGAAGGGAGAGATTTATAGTACAAGTACATTGCCAGTATATTTGTAATACCGGTACCAACCCTAGATGGTGATTTCCCTACATGTGCAGGGCTTGAATATCTGTATGGTAACTACTGTATGTCAAGTATCCCCTTTAAAGGGGATCAAAACACTGTTGCTTAACACTTTACTGTGTTGTCGCTGGACTACAAATTGCTGGATAAATGGGAAAAACCCTAATTTTGTAGGCAATTATGAATAATATATGGTGCTGGTTTCCCTTTGGGCTAAACCTTAATCCTGTCTGTAAAAATGGCCCCTTTATTGGAGCTCCCTATAGATCCTATCACTTCTCTGTCAGAGTATGAATGAGGGGTGGGCGTGTCCTAACGGTCCCTGCCAGAAGCACAGTAGGAGGGGGAGAGCCAATCACAGCCCTGCACTCACACAAGCACAGACAGGCTTCAGTTCCCTATCAGGTCAGCCTAGCTGCTGATTGGTTCCTATCCCACAGTGCAGGGTACGGAGGGCCGCCGGCTCCCCAGCTCATCCAGAGAATCCAGCCAGCAGGAAGTGGAACAGATGAAATTCAAAAGAGACTTGAACATGTAAAGGTAAACAAAGGTCCAGGGCCGGATGGGATTCATCCCAGGGTATTAAATGAGCTGAGCGCTGTGATTGCCAAACCTCTTCACTTCATTTTTCAGGATTCATTGAGGTCTGGCATGGTGCCGAGAGACTGGCGGATTGCTAATGTGGTGCCGTTATTTAAAAAGGGATCCCGTTCTCAGCCTGAAAACTATAGGCCTGTTAGTCTGACATCAGTAGTAGGAAAACTTTTGGAAGGGGTAATAAGGGATAGGGTACTTGAATACATTGCAGTTCACAATACTATTAGTTTGTGCCAGCATGGTTTTATGCGTAACAGATCTTGCCAGACTAATTTAGTTGCCTTTTATGAGGAGGTGAGCAGGAACCTTGATGCTGGAATGGCAGTTGATGTCATCTATTTGGACTTTGCTAAAGCGTTTGATACAGTACCTCACAGAAGGTTAATGATCAAATTAAGGAATATTGGCCTAGAACATAATATTTGTAATTGGATAGAGAACTGGCTGAAGGATAGAGTACAAAGAGTGGTTGTAAATGGAACATTTTCTAATTGGACCAGTGTGGTTAGTGGAGTACCGCAGGGGTCAGTCCTTGGGCCTTTGCTTTTTAACTTGTTTATTAATGACCTGGAGGTGGGCATAGACAGTACTGTTTCTATTTTTGCTGATGACACTAAATTGTGCAAAACTATAAGTTCCATGCAGGATGCTGCCGCTTTGCAGAGCGATTTGACAAAATTAGATAACTGGGCAGCAAACTGGAAAATGAGGTTCAATGTTGATAAGTGCAAAGTTATGCACTTTGGTAGAAATAATATAAACGCAAACTATCTACTGAATGGTAGTGTGTTGGGGGTTTCCTTAATGGAGAAGGATCTAGGGGTTTTGTAGATCACAAGTTGTCTAATGCCAGGCAGTGTCATTCTGTGGCTACTAAAGCAAATAAAGTGCTGTCTTGTATAAACAGGGCATTGACTCAAGGGATGAGAACATAATTTTGCCCCTTTATAGGTCCCTGGTAAGGCCTCACCGTGAGTATGCAGTGCAGTTTTGGGCTCCAGTCCTTAAGAAGGATATTAATGAGCTGGAGAGAGTGCAGAGACTGCAACTAAACTGGTAAAGGGGATGGAAGATTTAAGCTATGAGGTGAGACTGTCAGGGTTGGGGTTGTTTTCTCTGGAAAAGAGGCGCTTGCGAGGGGACATGATTACTCTGTACAAGTACATTAGAGGGGATTATAGGCAGTTGGGGGATGTTCTTTTTTCCCATAAAAACAATCAACGCACCAGAGGTCACCCCTTTAGATTAGAGGAACGGAGCTTCCATTTGAAGCAGCGTAGGGGGTTTTTCACGGTGAGGGCAGTGAGGTTATGGAATGCCCTTCCTAGTGATGTGGTAATGGCAGATTCTGTTAGTGCCTTTAAGAGGGGCCTGGATGAGTTCTTGATCAATCAGAATATCCAAGGCTATTGTGATACTAATATCTACAGTTAGTACTAGTGGTTGTATTTATAGTTTATGTATGTGAGTGTATAGATTGGTAGGTGTGGGTTAGGTGTGCTGGTTTTACTTGGATGGGTTGAACTTGATGGACACTGGTCTTTTTTCAACCCTATGTAACTATGTAACTATGTAAATATGTAACTAGATGGGCGGGGCTAGTGGGGAATTTCTCAATAAATCAGTCCGAAACACAACTTTTTTAGCACAATCCTTCTATATCTAGAGGAGTATAATTCCCTGGGACATTGTTAATTTTTATAGGATATGTCTCCTTTAAAGCAATTTGGTGTAAGGAGAGGTGCCTTACCGGCACGGCGGGGACGCCCGCCGCGCTGCCATCGGCGGGGACGCCCGCCGCGCCGTCTGCTCCCTTTGCCGGCTCCTTCCTAGGTGCGCGCGCGCGCGCACTTCCGCGTCTTAAAGGCGCATGCGCGCTGACGTCATGACGTCAGCGCGCAAAGGCGCGAAATTCAAAATATTTAAAGGGCCATTTGTATTAGATTGATTGCCCGTGATAGGAATTCATTCCTGGTGCCTTTTTGAGCCTTGTGTATTTCGTTCCTGTATCCTGCTTGTTGCCTTCCTGTGTTTTTGACCCGGCTTGCTCCTGACTATTCTGATTATCCATATCTGACCTCGGCTTGTACTTCAACTACGATTTCGTCTCATCCTGCTGTATTGATTATCCGGTTTGACCCTTGCCTGTCTGACTATCCTCGATTACTGCCCGCCCCGACCTAGCCTGCCTGACGACGACCTTGTTTAACCCTATTTTGTACCGTGATCTTCGGCCTAACTGACTTTATCTACAGTCGTGCCCCTTTGCTTGCCAGAACTCCTGCCTTGTCCCCCTCGTTAAGTCCAGGTGGCATCTGAGTAGCTGAGGGCTCCTCCCGAAGCCAAAGGCGGTCACATTACTGGTGAAGCCGAGCCAAGACAAGGGAACTTGGCATCTGTTCTGGTTTAGGGTGCCGACCGTGACATTATCACGGGCCATGGAGGACCAAGATCACGTTGAGTCCGCTGCTGCTCCTCCCACTACATCTGCTACCACTGAAGCGCTTCTTACTGCCCTGCTACAGCGCTTGGAGGATCAGGAGCAAAAGCAGAATTATCTCCTGCAGGGTTTCCACAATCTAACCCGCCAGCTGGAGACTACGCAATCTTCGCAGCAGCAACCTGTTCCTAGTTCTTCCCCTTCTGTGGGGGCATCTGCTATGGGAGGTAACACCTATAGGCCCCAGGAGCCTAAGATTGCATTTCCCGAGAAATTCTCTGGGGACAGGTCAAAGTTTTTCGTCTTCAAAGAGGCGTGTAAATTATATCTTAGCTTTTTCCCTCATTCATTCCCTTCTGGTGAGGAGAAAGTAAGATTTGTTATGACCCTTCTTCTGGGAGATCCCCAAGTTTGGGCCCTTAGGCTGCCTCCCTCTGATCCAGCCCGCTTTTCCCTTGATGTATTCTTTCATTCCATGGCGATCCTTTATGATGACCCGGATCGTGCATCATCTGCCGATTCGGCGATTCGAAAACTGCGCCAAGGGAGACGGGATGCAGAGGTGTATTGCACAGAGTTCCGCCGGTGGGCAGGAGAAACTGAGTGGAACGATGCAGCCCTGCGCAGTCAGTTCCGTATCGGGCTATCCGACTCTATTAAAGATAGCCTGGTGAATTACCCCTTGTCGTCCAGTCTGGATGATCTCATGTCCCTAGCCATCTAGATTGATAGGAGACAAAGGGAGAGAAGGAGTGAAAGGGGTCATACTAATTTTTCTGGGGTTACTTATATGAGGCCTGACTTAGTGACCAATGTTAAGTCTTCGGCTTCCCCGGTGTCTCCACCTCAGGAGGAGCCTATGCAACTAGGCCTATTCCATCTCTCTCCTGAGGAAAAGACACGCAGGCGGACCCTTGGGTTATGTTTATATTGTGGGGACAAGGGTCACTTTCTCAAACAATGCACCAAGAGGCCGGGAAACGCCCAAGCCTAAATGAAGAAGGGGAGCTTCATTTGGGTGCAGGCGTTTCCTCTCCCCAATTTGCCTCCAAGGTTCAGCTACCGGTCAAACTGTCCTGGCCTACGGGCTCCGTTAACTTGTCCGCTTTCGTGGACTCTGGGGCAGAGGGTAACTTTATTGAGGCCAGATTTGCTGCTAAACATGGCATTCCTGTAGTCCCTCTCAGTGTTCCCATGAGGTTATTAACGGTGGACAAAAGACCTTTAGGGTCTGGTGTAGTAAATAAGAAAACTGTATCTTTATCCTTATGTGTGAACGATTTCCATGTTGAAGAGATAGTCCTTTTTCTTATTGAAGGTGCCTCTTCTCCACTCATTTTGGGTTTACCCTGGCTCCAGGTTCATAACCCCCAGATTAACTGGGTTACTGGGGAGGTTTCTCAATGGGGTTCTTGTTGTAGGGGTATCTGTATTCCCTCAACTATAGCAGCCACCTCACTTGAGGGGTTACCTGCAGCCTATTCGGCTTATGCCGATGTCTTTTCCAAAAAGGCGGCCGAGACCTTACCCCCACACAGACAGTATGACTGTCCCATTGATCTGGTTCCAGGTTCCTCTCCCCCTCGTGGTCGTACATACCCTCTTTCCCTACCTGAGTCCCAATCCATGAAGGAATATATCCAGGAAAACCTCGAAAGAGGTTTTATCCGGCCTTCTAATTCTCCTGCAGGTGCTGGGTTTTTCTTTGTGGGTAAGAAGGATGGGGGTCTCCGTCCTTGTATAGATTACAGGGGCTTAAACAAAGTCACTATTAAAAATCGCTACCCTCTCCCTCTAATTTCTGAGTTATTTGACCAGGTTAAAACAGCCAAGATCTATACCAAGCTTGATCTTAGAGGTGCATACAATCTCATCCGCATTAGAGAGGGGGACGAGTGGAAAACTGCTTTTAACACCAGGGATGGCCACTACGAGTATTTAGTAATGCCCTTTGGGCTCTGTAACGCCCCCGCAGTTTTTCAAGAATTTGTCAACGACATCTTTCGTGACCTACTGGGGGTATTCGTAGTGGTCTACCTCGACGATATTCTTATTTTCTCTTCTAATCTAAATGAACATCGTAAACATGTGTGTGAGGTCTTAAAAAGGCTAAGGGAGAATAATCTGTATGCAAAACTAGAGAAATGTACCTTTGAAGTTTCTACTGTTCAGTTTTTGGGTTTTATTATTTCCGGCAAGGGTCTAGAGATGGATCCAGGTAAAGTGAGAGCTGTCCTAGATTGGGCCCAACCCTTTTCGTTACGCGCTATACAAAGGTTTCTTGGTTTTGCCAATTATTATCGTCAATTTATTAAGAATTTTTCTCTAATTGTAGCTCCCATCACGAATTCAACTAAAAAAGGCGCTGATCCCAGTATATGGCCTCCTGAGGCTGTACACGCGTTTGAAACCCTCAAAAAAGAGTTTAGTTCTGCCCCTATCCTTAGACCTCCCGATTCCGCTCTCCCTTTCATTGTAGAGGTAGATGCCTCTGAGGTAGGAGCTGGGGCAGTCCTGTCTCAAAGACACCCGATAACCAACAAGATGCATCCCTGTGCCTTTTTCTCTAGAAAGTTTTCACCTGCAGAGATCAATTACGATATAGGGAACAGGGAATTGCTGGCCGTGAAATTGGCTCTCGAGGAATGGCGCCACCTTTTAGAGGGGGCTAAACATCTAGTTACGGTCTATACCGACCATAAGAATTTACTTTATATTGAATCCGCTAAGCGCCTGAATCCAAGGCAAGCCAGGTGGGCTTTATTCTTTTCAAGGTTCAATTTTTCTTTAACTTTTAAGCCCGGTTCAAAGAATACCAAGGCGGATGCACTCTCTAGGAGTTTCGACTCAGTTTCCTCCGACTCTAGTGAGTGCACTCCTATCATTCCCAGGGAAATAATTGTTGCAACCTTGAGGTCTGACCTCTCTTCCTTATTGTCCCCTTTACAGTCTTCTGCTCCTGCTGAAACACCATCTGGTAAATGGTTTGTTCCTGAGGTACTTAGGGAGCAAGTATTAAGAGAGGCTCATGATTCTAGGGTGGCGGGTCATCCAGGTATTGCAAAAACCATTTGTTTATTGTCCCGACATGTTTGGTGGCCCTCCTTCAAACAGGATGTTAAAACTTTTGTCAGTTCCTGTTCAGTCTGCCAAAGGTCTAAGTCATCTCATCATCGGTCCCAGGGTCTGTTAAATCCCTTACCCATCCCAGAGAAACCATGGTCTCACATTTCCATGGATTTTGTTGTAGAGTTGCCCCCTTCTCAGGGTAAAACAGTGATTTGGGTGGTGGTTGATAGGTTCAGTAAAATGGCTCATTTTATTCCTCTTCCACATCTCCCTTCTGCTAAGACCCTAGCTGATTTATTTATTATGCATATTTTCAAGTTTCATGGATTTCCTGAAAATATTGTTTCTGACAGGGGGGTTCAATTTGTTTCTAAATTTTGGCGTGCTTTCTGTACTTTGGTTGGGACGGAATTATCTTTTTCCTCTGCCTATCACCCCCAAACTAACGGTCAAACTGAAAGGGTGAACCAGTCCCTTGAACAGTATCTCAGGTGCTATGTATCCGATAACCAGTCCACATGGTCTGAACTGCTTCCCTGGGCAGAATTTGCATACAATAATGCTACCCATTCCTCCTCAGGGAGGTCTCCTTTCTTTGTCGTTTATGGGTTACACCCCAAAGCATTTTCTTTTTCTGGCTCTAATTCCCCTGTACCCTCTGCCAATACCTCTGTCTTAAGATTTTCTGAAGTCTGGTCACTAGTTCATGATTCACTATCTGCAGCTTCCCTAGCCCAGAAAAAAGCTGCTGACAAATCCCGTAGGGAGGCTCCCCAGTACAAGGTGGGGGATTTAGTGTGGTTATCAACCAAGAATATTAAGTTAAAGATTCCCTCTCCCAAACTGGGTCCCAGGTTTATTGGTCCATATCCCATCATTGCAATAATTAACCCATCTTCTGTCCGTCTTCAGTTACCTCCTAATTTCAGAATTTCTAATACTTTTCATGTTTCTCTCCTTAAACCTGCTGCTAACACTCGCCATCAGTCTGTTCCTCCCCCGGTGTTGATTGAAGGTCAGCCTGAGTATGAGATCCAAGAGTTCCTCGACTCCCGCCGTGTGAGAGGTAAACTTCAATATCTTACTAGGTGGAGAGGCTTCGGTCCTGAGGAGAACTCTTGGGTCTCAGTTGATGACATCAAGGCTGATCGCCTCAGGAAACAATTCCATTTAAAGTTTCCTGAGAAGCCTGGGGGTCCAGTGGCCCCCCCTAGAGAGGGGGGTAATGTAAGGAGAGGTGCCTTACCGGCACGGCGGGGACGCCCGCCGCGCTGCCATCGGCGGGGACGCCCGCCGCGCCGTCTGCTCCCTTTGCCGGCTCCTTCCTAGGTGCGCGCGCGCGCGCACTTCCGCGTCTTAAAGGCGCATGCGCGCTGACGTCATGACGTCAGCGCGCAAAGGCGCGAAATTCAAAATATTTAAAGGGCCATTTGTATTAGATTGATTGCCCGTGATAGGAATTCATTCCTGGTGCCTTTTTGAGCCTTGTGTATTTCGTTCCTGTATCCTGCTTGTTGCCTTCCTGTGTTTTTGACCCGGCTTGCTCCTGACTATTCTGATTATCCATATCTGACCTCGGCTTGTACTTCAACTACGATTTCGTCTCATCCTGCTGTATTGATTATCCGGTTTGACCCTTGCCTGTCTGACTATCCTCGATTACTGCCCGCCCCGACCTAGCCTGCCTGACGACGACCTTGTTTAACCCTATTTTGTACCGTGATCTTCGGCCTAACTGACTTTATCTACAGTCGTGCCCCTTTGCTTGCCAGAACTCCTGCCTTGTCCCCCTCGTTAAGTCCAGGTGGCATCTGAGTAGCTGAGGGCTCCTCCCGAAGCCAAAGGCGGTCACATTACTGGTGAAGCCGAGCCAAGACAAGGGAACTTGGCATCTGTTCTGGTTTAGGGTGCCGACCGTGACATTTGGGAGCTGTAGTTCAGCATCACCAGGGTTGTAGTCTTATAGCAATAGAACTTTTCCCCAGCCCTCCAGGGCCTGCAGCTATATGCAAATCAGTCCTCCAATGAGAGTCCTGCCTGATCTGGAGAAATCTGGCTTCATGTTTTTTGCTCCTGCAACTGCCATTGGAAACATTAAAAGCAAATTTTCCCAGTACCAAACAAGCATGTCCTCTCTCCCCATGTTTGATCCCAGTGTAATATAATGGAGCCAGATTTCCTAATAATCTCTCTATGTAGAATAACAGCAAGGTGAGTAACAGTACTGGGAAGCAGCATTCACACGGGTGAGCACTCTCGCATCTCTAATTAAGTGTCGGATCAATTCGTTTAGGACATTAACAGCATAATGGCTAATATCAAGTGTAGTAACAGTACTTCAGTTAGGGGGTGTGCATCTTCGTTCTTTGTTAAGGGGTGCAATTCAAGACCCTCCCACTGAAAGGTGGAGAAAAACTTAATCCTCTGGCCAAAGGCTATGCAACCCTGGGGTCCTGGATGAACACAGGAAAGAACACCATAGAAAAACACAATGGACATTGGCAATTTGCACTTTCAATTGTATGTTATGGTCTTTCACCCCAGCCTGTTGGGCACTGGGATAATCTGATAGGCTGGGGCTGCATACAGCCACTCTTCTTATCATTTTATTCCATGTATTCTTTTACTCCTAATGGAATCACCTCCGCACTTTGTTTTTAAGCACTTTTGGTGCAACAGAGCCTCGAAATGATGTTCACTTTTCAAAAAAGCTTAAGTTGTGTTTGGGTGAAGTTCCCCTTTAACTCACAGATAGCTGGATAAAAAGTTAACAAAAGAGCAACAGATTCTTCTCCTTATTGGATTTATGCACGTTAGCTGAATGTCACAATGGCCCTTTCTGTGCTACTGTTGTATGTAATTATACTGTGGCTGCTTTACGTTGGTTCATCAAAGGGCGCCCCAATGCTAAAACAGAGGGCGTGTATTTAATATCCTCTGTTTGTTCTTTCTAAAGCCAAACACAAGATATTTACAGAAACACCGTAATCAGAAAAAAAGCAGTTACGTGCCCCTGAATATTGTGGAATATTATTATGACTATCATCCTTTATATAACAATACACTTATATATATATATCCCTATCACTCTAATCTGTTCCTTGATGTATGAATAAATACCATTTTATATGCTGAAATCCAGCTACAAAACAGTTCTTCTCTTTCTGCATCATTTGCAATCCTGGCAGGGGAGGAGGGACTAAAACACTGATGTTACAAATTGTAACAACTTCCCCACAGCTTACAGACAGCCTGCAGGAACTACATAACCCACAATGCATTGCACTGGGATGTTGCTTTCCTTATTGACATCACATGTGCAGCAGGGAATTGTGGGATTGGGAGGAGGCAGGCTGAAGGCAGGCTGAGGACAGGCGACTACTGTTACATTTTATTTGAGTCACAAAGTAGTCAGCCAATCAGCAGGGGAACAGGAATGAAATACTGAATTCTGGTCTTGTCATTTCTAGGATGGCTGATAAAACCTTCGGAGGAAAGGATAGCCCCGCCCACGCAGAACATAAGGAAGGAACTTGTGTCAGAAATGAAAGCAGAAAACATAAAACAGTTCCTTCGGTAAGAAGTTTTAATGTAAATGCATTGATTTGTCATTAAATTCAGTCAAGTGAATAGGTTGGTTTATATGTGGACAATCCTTGGGATTTAGGGTCAAGATGTATCTTTTTTTTTTTAAAATAAAATGTACTGTCCTATTAAAATTAATTGTGACAAGTTCTTTCCAGTAGGTTCTGCTTATATCCTTATGAAAAACACAGATATTAAAAACAATAAATAAACAATAAATAAGTACAAGTGGATCTTTTAGCAATATGCCCCTGAGGTGGGCAATTTCTGGCTGACTCCGAGGGTCAAACGATCATAATAGGCAGCAATGCAGGCTATCGGTAGAGGACTGCTTCAATAAACCCAAGCAGTCTTCGTCCCGCCAGGATTTTTAAACCTATCCAATAGATATCTGCCGATTTTCTATTGGTTAGGCCAGGGGTCCCCAAACTTTCTTACTCGTGAGCCACAGTCAAATGTAAAAAGACTTGGGGAACAACACAAGCACCATAAAAGTTCATGGAGGAGCCAAATAAGGGCTGTGATTGGCTATTAGGGGCCTCTATGCACCCTATCAGCTTACAGGGGCTTTATTTGGTAGGAAATCTTGTTTTTATTCAACCAAAACTTGCCCCCAAGTCAGGAATTCAAAAATGACTCCCTGGTTTGGGGGCACTGAGAGCAACATCCAAGGGGTTGGGGAGCAACATGTTGCCCCTGAGCCACTGGTTGTGGATCACTGGGTTAGGCCATCTGGCATTGCCCATACACTGGCAAATAAGCAGCTGACCAAGCCCGAAGGGGCCAAATTGCCAGTTTAATCTGCCTGTGTACCAATCTGTACCAGTGGCTCAGGGGCAACATGTTGCTCCCCAACCCTGTGGATGTTGCTCTCAGTGCCCCCAAACCAGGGAGTTATTTTTGAATTCCTGACTTGGGGGCAAGTTTTGGTTGAATAAAAACAAGATTTCCTACCAAATAAACCCCTGTAAGCTGATAGGGTGCATAGGGGCCCCTAATAGCCAATCACAGCCCTTATTTGTCACCTCCATGAACTTTTATGGTGCTTGTGTTGCTCCCCAAGTCTTTTTACATTTGATTGTGGCTCACGAGTAAGAAAGGTTGGGGACCCCTGTTGTAAGCGATCTCAGACCATATTCCTTCATTCCATGGTTAACAACCACTATAACATTATCCTGTTTTACAGAGACTTCACAAAGATTCCTCATCTGGCTGGAACAGAACAGAATTTAGAGCTTGCAAAGCGAATTCAGAAGCAATGGATGGATTTTGGGTTAGATTCTGCAAAGCTGGTTCATTATGACGTCTTGCTCTCGTACCCCAATAGCAGTAATCCCAATTATATCTCCATCATTGATGGACATGGAAACGAGGTAAGTAAAATACCGAATTGTCTCTTGTAACAATTTTTTTAAATAATTTCCGTGTGGTTTATATGAGACTACTTTTTCTGTAGAAAAATAGTTACTAAGAACCCCCAAATACATGACAGTCAGCCAGTCAGTAGGCATTATTCCAGTAAGGGGCAAAAACACAGAGTCAGTTGGCACAGAACAAAAATCCAACCATAATAGGAAATACATTCATATTTAGTCCACATGAATGTGAATTAAAATTGTTTTTCCCCTCATTTTCAATATTTTTTCCTATTTATGAAAAATGTAATTATAGCTAAAATATTATTTTATTCAGGTTTTTTTTTGGGGGGGGGGGGTTATAAATGTTTGACAGCTTTGAGGAGTAAATGACAATAATTTAACTTTAGGTTCAGTTTTCCAGCATTCTATCACAAGTTACTGTGCCAGAAGAATGGAATTTCTTGCCATGGACGAAAAATATTTAAAAAAATACATAAATAAAAAATAAATAATTTCTTGTCATAGACAAAATATATTTTCATACATTTTCTCAGGGGGGAGGACATTTTAAGACTAGCTGAGACAAAAACTCTATTCAAAATCATTCTATTAAACTTTTAAAGATTTTAGCAAAAAAACATAAAAATAGTCTAAATGTAGAAAATTCACCCCCCATACGTCTGTAGAAGCTCCCATGGTTTTACTTGCTGAATTTTTTTGTGCCTGAGTCTGAGCTTTCAGCCAGCGCTACACATTAGAACTGCTTTCAGCTAACCTATTGTTTCTCCTACTCCCATGTAACTGGAGGAGTCCCAAGCCGGACTTGGATTTCTTACTATTGAGTGCTATTCTGATACCTACTGGGAGCTGCTATCTTGCTCTCTTCCCATTGTTCTGCTGATCGGCTGCTGGGGGTGAGAGGGGGCGGGATATCACTCCAACTTGCAGCACAGCAGTAAAGTGTGCCTGAGCTTTCAGAAGGAGCCAGCGCTACACATTAGAACTGCTTTCAGCTAACCTATTGTTTCTCCTACTCCCATGTAACTGGAGGAGTCCCAAGCCGGACTTGGATTTCTTACTATTGAGTGCTATTCTGATACCTACTGGGAGCTGCTATCTTGCTCCCTTCCCATTGTTCTGCTGATCGGCTGCTGGGGGTGAGGGGGGGGGGATATCACTCCAACTTGCAGCGCAGCAGTAAAGTATGCCTGAGTCTGAGCTTTCAGCCAGCGTTACACATTAGAACTGCTTTCAGCTAACCTATTGTTTCTCCTACTCCCATGTAACTGGAGGAGTCCCAAGCTGGACTTGGATTTCTTACTATTGAGTGCTATTCTGATACCTACTGGGAGCTGCTATCTTGCTCCCTTCCCATTGTTCTGCTGATCGGCTGCTGGGGGTGAGGGGGGGGGATATCACTCCAACTTGCAGCGCAGCAGTAAAGTGCAACTGAAGTTTATCAAAGCACAGGTCACATGGCTGTGGCACCCTGGAAAATGAAGAATATGGCTAGCCCCATGGGAAATTTCAAAATGAAATATAAATAAATCTATTTGTGCTTTTGAAAAACAGATTACAATGCAGAATTCTGCTGGAGAAGCTTTATTAACTGATGTGGTTTAAAAAATGTGTTTTTTTTATGCTAGTATTCCTTTAAATATCCCAAACCGAGTGCTTCCCTGCTAATCCACCTTGCCCCCAGAGCTCCAAAACTTTGTATAAGTAAATGGTATCTGTGTATATTCCTTCAAATGAACTGTTTAAGTGAGTTGAACAACGGAATGCAAATAGTAAACCAATAAAGAGTGAGTTATAATAACACGGGATTTGTGCCAAAATCTAATCTCTGCTCTTATTTCTGCAGATTTATAACACTTCTTTGTTTGAGCCTCCTCCGACGGGCTATGAAAATTTCACAGACATAGTCCCTCCGTATAATGCCTTCTCTGCTCAAGGAGACCCAGAGGTAAATGTTTGGATAATGTGCCGCGGGCTCAGACACAAGACGCATTATCAGTTTAAGCAACTTTGCTTCTTGTTTATGTGGGGGATCCGTTCAGGCGACGTGGAATTTTTTTTCATGGATTTTCCAGTGACTTCCATAAGTCTGAATGTCTCCTCCTATGTTTTTTGCTGACTCGGAGGTGCTGGGATTATTAACCTTTCTAATGGCAGGATCTCATCGCCCAGGGGTCCCCAACCTTTCTTAGTTGTGAGCCACAGTCAGATGTAAAAAGACTTGGAGAGCAACACAAGCACCATAAAAGTTCATGGAGGAGCCAAATAAGGGCTAGGATTGGCTATTAGGGGCCTCTATGCACCCTATTGGCTTACAGGGGCTTTATTTGGTAGTAAAGCCCAAGCCCAAGCAGTCTTTGTCCTGCCAGGATTTTGAAACCTGTCCAATTGATATCTGCCCGATTTTATATTGGTTAGGCCAGGGGTCCCCAACCTTTCTTAAGCTGGCCATACACGCACCGATAATATCGTACAAAGCCTTGTTTCGTACGATATTCGGTGCGTGTATGGCAAGTCGGCGAGTCGACCGATATCGCAAGAGGCTGCTGATATCGGAAAGAATTTGATCGGGCGCCATAGAAGGTGCCTGAGCAAAATCTGCCATCAGAGCTGAATCGGCAGAAGGAGGTAGAAATCCTATTGTTTCTGCCGCAAAGATCGCAAATCGCCACGTGTATGGCCGCCATTACTTGTGAGCCACAGTCAAATGTAAAAAGACTTCGAGAGCAACACAAGCACCATAAAAGTAAATCTTGTTTTTATACAATCAAAACTTGCCCCCAAGTCAGGAATTCAAAAATAACTCCCTGGTTTGGGGGCACTGAGCGCAACACCCAAGGGGTTGGGGAGCAACATGTTGCCCCTGAGCCACTGGTTGGGGATCACTGTCATAGCCATTTGATGTGCTACTTTAAGAGCATTTTTGCCTGAAGCACGAGTTGCAAGTGGAGCGTCGGAAGCCACATTGCCGGTTTAAATTCCAAACTGGAGACCTGCAAAGCAAACATTTATTAATTGTAAGATAAATACAATCTAATACGATGCGAAAAAAGGTTTAGTTGCAATTAGTACATTTAGGAATTTGCACGTATCCCCTTTGCAGTTGCAAATAATATGTTTCGCATTTGGTTTTAGTACTATTTTGAATTTTTACCCATTCCACCTCCCTGAAATGGACTATTAGATTTTCTTTTCAAATCCAGACTTTTCAAAAAGTAATTACTTGTACTGATTTCAGTGCTGTGGAGGAAACTTCATGCTCCTTTTGAAAATGCAGATTATGTGATTATAGGGGTGTCTTTAGTGTGGCTCTGTGACTAAATGATTTTTCTGAGCCCTTATTGATATTTAAAGTGGGATTGTCCATCCTCCCATTTACTGTAGTTAATGAATTTTAACAGCTACCAAAGGGCTGCAGGTTGGGCAGAATTCATATACATTGCAACAGGCACCAATTCTCCCTACTATACTTGCTATCCCACAGCCCCAGTCCCTTCCCAGAGGCTATTATCCCCCCACTGCTACTATAGGCACCATCTCTCCCTACTATACCTGCTATCCCACAGCCCCAGTCCCTTCTCAGAGGCTATTATCCCCCCACTGCTACTATAGGCACCATCTCTCCCTACTATACCTGCTATCCCACAGCCCCAGTCCCTTCCTAGAGGCTATTATCCCACTGCTACTATAGGCACCATCTCTCCCTACTATACCTGCTATCCCACAGTCCCAGTCCCTTCCCAGAGGCTATTATCCCCCCACTGCTACTATAGGCACCATCTCTCCCTACTATACCTGCTATCCCACAGCCCCAGTCCCTTCCCAGAGGCTATTATCCCCCCACTGCTACTATAGGCACCATCTCTCCCTACTATACCTGCTATCCCACAGCCACAGTCCCTTCCCAGAGGCTATTATCCCACTGCTACTATAGGCAACATCTCTCCCAACTATACCTGCTATCCCACAGCCCCAGTCCCTTCCCAGAGGCTATTATCCCCCCACTGCTACTATAGGCACCATCTCTCCCTACTATACCTGCTATCCCACAGCCCCAGTCCCTTCTCAGAGGCTATTATCCCCCCACTGCTACTATAGGCACCATCACTCCCTACTATACCTGCTATCCCACAGCCCCAGTCCCTTTCCAGAGGCTATTATCCCCCCACTGCTACTATAGGCACCATCTCTCCCTACTATACCTGCTATCCCACAGCCCCAGTCCCTTCCCAGAGGCTATTATCCCCCCACTGCTACTATAGGCACCACCTCTCCCTACTATACCTGCTATCCCACAGTCCCAGTCCCTTCCCAGAGGCTATTATACCCCCACTGCTACTATAGGCACCATCTCTCCCTACTATACCTGCTATCCCACAGTCCCTTTCCCTTCCCAGAGGCTATTATACCCCCACTGCTACTATAGGCACCATCTCTCCCTACTATACCTGCTATCCCACAGCCCCAGTCCCTTCCCAGAGGCTATTATCCCCCCACTGCTACTATAGGCACCATTTCTCCCTATTATACCTGCTATCCCACAGCCCCAGTCCCTTCCCAGAGGCTATTATCCCCCCACTGCTACTATAGGCACCATCTCTCCCTACTATACCTGCTATCCCACAGCCCCAGTCCCTTCCCAGAGGCTATTATCCCCCCACTGCTACTATAGGCACCATCTCTCCCTTCTATACCTGCTATCCCACAGCCCCAGTCCCTTCCCAGAGGCTATTATCCCACTGCTACTATAGGCACCATCTCTCCCTACTATACCTGCTATCCCACAGCCCCAGTCCGTTCCCAGAGGCTATTATCCCCCCCACTGCTACTATAGGCACCATCTCTCCCTACTATACCTGCTATCCCACAGCCCCAGTCCCTTCCCAGAGGCTATTATCCCCCCACTGCTACTATAGGCACCATCTCTCCCTACTATACCTGCTATCCCACAGCCCCAGTCCCTTCCAGAGGCTATTATCCCCCCCACTGCTACTATAGGCACCATCTCTCCCTACTATACCTGCTATCCCACAGCCCCAGTCCCTTCCCAGAGGCTATTATCCCCCCACTGCTACTATAGGCACCATCTCTCCCTACTATACCTGCTATCCCACAGTCCCAGTCCCTTCCCAGAGGCTATTATCCCCCCACTGCTACTATAGGCACCATCTCTCTCTATTATACCTGCTATCCCACAGCCCCAGTCCCTTCCTAGAGGCTATTATCCCACTGCTACTATAGGCACCATCTCTCCCTACTATACCTGCTATCCCACAGCCCCAGTCCCTTCCCAGAGGCTATTATCCCCCCACTGCTACTATAGGCACCATTTCTCCCTACTATACCTGCTATCCCACAGCCACAGTCCCTTCCCAGAGGCTATTATCCCACTGCTACTATAGGCACCATCTCTCCCTACTATACCTGCTATCCCACAGCCCCAGTCCCTTCCCAGAGGCTATTATCCCCCCACTGCTACTATAGGCACCATCTCTCCCTACTATACCTGCTATCCCACAGCCCCAGTCCCTTCCCAGAGGCTATTATCCCACTGCTACTATAGGCACCATCTCTCCCTACTATACCTGCTATCCCACAGCCCCAGTCCCTTCCCAGAGGCTATTATCCCCCCACTGCTACTATAGGCACCATCTCTCCCTACTATACCTGCTATCCCACAGCCCCAGTCCCTTCCCAGAGGCTATTATCCCCCCACTGCTACTATAGGCACCATCTCTCCCTACTATACCTGCTATCCCACAGCCCCAGTCCCTTCCCAGAGGCTATTATCCCCCCACTGCTACTATAGGCACCATCTCTCCCTACTTTACCTGCTATTTCATAGATACAATCTTTTGCCTGAAGGGATTTTCAGGAATAGTTATTGTAGAAGCGGATGCAGTTGTCTCTCTGTTGGACCATAGTAGCACATTCGTGGACCACCCTAAAGACAACTTGTGGAGTTTGATTCCTAATAAATCAATTCATTTAATGTATTTGTCTTTTTTTTTTTACCAGGGTGATCTTGTCTATGTAAACTATGGCCGTACAGAAGATTTTTTCCATTTGGAAAGAAATATGGGGATTAACTGTACTGGGAAAATTGTTATTGCTCGATACGGTAAAATCTTTCGAGGAAACAAGGTAAGAGACTCTGTACTATAAGTAATGGGAATAATCACAGTAATAGGATTATTGTGAGTAATAACAGACAGGAGGCCGGGACAGGGAATAAGAGAGTAAATTGTGAAGGGCATTTATATAACTTATGGGAAAGGGATGTGGAAATGTAAATAAAACACTGCAGGGAGGAAGGAAGGGATAAATGTACACTTGTATACTGTACTTTCCAAGGTCTTTATGGAATTACGATTCAAATAAACCTCAAAATTATGCTCTGTATCCTTAAGGTAGTGGTTCCCATATTGTGCAGCTTGGAGCATGGGGTCTCAGGCTGAAGGCCAGTTTGGGAGAGAATTGTGGAGAATGGGCATTTGCTCCTAGATACACCTTAAACCCCAGGTTGAAGGCAAGTTAGGGTGAGATTTGGGGTGAATATCTGCTGCTCTTGAAATCTTAAGCTATGACTGAATACACCAATGGTTAGATCTTCAAGTGGAGCTTTGCTGAAAAAGACTTTAAAGGGGTAGTTCACCTTTAAGCAACTTTTTAATTGGTCTTCATTATTTTTTATAGTTTTTTAATTATTTGCCTTTTTCTATGCAAGTTTCAAATGGGGGTCATTGACTCCACCACCAAAAACTATTGCTCTGTGAGGCACCAGTTTTATGGTTGATGTGTTCTTTTTATTACTTTTTTTACTATTTGGGTTCTCTCCTATTCATATACCACTTTCTCATTCAAACCACTCTGTGGTTGCTAAGGTAATTAGGGGCCCTAGCTACCAGATAACTGCTGAAATTCCTGGAGAGCTGCTGAACAAAAAGTGAAATAATTAAAAAACCACAGATTATAAATAGGTAGATTGAGAGAGGAGGAAATCCAATAGGGATAGGTAGAGTTATGGAGGGGCGGAGAAAGCAGGGGGCATCAGATTTTATGTTCCACTTAGCCTTTACCTCTTGTGCAACTGTATCATTTTCAGTAGTCATAACATGCATAAATTCATTTTGTTACACGATCAAAGTCAAGACGATACGGAACTGATGCCTGCGACCCCTTTACTTAGCTTAAATAAGTAGCCCCTGAGACAGAAAATCCTCTAATGTGTGGGTGGGATTAAACCGTAATAAAGTCAAAAATAAAATAAGCTTTTTTTTCTAGAAATCGTTCTATAGAAATCGATGCAGACCTATTTCAAAGAAATATCTGAATCTCTCTACTATATGCACTTGTCTCTGATGAATGCGGCGTTTTGCTTTCATACTGATCCCTAGTGCTCGCCTGATTGATCGCCGGATCAGCGCACAACCAAGATAAACACTTGTTTTTCATCCCAGTGGGACGCTCAGCCTTCCCTCAAGTTATAAAGCTTAGTTCCCATCTCTGTAAACACAAAAAGACTGGAGCCGTACTTCTTTTTAGTAGAGTTTCCAGCAATGGACTTTCTATTAACCATTTAGCTGTACATGCTTAACTTTTAAAGGAAAACTATACTATATAGGTCTGTATTAAAAAAAACAGCTCATATGTAAAACCCTGCTTCATCTAAATAAACCATTTTCATATAAATATACTTTTTAGCAGTATGTGCCATTGGGTAATCCTAAATAGGAAACTGCCATTTTAAGTACTAAGGGCCGCCCCCTGGGATCATAGGATTCACAGTGCACACAAACAAGCCAAGGCACACATACATGCTAGGCCCCATCAGCCAATGAATGGGCAGAGTTCTGCCTTTTGCTCCCACACTACTTCCTGTTACAGTTAGAGCTGCATCACTTCCTGTCAGCTGATCTCTGAGGGAGCACACAGCCCATCACTAAATGGCGGCTCAAGGGAAAAGATGTAAAATGGCAATATTTACTGATATATATATTCCAGTTTGGTGAGATTCCTTAATAGGCCACTTAATATGATATAAACTCTCTGTTGGTTAAGTATTTATTCTGGGGGTATAGTTTTCCTTTAATGAATGTGTTTCCCAACTGGAGGTCCAACCCCAGGCAAAGGGCCCATAGGAAGTTGATGAAGGGGCCTAATCTCAGTATATGCTCTGTGGGTGGAGCCTGAACATATATTGGGCTTGAACTCTGTCTGGTTTACCCCTACCCCAATGAAGATGAAGAATTCTAAGCTGGACAGCTGAGAGCCTAAACTGATGCAAAAACTAAATTGATTAAAGCACATTTCCTGGTTCCAAGTGTTGCCATGAATTCTATTGGTCCAAGAGCATGCACTTGTACAAAACAGGTGCCATGTCAGGATACTGATGAGCTTATTTCTAATTATTATTTCCTTTCAATAGGTTAAGAATGCAATGTTATCGGGGGCAAAGGGAATCATCCTTTACTCTGATCCAGCAGATTACTGCGCTCCTGGAGTAGAACCATACCCACATGGTTGGAATCTCCCAAGCGGTGGAGTCCAACGAGGGAATGTCCTCAATCTGAATGGTGCCGGAGACCCGCTGACGCCTGGCTATCCAGCAAAAGGTCACTATCTGAATAATTACCTTGGAGAATAATGCATCAACAGTCTTCACAGAACAGAATTTATAACATGTAATTGTTCTGTCCAGTAGACATCTCAATATACCTCCAAATATTCCTTACAAACAGGTCCTGCTCACTTCTCACTTGCAGACCTTTTTACTTACCTATGGTAGCTACTTACCTCTGTTTTCTATTTTCTTGATGTATCCGTTTTAAGGAAAGATTGCGCCCTTTAGGAAATATTAAATTAAGTCTCTTACATTTGGCTATGGTGTCTGCAGGGACATTACCTCCTGGAAATCTATATATTTGGCTCAGATGGTTATCCAAGTATCCTACTATTACCTCCCTAGGTCCTAAAATTACTTCCTAGGGTCCTCCTATTACCTTTCCTAGATCACTACTATTACCTCCCCAGGTCCTACTATTACCTTACCTGGTCTTGCTATCATCTAATGATACAGGCTTTTCTATTTGCACAAAGACCATACACTTCAATACACAGACTTAATTCATCATAAGAAATCTTGTTATTATCCACTGGTAAGCATGGAAGTTCAAAATCTTTTAATTATGTATTTATACATTTACCCATAGAGTTCACATACAGATATGAAGCTGATGAAGGAGTGGGACTTCCCAGCATTCCTGTTCATCCTATTGGATACCGTGATGCAGAGGAAATACTCAGGTAAGTTGCTGGACTTGGTTTAAGGTCTAAAGGTGGCCATACATGGGCTGATTGTAGCTGCTGATATGGGTCCCTTAGACCGATTCGGCAGCTTATCGGCTTGTGTATGGGCACCAATGATGGGCCTGAAATTGGCCAGATCTCAATCGGGCAGGTTTGAAAATCAGTTGGATTGACGGGCACCTATACCCATCATTCTAATTTGATAATTTGGCCCCAGGGCCAAATGACTGAATTAGCCGATATTGCACACCAGTAGGTGGGGATATCCGGAGAAGATGCGCTCGCTTGGCGACCTTGCCATGCGGGCGTATTGTTACGTGTATGGCCATCTTTACCAGTACCCCACTGGGCAGGGGGTGCCTTTGATGGAGTTTTGGCTAGCGTGTATGGCCACATTAAGGCTTTGTTGCCAATGTGCGCAATTTTATATATCCAATATCTTCACAAAAGTGTTTGCTTTTTATTTAACAACAAACAACATGTTTAAATAACATTTTACATTGAGATACACCTGCCTTTGTGTTTATTTGCTGTACTTGTTAATAGGCTAATGGGCGGAGCCCCACCGCCAAGCGCTTGGAAAGGAAACCTCGATGTTCCTTACAACATTGGGCCAGGATTCCTCAAAAACATTTCTACAGGGTAAGCCAACGCCTTATTTACTTTAAGGTGATACTGACTTGTTCCTATGAAGATCCATAAGGAAAGTTTCAGTATTGTTAGAGATTTGTGGCACAAAAAAACGTACTGCAGCCTACAGCCCAGTGTGACTGACACAACTGCCAATGATCCTTAAGGTGGCCATACACGGGCAATTGTAGCTGCCGATATCAGTCCCTTAGACCGATTCAGCAGCTTATCGGCCGTGTATGGGCACCAACGACTGGCCTGCCCGACCGATATCTGGCCTGAAATCAGCCAGATATTGATATTGATGCAGGTTAAAAAATTCAGTTGCTGTCCCAGAACCGACTGCGCCCTTAACAGTTGTTATAATTCGATCGTTTGGCCCCCGTAGGTGGGGATATCAGGAGAAGATCCGCTCACTTGGCGACCTCGCCAGGCGAGCAGATCATTACGTGTATGGCCACCTTTACTCAGGTAAGTACCACTGGGCAGGGGGTGCCTTTGGTGGAGTTTTGGCTAGCTACATTATAGTGCCACAATTTTTCACTGACACATTACTATAGATTTTCATAGGAATGCAGAAAACTTTACCATACCTGAGTAAACAGCCGTAGAATCTCCCTCCATTTGTTTAAGATAGCAGCTGCCATTTTAGCTTGGTCTCCGTAGCTTCCTGCTGCAGCTTTAGCCATTGGTAGCATAGATAACACATTGTGATGGAAGGGGGAGTGAATTCTTCTGAATTCTTATTGGAGGGGGGAGCAGGAGAAGGGAAAGAGGAGAGAGCTGCCTAGACTTGTGCCCCAAACCTGAAGGAACCCTAAAGGAAAGGGAGTCTGATACCCAAGAACATGTTTACAGAAAAGGAGACAAGAAATCCTGTGTTTCTTTTGATAGAGAACTCATTGCAGCGTTTCTGTGAGTGCTTATGGCTGTATTTACATACACCTTTCATATAAAGCTTACTTACTTTTAAATTTCCTTCTCCTTTAAAGGGAAAATATACCTTCCTGTATGACATGAGATCCTTCAGTTGGGCTTATGTAAAAAAATAGTGCATAAATAGAGTCTGAACTTCCAAATATAAATTTATTTTTTAGTCATACCAGGTTCAAAGGAAACCATGATAGTCTATCTCTGAGCTTTGTGGGACCAGTTCTCCGCCCTTCTTTGGCTCACAATGTAATGCCCCTCCATCAACTTTTTTCCTTTGTGAAGTGATGGGTTCTGGGACTTGAAGTTCCTCTGCTTTGCAGAAAATTCGTATACCAACCATGATGAAAATCAGAGGGACTTCTAGGGGTGGGCGTGACTCTGGTTCTTGCGAGTAACATGGTTTCCTTTCAATCAAGTAAGGAGGACAGGCGTCCATGTTTATAGTATAGATTGCATTAATGCTATGTGCTTTCCTTGGTATTATTCCAGCAAAGGGCGTTTGACCTTATAAAACTGTCCAGGATCGATGTGAACGTGTCATTGAGGCAAAATCAAGATTATGTTTTTTTTTTTTTATTATTATTTTATCATTTAAGTAACCTTTAAGGAAAATGAGCTTTTAAAAACATTTTGAAGAGAGAGAAAAAACAAAAGCATCATCTTCCTCAGGCTGAAAGTAGTTTCTTTCCCTCTGCCCCATAACTGATGTCTCCCCATTACAGAAAGGTCAGGATGCATGTCCACAGCAACAATGAAGTTACAAGGATTTACGATGTCATCGGCACCATCCGGGGAGCTGTGGAGCCAGGTGAGGGGAATGAGTAATGGGAAAATGGAGATTTCATATCGCTCTATATGCACGCTTTCAAAATTCTGTGTAATTTAGTGTAAAAATTCACAAAAAAAAACCTTAATTGCAATGAAAATCGAATTGTTCTCTTAATTTTGATAATTTGATCCCAACTAAGATATAATTACTCCTTATTGGGGGCAGAACAGCCCTATTGGGTTTATTTAATGGTTAAATGATTCCCTTTTCTCTGTAATAATAAAACAGTACCTGTACTTGATCCCAACTAAGATATAATTACCCCTTATTGGGGGCAGAACAGTCCTATTGGGTTTATTTCATGGTTAAATGATTCCATTTTCTCTGTAATAATAAAACAGTACCTGTACTTGATCCCAACTAAGATATAATTACCCCTTATTGGGGGCAGAACAGTCCTATTGGGTTTATTTAATGGTTAAATGATTCCCTTTTCTCTGTAATAATAAAACAGTACCTGGACTTGATCCCAACTGAGATATAATTACCCCTTATTGGGGGCAGAACAGCCCTATTGGGTTTATTTAATGGTTAAATGATTCCCTTTTCTCTGTAGTAATAAAACAGTACCTGTACTTGATCCCAACTAAGATATAATTACCCCTTATTGGGGGCAGAACAGCCCTGTTGGGTTTATTTAATGGTTAAATGATTCCCTTTTCTCTGTAGTAATAAAACAGTACCTGTACTTGATCCCAACTAAGATATAATTACCCCTTATTGGGGGCAGAACAGCCCTGTTGGGTTTATTTCATGGTTAAATGATTCCCTTTTCTCTGTAGTAATAAAACAGTACCTGTACTTGATCCCAACTAAGATATAATTACCCCTTATTGGGGGCAGAACAGCCCTATTGGGTTTATTTAATGGTTAAATGATTCCCTTTTCTCTGTAGTAATAAAACAGTACCTGTACTTGATCCCAACTAAGATATAATTACCCCTTATTGGGGGCAGAACAGCCCTGTTGGGTTTATTTCATGGTTAAATGATTCCCTTTTCTCTGTAATAATAAAACAGTACCTGTACTTGATCCCAACTAAGATATAATTACCCCTTATTGGGGCAGAACAGGCCTATTGGGTTTATTTAATGGTTAAATGATTCCCTATTCTCAGTAATAATAAAACAGTACCTGTACTTGATCCCAACTAAGATATAATTACCCCTTATTGGGGCAGAACAGCCCTATTGGGTTTATTTAATGGTTAAATGATTCCCTATTCTCAGTAATAATAAAACAGTACCTGTACTTGATCCCAACTAAGATATAATTACCCCTTATTGGAGGCAAAACAATCCTATTGGGTTTATTTAATGTTTTTTTGATGTTTTAGTAGACTTGGTATGAAGATCCGAATTACAGAAAGACCCCTTATCCGGAATACCATTGGTCCCGTGCATAACGGGTCCTATACCTGTACTAGCAATGTCTGTGGGTTCAAACTTAAAGGGGTGTTTCTCCTTTAGGTTAACTTTTAGTATGTTATAGAATGGCCATTTCTTAGCAACTATTCGGTTGGTCTTCATTTTTTATAGTTTTTGACTTATTTGCTTTCCTTCTATGACTCTTTCCAGCTCTAAAAAGGGGGTCACTGACCTTATCAGACAAAAAGGCCCTATCCTCCCATCCTATTCATATTCCATTTCCTCTTTAAAACCACTGTCTGGTTGCTATGGTAATTTGGACCCTAGCAACCAGATCCAACCTGGAGAGCTGCTGGACAAAGAGCTAAATAATTAAATAAAAACCACGCACAATAAAAAATGAAGACCAACTGCAAATTATTTTGGACTAGCACTCTCTACAACATACTAAATGTTTTAAATGGTCTCTGAGTATCAATGTCTACATTATAGGAATTAAAAATGACCCTTATATATAAAAGGGGTATATTTACCTAAAGCTTTTGCACATTGGTGTTGAAGTTACACTCTGTTGCTCGGTTGGTGAGAAGACTTTAAAGAGAAGGATTTTCTCTCCCAGAATGCAGTAGGAAACACAAATAATAATAGGACAAATAACTGAGGCTGTCAGGGGCGGGCCAAGCCGACCGGGCGCCCTAGGCAACCCGGTCGGCCAACTCCGCCCACCTCGGGGCGATTAGATCGGTCATTGCCTCCGCCGCTAATGACAAGCGGCGGAGGCAATGACAAAGTAGCTCTAGGGGTAGGCAGGAGAGGCTCCTGCCTGGCGCCCCTCAATCGTTGCGCCCTAGGCAGCTGCTTCTTCTGCCTACCCCTAGTTCCGGCCCTGGAGGCTGTGTTCACTGAGGCTGGAGAAGACAGTTACACATGTTGGGACTGATGAGCCATCACCTATGGACAAGTGGTGGGACTATGAGTCTGTCCTGGAAGTAGGAAGAGAGAGAGAGACGACCTTGTGCCGCTTAGTAGGGCATTTAAAAAAACACCTAAAGAATGCGAATAAAACTGAAATATGTTACTTTTCTGGTTGGAGTTGCCCTAATGGAGGCTGAGGTCCTGCAAAAAAGCGAATTTCTTCAAGTTTCAGACTGCCAGTGGCTTGATCTGTCCTTGTTTCAGGCAAATTAACTTGAATCTGTTTGTTTGCATTTTGCTGTATGGAATTAAAAAAGTACCCTATGCTGTGAATAAAACAGAGGCACATACCTGCTTGAAGTTACTCGGGGAGCTGCTGTCTCTTCCTGTGGGAAAGTGATACTAATTCTGCTGTGTGGGTGAACCCCACAATACAGAGGTGCTACAATGCACACAGTTCCCAGTATCAACCAATCAGCAAATTGGCTTTGAACACTCTGCTATAAATTAGCGAATAAAAGCAGAGACCTGATTGGGAGCTGCAGTGGTGCAAGCTAGCACCTATGTCAAGTAAAAGAGCCCCCTAGTGTTAGTCACGGAACCATTTACAGCACATCGGTCTGCGATATGTTTATTCATTAAAGGAACAACTTGAAATTTGAATTTTTTTTTGCTTATCCGCAGACCGGTACATAATCTTGGGTGGCCATCGAGACTCTTGGGTCTTTGGCGGGATAGATCCAACGACCGGAGCAGCCGTCCTGCAAGAAATCGCCAGGAGCTTTGGCAAAAAAGTGCGAGAAGGTACAAAAAGTTTGGATATTTCCATAAGAATGTGCTTTATTTCATAATCGGGGAATAAGTAGCCTCTGCAGCATAGGACTGGCCCTCTGGGATACTGGGAAATATCCTGATTGGCCCTCAATTTCTCCTATAATTTTTAGAATATGGTTTGGAACAGTTCCCTAAGCCCCGCCCCCTGTTCCCCTGCTGATTGGCTGACTACTTTGTGACTCAAATAAAACGTAACAGTAGTCGCCTGTCCCTCAGCCTGCCTTCAGCCTGCCTCCTCCCAATCCCACAATTCCCTGCTGCACACATGATGTCAATAAGGAAAGGAACATCCCAGTGCAATGCATTGTGGGTTATGTAGTTCCTGCATGCTATCTGTAAGCTGGGGAGAAGTTGTTACAATCTGTAACATCAGTGTTTTAGTCCCTCCTCCCCTGCCAGGATTTCAAATGATGCAGAAAGAGTAGAACTGTTTTGCAGCTGGATTTCAGCATATAAACATGGGATTTATTCCTACTTTTAGAAGGAACAGATTACAGGGATAGGGATATTAGGGGCTTCTGTGTTGTGTGGGGCTTTAACAAATTTTGGCTAGGAAGCCCTAAAGTACCCCTTTAAAGTTACTGATGTGGGAAGAGCCTCCTGATGCTTCTCTGCTGAGTTGAATCACACCTTCCACATTCAGAACAGTAGATAGAACAGCAGGGGGCACTCCTCTTACTGATTAATGATATTAGCAGTGCAAAACTGCTAATATCATCAAAAGCAAAAATGACCAGGAGAGCAATTCCACATGAAGTTATATGGGTTTTTTAACAGACAGAAGTTATGGAATGTGGTTGAGCAACAGGAAAGCAGAATATAAATATTTAGCAAACAATAGGTATATACATAACTGACTGTTTTCAAAGAACCAGTAAGACCGACTAATTTCTAACGGTGCTGGAGAAGTCCCAGTGCGGGGCAGAAGTTGGCAGGGAGCAGGGATATCTCTGTGGGAGAGAATGCAACCCGCCCCCCCCCCCCCATGTTTATTTACTCTTTGGGCTCTGCCAGTTCTGCCACACTGCCTCCTTGTTTATCTGCATTAGTCTATGTGACAGGGGGATCCGTTTCATTGTGTTTGTGCCATTGGCTCAGCCAAGCTACGCACTCCATGCCCCGCCCACCCCCAGGAACCAACCCCCCAGCACAGGAATAACTTGTTTGTCAATGGGAAACGCCCTTATTATAAGCAGGATCTGGGCGACAGAGTGAGGGGAGGGTGCGGACATGGGCGCTGCTACAGTATATTCCTTTGGATAGTAAGCTCTTATGAGCAGGTTCCTCTCCTGTAATGGTCAGTCTGTGCATGTAAACTATATGTTACACGTATGTACCGCGCTGAGGAATATGTTAGAGCTTTATAAATCCTTATAATTATATAAAGTTGTTCAGCACAGCAGGGGAATTGCATGGTTTATAGGCACTATGGGGGCTGCAAAGTCAGGAGCGAATCTGCCATTTTGCGTCACTGAAAAATTTGTGAAAAAGTTTGCAAAACGGGGAAGAATTTGCGAAATGCGGATACCGTGCACGTTTTTGACGCATGCAACTTTTTTTATTTAACGTGACCATGCCTCTTTTGACATGATCACGCCCTTTTCTGAAGTGTTCACTAGTGATGAGCGAATCTGTCCTGTCTCGCTTCGCCATAAAATTCGCAAAACGGCGAAAAATTCACAAAACGCATTTGTTGTGCAATTTTTTTGATGCCTGCACTTTTTTTACACGACCGCGCCCAATTTGACGCGCGACAAAAAAAAATCCGTGCGGCCAATTTTCACGGAAGTTTCGCAAAACAATTCACCAATGGCGTAATGTGGAAATTCGCTGCGAATCCATGCCTGCCAACAAAAATTTGCTCATCACTAGTGCCCACGCTTTTTTTGATGCAACCATGCCCTTTTTGGACGCGACTATGCCCTTTTTTCACGCGACCATGCCCTTTTTGGACGCGACTATGCCCTTTTGGGACACGACTATGCCCTTTTTGGACGCGACTATGCCCTTTTTTCACGTGACCATGCCCTTTTTTCACGTGACCATGCCCTTTTTTCACGTGACCATGCCCTTTTTGGACGCAACTATGCCCTTTTTTCACGTGACCATGCCCTTTTTGGACGCAACTATGCCCTTTTTTCACGTGACCATGCCCTTTTTGGACGCAACTATGCCCTTTTTTCACGTGACCATGCCCTTTTTGGACGCGACCATGCCATTTTGGACTTGACCATGCCCTTTTTGGACTCGACCATGCCCTTTTTGGGCTCGACCATGCCATTTTGTACTCGACCATGCCCTTTTTGGGCTCGACCATGCCCTTTTTGGACGCGACCACGCCCTTTTTGGGCTCGACCATGCCATTTTTTTACTTGACCACCTCCTTTTTTTGACGTGCCGCAAATTTTGCCGAATTTTTGCAAAACTATTTGCCAATGACGAAATGCAGAATCTCACTGCGAATCCATCCCTTTGGAAAACATTGGCTCATCAGTTGTGCTGCACCCACTGGGGGCTACACAGGCGCTGTATTCACGGGTGCAACACTCAGTTTGTGCATAGAGACATTACATACAGCAGTCGGGTTGGGCAGCGCTAATTCACCCTGAATGACCTTTTTCACTTTGTTGTGGAGCCGAGTTTCCTACAGTGATCCGGTTAGTCCTGCCTGGGGCTACTCACATTAGCACTGGAAGCCAGTAACTCATTACTCTCACTGCTGTACTTTTGCTATACACAATATTTATTCAATATCAATTTGAAACCACAGCGCCACCTGCTGTTCAGTTCTGCTGACAATCCACAGTTGCAGAAAATGAATTTAGTGAGAAGGGGAAAGTCTTGTGTCAGACGACCCTTCTCTGCTCAATGACTTCATTTTCTGCTGACTGTGGCCAGCTGGTGGATCTGAACTGCAGGTGGCACTACTGTTTCAATTACATCACATTAGCAGTGTAAAAACTTCTAATATTGTGAAAATTATATAATGGCGGGGGAGCTCAGGAGAGCAGTCTGAGCAGTTTTACATTAAATTGTTTTACATTATTGCTTTCTGGGCAACCAACCAGGAATAAGACAGGACTGGGAGCAACCTGTAGGCGGTGTAGTATGGGGGGGATAGTTTCAACTCAGCTCAGATGTCATTTCCAGCTGCCTATGGACCCACCGACCCTCCCCTTCCTTAACCAATTGTAAATGAAACAGTTGTCATTGATATAATCACACATATTATAACCAGCGGCTGTTGTTTCAGGTTGGCGGCCCAGAAGGACTATTATATTTGCAAGCTGGGATGCCGAAGAGTTTGGACTGCTGGGATCTACAGAATGGGCCGAGGTAATAAAGAAAGGAAAACTGAGATACCATAAAACTATGGCACATAGGGATTCCCCTGTACTAAGCACAATTCAGCAGGAACAGCCCCCTAAGTTTGCTCATAGCCTGTACAGAGAGATACCATAAAACTATGGCACATAGGGATTCCCCTGTACTAAGCACAATTCAGCAGGAACAGCCCCCTAAGTTTGCTCATAGCCTGTACAGAGAGATACCATAAAACTATGGCACATAGGGATTCCCTGTACTAAGCACAATTCAGCAGGAACAGCCCCCTAAGTTTGCTCATAGCCTGTACAGAGAGATACCATAAAAAACTAGATCCGGCACATTAGGGACCTTTCCCCTGTACCTAAAGCACAGATTCCAGCAAGGAACAGCCCCCTAAGTTTGCTCATAGCCTGTACAGAGAGATACCATAAAACTATGGCACATAGGGATTCCCCTGTACTAAGCACAATTCAGCAGGAACAGCCACCTAAGTTTGCTCATAGCCTGTACAGAGAGATACCATAAAACTATGGCAGCATATGGATTCCCCTGTACTAAGCACAATTCAGCAGGAACAGCCCCCTAAGTTTGCTCATAGCCTGTACAGAGAGATACCATAAAACTATGGCACATAGGGATTCCCCTGTACTAAGCACAATTCAGCAGGAACAGCCCCCTAAGTTTGCTCATAGCCTGTACAGAGAGATACCATAAAACTATGGCAGCATAGGGATTCCCCTGTACTAAGCACAATTCAGCAGGAACAGCCCCCTAAGTTTGCTCATAGCCTGTACAGAGAGATACCATAAAACTATGGCAGCATAGGGATTCCCCTGTACTAAGCACAATTCAGCAGGAACAGCCCCCTAAGTTTGCTCATAGCCTGTACAGAGATACCATAAAACTATGGCACATAGGGATTCCCCTGTACTAAGCACAATTTTTTTCCAGACAACCACTGCACTGAACCCACAGACATTGGCCACAGTGGATGTGTCTAAACTGCTAATTTCAGGGTTCAGCATTGCTTACCAAACAATGTGTTACCAAGGATACCGAGACATCACCCTGAAATAATTCAGTCTTGATTTCTATATACGGAGCCACCGGGGGTGTTGGTCTCTCTCCTCTGGGGCGGAGGGGGTTGGTTTTTTTATTTCTCCATATTTAAGGGACAAGTTTATCGTTACATTAAGAATTAGTGTTCTGTTATTAAAAATGTATTTGCTCTTCTATTGTGACTCTTTCAGGTAAAACTTTAAATGTTGCCAGGGTAGATAATAGTTTCAGTTGTGTCTTTTCTTATTAGAGATCGCCACCAGCTGGGCAGATAGTGTAACTACACGCTGGCAACACCGGTACCATTGTATATATTCCCAGTCTCACTGAGCAAAGCTGAAACCCCACATTAAAGCCATAGACTCCTTTAAAACCAGTCACGTTACATTTATGACCCAATAGGATAAATGATTATTTCTCATTACTTGCCTGAATTTTCTATTGCAGGAAAATGCCAAAATTCTGAATGAGCGCGCTGTGGCGTATATCAATTCCGACTCGGCTATAGAAGGTAACCCTCTACTCCCATTTAATCATTGAGTTATTGATTAAAATAAAGGGGGTGCCAGGAAATGAAAGATGATTGCACACATACTGTCAGCGTGGCCCCTGTACTTCTGCCCCCTAAAAAATGAAGATCATATTTGGGGGCGTATTATCAACATTGGAGACCGAATCATTGGAAGCATCACCAGTGATGTTGCCCATAGCAACCAATCAGCAATTAGATTTCAACACCTACAAGTTATAAAACGAAAGCAAAGGTCTGATTGGTTACTACGGGCAACATCACCCCTTGATGTCGTAATAAATAAATACCCACAATCCATCTGCACTGTCCCTACATACACTAAACCCAATGCGGGGTTTCCCAGTCCCAATTGATTTTAAAGGGGTTCTTTGCCTTTGAGTTAATTTTTTAGTATGTAGAGAGGAATATTCTTAGACAATTTGCAGTTGGTCCTCTTTTTTTATTTGTGGTTTTTTTCAATTATTTCACTTTCAATTCAGCAGCTATCTGGTTGCTAGGGTCCAATTTACTTTAGCAACCAGGAAGTGGGTGATGAAAAGACTGGAATAAGGTTAGGAAAGGCCCTGAATAGAAAAATAAGTAATAAAAAAGTAACAATAACAGTAAAATTAGCCTCACGGAGCAATAGTTATGGGCTGCTGGGGTCAGTGACCCCCATTTAAAAGTTGGAAAGAGTCAGAAGATGAAGGTAAATAGTAAAAAAAAAAACTATAAGAATAATGACCAATTGAAAAGTTGCTTAGAATTGGCCATTCTATAATATACTAATAGTTAACTTAAACGTGAACCACCCCTTTAACCCCTATGTGTCCTGTAACGTGGAGAGAAAGTGCCCCTTTATCAGTATGTGTAACCCCCAGCTTCATTGTATCTGCAGGAAACTACACCCTGAGAGTGGATTGTACCCCCCTGATGTACAGACTGGTCTATAACCTGACGAAAGAGGTAAAACCTGCTTGTGGCGTAAGGGAGACGCTGGGAAACCTAGGTCACATGATCAGTGAACTGTATATTATTTTAGCTTAATAAATAATTATATATAATTCTGTATATGTTCAGTCTAAGCCCTGTATGGAATAAAAGGCAGGAGCAGTAACCCATAGCAACCAATAAGATGTTTTCATTTAAACAGGTGAGCAGTAAAGTCTACCTGCTGATTGGTTGCTATGGGTTACTGCTCCTGGGCAAAGTTAGTGCCGGGGGGGGGGCAGTTGAACTATACTCGCAACTAAGTAACTAAGTACTGAACCCAACTGGGGGCAGATTGATCAAAATGGGAGATTAGAGTTTGCCACAAAAAAACTCACCCACTTTTTTATTCATTCCTATGGGATTTTTAGAACTGTATTTATTAATGGGTAAAAGAGTTCACCATTTGATAAATCCATTTAAAAAAAATCCCATAACAATAAATGAGTTTTTCTGCGACACCGTGCAAAAATTTGCGAAAAATTCAGGAAACGTGGGTATGGTGCAACTTTTTTTTATGCAGCCTCGCCCCTTTTTTTACACAGCCACGCCCTTATTGACGTGACCGCTCCTTTTTTGACTTAAGCTCGCTTTTTTTCTATGCAACGATTTTTTTGTGGCAACGTTTTGCGAAACTTTCACGAAACAATTGGCCAATGGTGAAATGCGGAATTTCGCAGGGTAGATGCACGGGGATTTGAACATAGTTTCCTTGTACGGGGCTGCTCAGTAAGGGGCCGAGCTGGGATGGGAAGGTAGTGAAAGTGGGGACTTTCCTGTATCCAGCCTTATACATGTTCCCCAGTACTAAGCACAGTCCAGCAGGAACAGCCCATAGAGAAGCAAGCACAATAATGTACAGTTGAAAAGCCATTTCTATGGCCAGGGCGGCTTAGATCCCATAGAAATGGCTTTGTAACTATACATTTGTCTCTGTCTGGCTCCCATTCCCCCCCCCCCCCGGCTCACCGTATTGATCAAACCCACCAGCTTTAGAGCTGCCGTTGCCGAATTTATCTTGCGTGTCCAACATCCTAATCACTAGTCATAACACTGCCCCTAATTAGCACAATTTAACGAGCATAACGAGCCGATGGTAACATAGCGGAATTAGCCACCCCGCCGGAGCCATTTCATTTTGTAACCGCGTTTATGTATCATTCTCATTATGTTTTATGGTTCTGTTAGGCTCGTGCCGTTGAATCTGACAGATTGCACTTATATTCGGCATTTAATATCTATCTCTATCCATTTAGCCAAATGAGTTCCATCAATTGCATAGTGGGCGGGGCTGGAACAGCAACAAAGTCGCTAAACTTTTTATGCTCTTTTGTATCTATTTGCCCAGGGGATCCATATTAATATCTAGGGGAACTACCCCCTCCCCGTCCTAAAGGGCTTGTCAGTAGCTCACAGAATGTCTTCTGCAGCCTGTACTGGTTTCTGTGCCGCCCCACAGCCTGCAGCTCAATTAATTGCTAATGTAAGGTGCCCCCCCCAGCGGCACGTCCCATCATGAATGCCAGTGGCTTGGGCAGGATTCATTTAGAGAGCAAAGTGCCAGCTGTGACAAGAAACAGATGTTGGTGCGGGTTCCAGTGTTTGGAAGTCTGTACATTAGTGTAAATATTGGCGGCACAATGTCCCGGGCGGGCACAACACCCCCACAGTTAATCATTAGACTTGCCCATTCAGCAAGGTTACACAAGGGGAATTATAAAGTGACTTCTGTGCAAGTGAATAGAGAAGCAACACAGCGCCATCTGCTGGTAAGATACAATATAGCAGGGGATGTGTGTTCTACTTCTATATACCCTGTATGTATGTATCTATGTATTATTATTAACATTTATTTATAAAGCGCCAACATATCCCACAGCGCTGTACAATAAGTGGGTTACATACATTGGGCATACAGAGTAACATATAAAGCAATCAGTAACCGATACAGGAGGGGAAGGGAGCCCTGCCCAAAAGAGCTTACACTCTACAGGGAATTACTGCATTTCATACATTGGGCATACAGAGTAACATATAAAGCAACCAATAACCGATACAGGAGGGGAAGGGAACCCTGCCCAAAGAGCTTACACTCTACAAGGAATTACTGCATTTCATACATTGGACATACAGAGTAACATATAAAGCAATCAGTAACCGATACAGGAGGGGAAGGGAGCCCTGCCCAAAAGAGCTTACACTCTACAAGGAATTACTGCATTTCATACATTGGACATACAGAGTAACATATAAAGCAATCAGTAACCGATACAGGAGGGGAAGGGAGCCCTGCCCAAAAGAGCTTACACTCTACAAGGAATTACTGCATTTCATACATTGGACATACAGAGTAACATATAAAGCAATCAGTAACCGATACAGGAGGGGAAGGGAGCCCTGCCCAAAAGAGCTTACAATCTTCGTATAACTTTATTTATAAAGGGCCACAAGGATACGCAGCGCTGTACAATCTTACAATATACACAATTACACACAGGGAGGGCAATTACCCTTGACGCAATTAAAGGAGACTGGGGGGGCCATTTTTGACGAGTGTACGGGAGTCCTGCACAGGTTCTTGGGTTAAAGTAATTGCTACTGAAAGCAGGGTTTGTTTATCCCTTTCTGTTTTCGGGAGAAATACATAATTGGTACATTTATATAGAACTTCTCTGGATGATACTGGATCACAGGCTGTGGCACGTATTGGTCCTGACCCGGCCTAAAGCCGGCCAATTTATTTTAAATAGAAAAATGATTCAGTGTGCTAAAATTAAATTTTTTCACATCTACAATATCATGTTATATATTTATATTGGGACCATAAAACTATGGCACATAGGAATTCCCCTGTACTAAGCACAATTCAGCAGGAACAGCCCCCTAAGTTTGCTCATAGCCTGTACAGAGAGATACCATAAAACTATGGCAGCATAGGGATTCCCCTGTACTAAGCACAATTCAGCAGGAACAGCCCCCTAAGTTTGCTCACAGCCTGTACAGAGAGATACCATAAAACTATGGCAGCATAGGGATTCCCCTGTACTAAGCACAATTCAGCAGGAACAGCCCCCTAAGTTTGCTCATAGCCTGTACAGAGAGATACCATAAAACTATGGCAGCATAGGGATCCCCCTGTACTAAGCACAATTCAGCAGGAACAGCCCCCTAAGTTTGCTCATAGCCTGTACAGAGAGATACCATAAAACTATGGCAGCATAGGGATTCCCCTGTACTAAGCACAATTCAGCAGGAACAGCCCCCTAAGTTTGCTCATAGCCTGTACAGAGAGATACCATAAAACTATGGCACATAGGGATTCCCCTGTACTAAGCACAATTCAGCAGGAACAGCCTTTTACGTTTGCTGATAGCATAATTCAGCAATATAATGTAAGGCCATAGCTATGCCCATGTAATGGAACAGTATGTATCATACCCTGAGCTCTATCCAGACATGGAGACCCTCCCGTTTATAAACTATAAATGTGCCGGTAGGTAAAGTGTGAGTATAATGTGCATAGAAGGCAGGCTGGGTGGAAGCCGCGTATCTGTAACAGAATGAACTATTTTTCAGGGTAAATGTGTTGTTTTGTCTCTTGTTTAGTTGGAATCTGTGTGTTTGATACATTCAGGCGTATAATCCCTGCCCCACGTGGCTGAATAATAATGGATTAAGGCCTAATCTGTGGCTCCACACTCCCAGCTACTGAGTCGGACACTTCAGATTTAGAAAAGGGAGTTGGCCCTGGGGGCTCACCCTTTGTCTCTTTTGTTTATACATGTGGGACAGGGAATCATTAAAGTAATGGCAGCAGGCCCAGACTGGCAATCTGTGGGTTCAGGCAAATGCCAGAGGGGCTGCTGTAAGGTACCATAGACTATTTATTGGGCTGGGGGGGGGGGCAGCCACCTCATTAAAATGCATAAAATCCTCCAATGAGAATCCCAGCTGATGTGAGTAAATCCGGCTCCCTGTTCTCTGTTCCTGCAATTGGAGTTGGGAGCAATAAGCACAGTTTCCCAGCACTGAACAAGTCTGTCCCTCTATTTCTTTATATATCTATATTTATAACCTCTATATGTAAGATAACAGCAGTGCTGGCAATCAGCATTCTCATTGGTCAGTTCTTTTGCATTTATAATGAAGGTTTTTGATCAGTAGAATTCTCATTGGAGGATCTCACTTTTTGTTTTCTTCACAGATCGCCAGCCCAGACCAAGGCTTTGAGGGAGAGTCGTTATATGAAAGCTGGAGGCAAAAAGATCCTTCCATTGAGAATAAAGAGATTCCCAGGTAACTCTCGGCATAGGAGCTTACGCTCATCGCCTGTATATTGCTGTGCATTCCTATGTGCAGCTTCAGCCAATACATTCAGTTGGTCAATACATAAAGGATACAACAGACTGCAGCCAATGCAGGACTAGGAACCTGATCACCTGATGGTCACATGATATGGGGCGTGTAGCCACGAGCCTAACCTTGTGACTGGGCCCCCAGTTTTAGTTGGTCGGCCAACATAACTTGCTTTTGGTTTATATTTTTTGGTCTCTTATAGAATCAATAAACTTGGATCGGGAAGTGACTTTGAGGCTTATTTCCAGCGCCTGGGCATTGCCTCTGCAAGAGCTCGCTACACCAAGAACCGGGTAAGTACAGAACGTATGCACATATGGTACAGGGAGTACAGAACGTATGCACATATGGTACAGGGAGTACAGAACGTATGCACATATGGTACAGGGAGTACAGAACGTATACACATATGGTACAGGGAGTACAGAACGTATACACATATGGTACAGGGAGTACAGAACGTATACACATGTGGTACAGGGAGTACAGAACGTATACACATATGGTACAGGGAGTACAGAACGTATACACATGTGGTACAGGGAGTACAGAACGTATACACATGTGGTACAGGGAGTACAGAACGTATACACATGTGGTACAGGGAGTACAGAACGTATACACATGTGGTACAGGGATTACAGAACGTATACACATATGGTACAGGGAGTACAGAACGTATACACATGTGGTACAGGGAGTACAGAACGTATACACATGTGGTACAGGGAGTACAGAACGTATACACATGTGGTACAGGGAGTACAGAACGTATACACATGTGGTACAGGGAGTACAGAACGTATACACATGTGGTACAGGGAGTACAGAACGTATACACATGTGGTACAGGGAGTACAGAACGTATACACATGTGGTACAGGGAGTACAGAACGTATACACATGTGGTACAGGGAGTACAGAACGTATACACATGTGGTACAGGGAGTACAGAACGTATACACATGTGGTACAGGGAGTACAGAACGTATACACATGTGGTACAGGGAGTACAGAACGTATACACATGTGGTACAGGGAGTACAGAACGTATACACATATGGTACAGGGAGTACAGAACATATACACATGTATACGTTCTGTACTTCCTGTACCATATGTGTATACGTTCTGTACCTCCTGTACCATATGTGTATACGTTCTGTACTCCCTGTACCATATGTGTATATGTTCTGTACTTCCTGTACCATATGCGTATACGTTCTGCACTTTATTATAATATACAAGTTTCAGTGAGTCACGTGACGGAAATGACATCACTAAGCTCCGATTATAACTGATGACATCACTAAGCATCGTTTATACATATAACGATTACAGTTTGGTCCCATAGGGCAACGATATATTATAAAGTGATAATGTCATCCAACGAAGTCAGTGTCAGTCTGGGCTTGAGGGGCCACCACTAATTGGCTCCGCCCTGGCCATGACCACTAATTGGCCTCCAGTTACTCCGCCCTGGCCATGACATATGTTGCTGCTACATAATATATTTCCCTTAGATGTATGTTTATAATATATAATATCTGTGTTTTCTCCCCGCCCCAACAGAAGACGGACAAGTACAGTAACTACCCGGTCTATCACACCGTGTATGAAACATTCGAGTTGGTGGAACGTTACTATGACCCCAGTTTCAAGAAACAGCTGTCGGTGGCCCAGGTGAGAGGAAGTCTGGTCTATGAACTCGCCAACGCCCCCGTCATCCCATTCAACGTGCAGGACTACGGAGAAGCGCTGAAAAGTTACGCCACCAGTATCTACAGCCTGGCCAAGAGGAACAGGTCCCAAATGGAAACATACGGAGTATCATTTGGTAAGTGGGAGGGGCTGTTACAGCGTCAGTCACCGACAGGGACCAATCAGAGAGTTGCTACATTATATTACCTGCAGCAGACTGACCGAAGCTAATTGCTGATTGGTTGCAATAAAAAAAAACTAATCTCCTATGTTTCAGAACCTCTGTTTTCTGCCATCCAGAACTTTACAGAAGCGTCAGACGGGCTGCACCAACGACTTGAAAAGCTTGATCACCATAAGTAAGTCTCACCTTTGAGTTAACTTGTAGTATGAGAGTGATATTCAGTTCTCCAGTTCGGAGTTTTAGCAGCTATATGGTTGCTAGGGTGCAAGTTACCTTAGCAACCAGGCAGTGGCTTGGAGGAGAGACTAATATATGAATAGGAGAGGGACTGAATAGAAAAGAAATCTATAAAAAGTATGAGAGTGATATTCTGAGACAATTTGCAGTTGGTCTTCATTTTTTATTATTTGGATTATTTCATTTTCAGTTCTCCAGTTCGGAGTTTTAGCAGCTATATGGTTGCTAGGGTGCAAGTTACCTTAGCAACCAGGCAGTGGCTTGGAGGAGAGACTAATATATGAATAGGAGAGGGACTGAATAGAAAAGAAAGTTATAAAAAGTTACAATAACAATAAAACTGGAGCCTCACAGAGCAATAGTTTTTGGCTGCCGGGGTCAGTGACCCCCATTTGAAAGCTGCAAAGAGCTGAAAGAAGACGGCAAATAATTCAAAAACTATAACAAATAAATAAAGAAGACCAATTGAAAAGTTGCTTAGAATTGTCCATTCTATAACATACTGATATTGTACGATTAACTCTTTGTTTCCGTCTCCCAGCCCACTTGCTGTTCGCATTATGAACGATCAGCTGATGTTTGCGGAAAGAGCCTTCACGGATCCTTTGGGATTGCCCGGAAGACAGTTCTACAGGTACATGGGGTTATTTGTGCTTGGCGCTTGGGGGGTCCTTCCCTTCTGTACAGGGGTGCTATCACCGTTACTGTGGTCTCATAGTGAGCGCCATGTTGAATCCCTATATAACATGCAGGTCCCACCGTATTGACTATGGGTCACAGTAACATCTGGGCAGCACTAACTATACGAAGAACTCTCTTTGGAGCACTTGTCCAGATTCTCGACGATATCACCATTACCCAACTGCCCAATTGTCTACATTAAAGGTCCCCATACACGGGCCGATTCTAGCTGCCGATATGGGTCCTGACGGGCCTGCCTGACCGATATCTGGCCTGATCGGGCAGGTAAGAAAATTTAGTCGCATCGGGGACCGCATCGGCTCGTTGATGCGGTCCCTGGACCGACTTTGCCTATGCCCGTCATTATAATTCGATCGTTTGGCCCCAGGGCCAAACGATCGAATTAGCCTGAATTCTCCCGATATCGCCCACCCGTAGGTGGGGGATATCAGAGAAGATCTGCTTGCTTGGCGATGTCGGCAGTGTATGGGGACCTTAACTCTATCCCTGAAGCTGGACAAATGTTCGTCGGAAGAAGGCTAAAATCTGTATGTGTATGGGCAGCTTAATGATGTAGATGTATGATGTAGAGAGTAATATTCTGAGACAATTTGCAATTGGTCTTCATTTTTTTATTATTTGTTAGTTAGTTAGTAACTTTTAGTTCAGCAGCTTTCCAGTTTGGTGTTTCAGCAGCTATCTGGTTGCTAGGATCCAAGTTACCTTAACAACCAGGGAGTGGTTTGAATGAGCTGGTATATGAATAAGAGAGGCCCTGATTAGAAGGATAAGTAATAAAAAGTAACAATAACAATACAATTGTAGCCTCACAGAGCAATAGGTTTTTTTGGCTGCGGGGGTCAGTGACCCCCATTTAAAAGCTGCTGTTAGAAGAAGACGACAAATAATTAAAAAACTATAAAAAATAAATAATGAAGACCAACTGAAAAGTTGATTAGAACTGGCTATTCTATAACACAGTGTTTTTCAACCTTTTTTGGGCAAAGGCACACTTGTTTCATGAAAAAAATCACGAGGCACACCACCATTAGAAAATGTTAAAAAATGTAACTCTGTGCCCAGCAGCAGTGCCCCCCTAGTACACTGGTGCCCAGCAGCAGTGCCCCCCTAGTACATTGGTGCCAAGAGCAGTGCCCCCCTAGTACATTGGTGCCAAGAGCAGTGCCCCCCTAGTACATTGGTGCCCAGCAGCAGTGCCCCCCTAGTACATTGGTGCCAAGAGCAGTGCCCCCCTAGTACACTGGTGCCCAGCAGCAGTGCCCCCAGTACATTGGTGCCAAGAGCAGTGCCCCCCTAGTACACTGGTGCCCAGCAGCAGTGCCCCCCTAGTACATTGGTGCCAAGAGCAGTGCCCCCCTAGTACACTGGTGCCCAGCAGCAGTGCCCCCCTAGTACACTGGTGCCCAGCAGCAGTGCCCCCCTACTACATTGGTGCCAAGAGCAGTGCCCCCCTAGTACACTGGTGCCCAGCAGCAGTGCCCCCCTAGTACATTGGTGCCAAGAGCAGTGCCCCCCTAGTACATTGGTGCCCAGCAGCAGTGCCCCCCTAGTACATTGGTGCCAAGAGCAGTGCCCCCCTAGTACACTGGTGCCCAGCAGCAGTGCCCCCCAGTACATTGGTGCCAAGAGCAGTGCCCCCCTAGTACACTGGTGCCCAGCAGCAGTGCCCCCCTACTACATTGGTGCCAAGAGCAGTGCCCCCCTAGTACACTGGTGCCCAGCAGCAGTGCCCCCCTAGTACATTGGTGCCAAGAGCAGTGCCCCCCTAGTACACTGGTGCCCAGCAGCAGTGCCCCCCAGTACATTGGTGCCAAGAGCAGTGCCCCCCTAGTACACTGGTGCCCAGCAGCAGTGCCCCCCTACTACATTGGTGCCAAGAGCAGTGCCCCCCTAGTACACTGGTGCCCAGCAGCAGTGCCCCCCTACTACATTGGTGCCAAGAGCAGTGCCCCCCTAGTACACTGGTGCCCAGCAGCAGTGCCCCCCTAGTACATTGGTGCCAAGAGCAGTGCCCCCCTAGTACATTGGTGCCAAGAGCAGTGCCCCCCTAGTACATTGGTGCCAAGAGCAGTGCCCCCCTAGTACATTGGTGCCCAGCAGCAGTGCCCCCCTAGTACATTGGTGCCAAGAGCAGTGCCCCCCTAGTACATTGGTGCCAAGAGCAGTGCCCCCCTAGTACATTGGTGCCCAGCAGCAGTGCCCCCCTAGTACATTGGTGCCAAGAGCAGTGCCCCCCTAGTACATTGGTGCCCAGCAGCAGTGCCCCCCAGTACATTGGTGCCAAGAGCCAGCCCCCCTAGTACATTGGTGCCCAGCAGCAGTGCCCCCATAAGTCAGTGTGCCCCGTGGCCCCCCCTAATACATTGGTGCCCAGCAGCATTTTACTCTTCGGCGGCTTCAGCAGCATCTTCCCCTCACGCGCGCCGCCTCTGCACTTCTGCCTACACGCGACCGCACACGGCCTGTGTATATAACGTTGCGCCCCGTGCGTACTGACGTCACCCGTACACACGGGGCGCAACCAATGACAGGGCCCGGATTTTTTTTTGAAAGTAAAAATTGCGGCCCTGCCTACGGCACACCAGGCAACATCTCGCGGCACACTAGAACAGTGGTTGAAAAACGCTGCTATAACATACTAAAAGTTAACGTAAAAGGTGATGCCTATAGCCTATAAGGAGATGGGGGGTTCTGTGGACCCAGCACCTGCATTCATGGTTCTAGACAGACATTGAGATTAGCCTTGCACCCCAGAATCCAGGAGATACCCCCCCTCAACCAGGAATTACCTCTCTCTTCCAGGCACGTCATCTTCGCCCCAAGCAGCCATAACAAGTACGCGGGGGAATCCTTCCCGGGGATATACGACGCCCTGTTCGACATAGAGAATAAAGCGGATCAGTACAGGGCGTGGGAGGAAGTGAAGAGGCAAATCTCCGTTGCCGCATTTACGGTTCAAGCTGCCGCCGAGACACTTCAAGAAGTAGCGTAAAAATAAAAAGGGACAGTTCCAGAGAGAGATCTCTTTATTTGAGAGAGAGACTGTTTATTTGAGCCAATCACAAAGCTTTATTGTTCAGTATTTTTATATTTATCTGTAGAAACGGTATTTGCGCGTACTTGCACTTTCCATAGCAGATAAGCGCCCTTCTGACTGCGTGTAATATCCCGCGGGAGCGGCCGAGTCGCCAGTTACTCGCACGTGCGTCATTGCTGCTGTCGGAACTGCTACTTTCACATGTAAAGATTCTAAAAAAAGTGTTTTCTCATGTTTTGTTTCTGCCCCAGTATTATACAGGTTTGGGACCCATTATCCACTATCCTTGGGACCTTCCCGATAATGGTTTTATTTTATTTTTTTCCATCTTAATGGGATTGTTCACCTTTGAGTTAACCATTAGTATGATGTAAGAGAGTGATATTCTGAGACAATTTGCAATTGGTCTTCATTTTTTATTATTTGTAGTTTGTTAGTTATTTCACTTTTCGTTTAGCAGCTGTCCAGTTTAGAATTTCAGCAGTTACCTGGTTGCTAGGGGCAAAATTACCTTAGCAACCAGGGAGGGGTTTGGATCAGAGACTGGTATATGAATAGGGGAGGGACTGAATAGAAAGAAAAGTAATAAAAAGTAACAATAACAATAAAACTGTAGCCTCACAGAGCAATAGCTTCTGGCTGCCGGGGTCAGTGACCCCCATTTGAAAGCTGGAAAGAGTCGGAAGAAGAAGGCAAATAATGTAATATCTATACGAAATAAATAATGAAGACCAATTGAAAAGTTGCTTAGAATTGGCCGTTCATGAAAAAAACAAAGACTTGAAAAGTAACTGTGACAAAACTCGTGGGACTTATCTTCTTATTTAAGGAAAAAAATGAAACATATGGCTGCCCCGTAACGCAAAGCTATCTGGATAACAGGTTCCCGGATAAGAGATTCCAATACCTGAAGTCATTTTTTGTATTGTAATTATTTTGTCCTAAAATAAATACAATAAACAATGTAAAAAAAAATACCCATCAAGCCTTTTCCTTCATAGATAAATGAACTATTCCCTTTCTGACTGCCTAGCATTATATTATTATTATATAACTGATGTCCTGAGCCCATTATTACTTTTAATGAAGATCAAGTATTAGTTCTGCACCTATATATCATCCCCAGTTTTTTGTTCAGCAGCTCTCCATTTGTTATTTTAGCAGCTATTAGGTTGCTAGGGTCTTATTTACCCTAGCAACCAGGCAGTGCTTTCAATGAGAGATGGGAATATGAATAGTAATAGTTTAACTTGTCCCTAAATTACCCCTGTGCAAACTGCCAGCTTGCTAAAATGGCATAACACAGTATACGGGATATGGGAGGGGGTAAAGAATCTATGGCCAGTGGCTTTGGGATAAATGCAAGTTAATACCGCCACAGATACTAGGGATATAGAGTATTAAAGGGAAACTTTACCCCCAGAATGAATACGTAACCAACAGACAGTTTATATCATATTAAGTGGCCTATTAAAGAATCTCCCCAAACTGGAATATATATATCAGTAAATATTGCCCTTTTACATGCTTTCCCTTGAGCCGCCATTTAGTGATGGGCTGTGTGCTCCCTCAGAGATCAGCTGACAGGAAGTGATGCAGCTCTAACTGTAACAGGAAGTAGTGTGGGAGCAAAAGGCAGAACTCTGCCCATTCATTGGCTGATGGGGCCTAGCATGTATGTGTGCCTTGGCTTGTTTGTGTGCACTGTGAATCCTATGATCCCAGGGGGCGGCCCTTAGTTCTTAAAATGGCAGTTTCCTATTTAGGATTACCCAATGGCACATACTACTAATAAAGTATATTTATATGAAAATGGTTTATTTAGATGAAGCAGGGTTTTACATATGAGCTGTTTGTGCAATATATTATTGTAGAGACCTATATTGTTTGGGGGTGTAGTTTCCCTTAAAACATACATTCAAAACATTCACATTTTCATTAGTAAAATATAAAAGGAATAAAACAGAAGCTATAGAGGCCCCCATGGAGTCGCCTAATTCTCATTGCTAACAGAAACATATTGGGCCAGTGCTAACAGCCTGTAAATGCCCTTTCCATGTACAAAGTCACACCAGGGACACAAATACACAGCGACGTATGAAATGGAAGTTGTCTTTAATGAAATAAAGTCAGTAAATAAATATATATATAAAAAGCTGCTGATGTAGGTGCAAAGGTATATATGTTTCTCTTTGGGCCAGTGTATTGCGATATGACATCATCTTTGTGCTTCCCCAGGTCCTTTCCCACCACTTAGGGTTTATTCAGTGCCTTTTATATAGAGGCCCTAGTGGGGCCAAAACCTTAGTCTCCTACAATAAAATTTGCTTTGACTATTATAAGCCCTGAGTAGTGCAAGATATTTCCGACGGTGAAAGATAGAAGTTGGGATCAAGTACAGGTATTGTTTTATTATTACAGAGAAAAGGGAATCATTTAACCATTAAATAAACCCAATAGGGCTGTTCTGCCCCCAATAAGGGGTAATTATATCTTAGTTGGGATCAAGTACAGGTACTGTTTTATTATTACAGAGAAAAGGGAATCATTTAACCATTAAATAAACCCAATAGGGCTGTTCTGCCCCCAATAAGGGGTAATTATATCTTAGTTGGGATCAAGTACAGGTACTGTTTTATTATTACAGAGAAAAGGGAATCATTTAACCATGAAATAAACCCAATAGGGCTGTTCTGCCCCCAATAAGGGGTAATTATATCTTAGTTGGGATCAAGTACAGGTACTGTTTTACTATTACAGAGAAAAGGGAATCATTTAACCATTAAATAAACCCAATAGGGCTGTTCTGCCCCCAATAAGGGGTAATTATATCTTAGTTGGGATCAAGTACAGGTACTGTTTTATTATTACAGAGAAAAGGGAATCATTTAACCATTAAATAAACCCAATAGGGCTGTTCTGCCCCAATAAGGGGTAATTATATCTTAGTTGGGATCAAGTACAGGTATTGTTTTATTATTACAGAGAAAAGGGAATCATTTAACCCTTTAAGTGCCAGCCGAATTCGTCATTTCAGTTCCCCCCAGTGCCAGACGTTTTGTGAACATTCTGTGCTCTCTCAATGTAGGGGCTTTTACTGGGGGCAGGGTTAAGTTTAGGTAGGCAAACTATATATTGTTTTTTTCAGGAGAACCTGAGCTTTCCAAATCTACCTGAGTTTTTGTGTATTTCCACTTCTGGAACAAGATTTAGAGCTTGAAATACAAAAAAAAAAAGAAAAAATGCTATTTTTCATGATATAAGGATTTCTACCAGAAACACATTTTATTTTATGGACAAAAATTCAACTGATTTGGAAAGCCTCATGTCTTCCGAACGTGCCAATACCTGATATGTATAGTTTTATTGAGATTTCTGACTTCTATAGATCAAAAACTCCCAGCAGTAAATTACTAAATTTTCAAAGCATTACAGCAGAATACGGCATACTTTACATTCCAAAGCCAAAAATCCTGGAACATTAGGTTTACCCCAGGAAACCATACATTTTTGAAAACTACACATTCTGACGAATCCGAAATGGGTAACTATGTCTTCCAACTCCTAAGTACCAAACGGCAATGCTTTACTGAATTTAGCATTTTCTATAAAAAATTATGAAAATTCTAAAAAATCACCTCAAATCTTCCATTTTCAAGCACCTTATCTCCCACATAACATTAGGTACGAAGAAAACACACCCTAAATATGAAAGCCAGGGGTCCACTGAACAGTTTGATGCCCATTGTGCATAGGATCCCCGATGTATCTGGAATTTAGAGACCCCAAAAGGAAGTTAGTACATACAAATTGCCCAGGAGATCTCTTTAGCTACTGAAAATTCAACACATTTACTGCATTTTCTGTGGGGTAAAAACACAAAAAAATACATTGACCCCCAAAAATCATATATTTTTGGAAAGTACACATTCGGACAAATTCAAAATTGGTACCCATGTCTTTCTACTCCAAACTACTGAGTCGCAATTCTTTCCCAAAATTGCCAGTTTTGATGAAATACCTAAAAATCACATCAAATCTTCCACTTTCAAGCACCTTATCTCCCACATAACATTAGGTACCAAAAGAACACACCCTAAATATGAAAGCCAAGGGTCCGCTGAACAGTTTGATGCCCATTGTGCATAGGAAAACCAATGTATCTGGCATTTAGAGACCCCATAAGGAAGTTAGTGCATACAAATTGCCCAGGAGATCTCTTTAGCTACTGAAATATCAATCCGTTTACTGCATTTTCTGTGGGGTAAAAACCCAAAAAAATACATTGACCCCCCAAAACCATATATTTTTGGAAAGTATACATTCGGGCGAATTCAAAATTGGTACCCATGTCTTTCTACTCCAAACTACAGAGTCGCAGTGCTTTCCCAAAATTGCTAGTTTTGGTGAAATACCTGAAAATCACATCAAATCTTCCACTTTCAAGCACCATATCTCCCACATAACATTAGGTACCAAGAAAACACACCCGAAATATGAAAGCCTAGGGTCCGCTGAACAGTTTGATGCCCATTGTGCATAGGATCAGCACTGTATCTGGCATTTAGAGACCCCATAAGGACGTCAGTGCATAGAGATTGCCCCAGAGGTCTCTTTAGCTACTGAAAATTCAACACGTTTACTGCATTTTCTGTGGGGTAAAAACACAAAAAAATACATTGACCCCCCAAAACCATATATTTTTGGAAAGTACACATTCGGGCGAATTCAAAATTGGTACCCATGTCTTTCTACTCCAAACTACAGAGTCGCAGTGCTTTCCCAAAATTGCTAGTTTTGGTGAAATACCTGAAAAACACATCAAATCTTCCACTTTCAAGCACCTTATCTCCCACATAACATTAGGTACCAAGAAAACACACCCGAAATATGAAAGCCTAGGGTCCGCTGAACAGTTTGATGCCCATTGTGCATAGGATCAGCACTGTATCTGGCATTTAGAGACCCCATAAGGACGTCAGTGCATAGAGATTGCCCCAGAGGTCTCTTTAGCTACTGAAAATTCAACACGTTTACTGCATTTTCTGTGGGGTAAAAACACAAAAAAATACATTGACCCCCCAAAACCATATATTTTTGGAAAGTACACATTCGGGCGAATTCAAAATTGGTACCCATGTCTTTCTACTCCAAACTACAGAGTCGCAGTGCTTTCCCAAAATTGCTAGTTTTGGTGAAATACCTGAAAATCACATCAAATCTTCCACTTTCAAGCACCATATCTCCCACATAACATTAGGTACCAAGAAAACACACCCTAAATATGAAAGCCAAGAGTCCGCTGAACAGTTTGATGCCCATTGTGCATAGGATCAGCACTGTATCTGGCATTTAGAGACCCCATAAGGATGTCAGTGCATAGAGATTGCCCCAGAGGTCTCTTTAGCTACTGAAAATTCAACACGTTTACTGCATTTTCTGTGGGGTAAAAACACAAAAAAATACATTGACCCCCCAAAACCATATATTTTTGGAAAGTACACATTCGGGCGAATTCAAAATTGGTACCCATGTCTTTCTACTCCAAACTACAGAGTCGCAGTGCTTTCCCAAAATTGCTAGTTTTGGTGAAATACCTGAAAAACACATCAAATCTTCCACTTTCAAGCACCTTATCTCCCACATAACATTAGGTACCAAGAAAACACACCCGAAATATGAAAGCCTAGGGTCCGCTGAACAGTTTGATGCCCATTGTGCATAGGATCAGCACTGTATCTGGCATTTAGAGACCCCATAAGGACGTCAGTGCATAGAGATTGCCCCAGAGGTCTCTTTAGCTACTGAAAATTCAACACGTTTACTGCATTTTCTGTGGGGTAAAAACACAAAAAAATACATTGACCCCCCAAAACCATATATTTTTGGAAAGTACACATTCGGGCGAATTCAAAATTGGTACCCATGTCTTTCTACTCCAAACTACAGAGTCGCAGTGCTTTCCCAAAATTGCTAGTTTTGGTGAAATACCTGAAAATCACATCAAATCTTCCACTTTCAAGCACCATATCTCCCACATAACATTAGGTACCAAGAAAACACACCCTAAATATGAAAGCCAAGAGTCCGCTGAACAGTTTGATGCCCATTGTGCATAGGATCAGCACTGTATCTGGCATTTAGAGACCCCATAAGGATGTCAGTGCATAGAGATTGCCCCAGAGGTCTCTTTAGCTACTGAAAATTCAACACGTTTACTGCATTTTCTGTGGGGTAAAAACACAAAAAAATACATTGACCCCCCAAAACCATATATTTTTGGAAAGTACACATTCGGGCGAATTCAAAATTGGTACCCATGTCTTTCTACTCCAAACTACAGAGTCGCAGTGCTTTCCCAAAATTGCTAGTTTTGGTGAAATACCTGAAAAACACATCAAATCTTCCACTTTCAAGCACCTTATCTCCCACATAACATTAGGTACCAAGAAAACACACCCAAAATATGAAAGCCAAGGGTCCGCTGAACAGTTTGATGCCCATTGTGCATAGGATCAGTACTGTATCTGGCATTTAGAGACCCCATAAGGACGTCAGTGCATAGAGATTGCCCCAGAGGTCTCTTTAGCTACTGAAAATTCAACACGTTTACTGCATTTTCTGTGGGGTAAAAACACAAAAAAATACATTGACCCCCCAAAACCATATATTTTTGGAAAGTACACATTCGGGCGAATTCAAAATTGGTACCCATGTCTTTCTACTCCAAACTACAGAGTCGTAGTGCTTTCCCAAAATTGCTAGTTTTGGTGAAATACCTGAAAAACACATCAAATCTTCCACTTTCAAGCACCTTATCTCCCACATAACATTAGGTACCAAGAAAACACACCCTAAATATGAAAGCCAAGGGTCCGCTGAACAGTTTGATGCCCATTGTGCATAGGATCAGCACTGTATCTGGCATTTAGAGACCCCATAAGGAAGTTGGTGCATAGAGATTGCCCCAGAGGTCTCTTTAGCTACTGAAAATTCAACACATTTACTGCATTTTCTGTGGGGTAAAAACACACAAAAATACATTGACCCCCCAAAACCATATATTTTTGGAAAGTACACATTCGGGCGAATTCAAAATTGGTACCCATGTCTTTCTACTCCAAACTACAGAGTCGCAGTGCTTTCCCAAAATTGCTAGTTTTGGTGAAATACCTGAAAATCACATCAAATCTTCCAATTTCAAGCACCATATCTCCCACATAACATTAGGTACCAAGAAAACACACCCTAAATATGAAAGCCAAGGGTCCGCTGAACAGTTTGATGCCCATTGTGCATAGGATCAGCACTGTATCTGGCATTTAGAGACCCCATAAGGACGTCAGTGCATAGAGATTGCCCCAGAGGTCTCTTTAGCTACTGAAAATTCAACATGTTAACTGCATTTTCTGTGGGGTAAAAACACAAAAAAATACATTGACCCCCCAAAACCATATATTTTTGGAAAGTACACATTCAGGCGAATTCAAAATTGGTACCCATGTCTTTCTACTCCAAACTACAGAGTCGCAGTGCTTTCCCAAAATTGCTAGTTTTGGTGAAATACCTGAAAAACACATCAAATCTTCCACTTTCAAGCACCTTATCTCCCACATAACATTAGGTACCAAGAAAACACACCCGAAATATGAAAGCCAAGGGTCCGCTGAACAGTTTGATGCCCATTGTGCATAGGGTCAGCACTGTATCTGGCATTTAGAGACCCCATAAGGACGTCAGTGCATACAAAGTGTATACACTGCAATATAAGCTACCGGCATGTGCATTATGCGGCATAAGGCCCCCTAACAGTAAGGAGACCCTAGAAAACTATACATTTTCCAAAAGTACACAATCTGACAAAACAAAAATGGGTAAATACATCTTTCTACTGCAAACTACCAAACTACAAAGCTATGCTAAACAGAACGATTTTTATGACATTTCTGAAAATTGTCACAAAGCTTGCATTTTACCCCATTATTTACCCCCACATTTTGTACCGTATCAACATAAAACATTCTAAATATGAACGCCAGGGGTCTACTGAACAGTTTGATGCCCTATATGCATAGATTTACCAAACTATGTGGGGTACAGGGGCACCCAAGTAAAAATAGTGCATATGAATTTTCACATAAGATGCTTCGGCTCATGCAGTTTTTGCACCCGGTATGTGTATTATGTGCCATACGACCACCTAACAGTAAGGAGACCCTAGAAAACCATATATTTTCCGAAAGTACACATTCTGACAAAACAAAAATGGGTAAATACATCTTTCTACTACAAACTACCAAACTACAAAGCTATGCTAAACAGAACGGTTTTTATGACATTTCTGAAAATTGTCACAAAGCTTTCATTTTACCCCATTATGTACCCCCACATTTAGTAACGTACCAACATAAAACACTCTAAGTATGAACGCCACTAGTCTACTGAACAGTTTGATGCCCTATATGAATAGATTTACCAAACTATGTGGGGTACAGAGGATGCCAAATTGAAATACAGCAGACAAAATGTCCATGTGCAAAGACAAGTAACAAAGAACAATGTAAAAAGCACTAAAATTGATAAAGATAAAAAAAAAATCACTAAAATCATTTTTTTTTTTTTGCCTAATAATATCTGCGGGCAGAATAACAGTTTGAGTATTTTGGCTAGGGCAAATAAGTTTTACAGACAAAGTCAAGCGAACAACAACTATGCATAACTGAAAATGCTATAAAATGGCTAAACATGCAGTAAAATACCCAAAAATCCACCAAAATCACAGAAAATGTAGTAGAAACACCAAAATAATACACAAAAGGTATTGCGCAGTGCGGTTAGCGAATAGACTATCCGCAATGGCAATAAAACATTTTTTTCAGGCAAGAATAAAAACGATGCGATTAGAAAAAAAAAAATAATTACAAAATTACATAAGTGTGTAAGTGTGTGTGTACATGTGTGTAAAATGTGTTTTGTGTGCATGTGTGCGAGTGTGCAAGTAAGTGTGAGTTTTCTCTAAGTGCTGTAAGTGATAAATGTTTGAAAACCTCCCAAAAATGCATGTGTGTGTGTGTAAGTGTGAGTATAAGTGTGTATTAGTGTAATAAATGTGTGATTGTGTGTTTGTGTGTGTATTTGCCACTTACTTGGGGTCTAGGTGAGGATCTGCAGGAGAAACTCGATCTGGCCCAGCAACAGCATCAGCTCATGTGAGGGGGCGTGTCAGGAAGCAGGGGGGCCAGAGGGGGAAGCTGCAGAAGGGAGAGGAGCTGCCGGCAAAGCCACGTGGATGGCAGGTGAGTCCCATGGGGCCCCTGGGCAATCGCTACCCAGGAGCCACTCGTTCCCCACCTCTGACTATTGTCTGGAGGCTGGGGAACGAGTGGGGAGCGAAGGAATGGCTTGAAAAGCCGTTCCTCCGCTCCCAAAACCGGAAGTGCAGCAGGACGTAGAATCTACGTTCTGTGGCACTTTGGTCCTTTGATACACAGGACGTAGATTCTACGTCCTGTGGCACTAAAAAGGTTAACCATTAAATAAACCCAATAGGGCTGTTCTGCCCCAATAAGGGGTAATTATATCTTAGTTGGGATCAAGTACAGGTATTGTTTTATTATTACAGAGAAAAGGGAATCATTTAACCATTAAATAAACCCAATAGGGCTGTTCTGCCCCCAATAAGGGGTAATTATATCTTAGTTGGGATCAAGTACAGGTACTGTTTTATTATTACAGAGAAAAGGGAATCATTTAACCATTAAATAAATCCAATAGGGCTGTTCTGCCTCCAATAAGGGGTAATTATCTTAGTTGGGATCAAGTACAGGTACTGTTTTATTATTACAGAGAAAAGGGAATCATTTAACCATTAAATAAACCCAATAGGGCTGTTCTGCCCCAATAAGGGGTAATTATATCTTAGTTGGGATCAAGTACAGGTACTGTTTTATTATTACAGAGAAAAGGGAATCATTTAACCATTAAATAAACCCAATAGGGCTGTTCTGCCCCAATAAGGGGTAATTATATCTTAGTTGGGATCAAGTACAGGTACTGTTTTATTATTACAGAGAAAAGGGAATCATTTAACCATTAAATAAACCCAATGGGACTGTTCTGCCCCAATAAGGGGTAATTATATCTTAGTTGGGATCAAGTACAGGTAGTGTTTTATTATTACAGAGAAAAGGGAATCATTTAACCATTAAATAAACCCAATGGGACTGTTCTGCCCCAATAAGGGGTAATTATATCTTAGTTGGGATCAAGTACAGGTACTGTTTTATTATTACAGAGAAAAGGGAATCATTTAAACATGAAATAAACATTTCAAAGTGGAGTCTATCGGAGATGGCCTTCCTGCCATTTGGTGCTTTCTTGATACCAGATTCCATACCTGTACAAGCCATATAAGTGGTTACATTCAGACTAGATTTATATTTCTCCTTTAAAGCTCTCCATAAAATGATATTTAGTGATAACGGAAGGGATGAGAGCAAGTCTATGGGATGCAGGTCACATGATATATATGTCAGTATATTAATTTACACTCAGTAAACTTGTTTAAAACAATAAGGTCATTATTCTTTATTGGCATTGATTCGTTAGTAACACACGTTGCTCGTATGCAGGTAACTGGCGCTCACTGTGTATAAGGAGAGGCCAGAAGGGACCCAAGCATAAGGAATGGGAACAGTAGCGAGCGAGGATTGCTGCATTACAAATAAATACAAACACAACAAAGGAGGACAAAAAACCCTTGTTTTTCCCTGTCTTAAAGGAGAAGGAAAGGTTAATCAATGGAAGGTACCAAATGGGAAGCACCCCTAGTTATAATAATCACTTACAGGGTCGGACTGGGCCACTGGGCCGCCGGGAAAAATCACGGTGGGCCCCGGCGGCCCAGACCCGACCTTTGCAGGCGCTCCCCCCTTTGCCAACCGCTCCTCCCGACACGTTAAATTTGCGTGCTCGGAGGAGGACGCTGGGAGGGGGGTGGGGTTAGGGGACGCGCCTGGCTGGGGGCACCTGCAGGGCTCCTAGGACAGGAGTCCCGGTGGGCCCTTCACCCCCCAGTCCAACCCTGATCACTTACCTGGGTAACTTCTGAGTCAGCACCATGGAGGGATCATCGCTTCTCCATTGCTAGGAAGGAAGGAGGGGGCTCACTCTGGGCTGGGGTAACAGGTAAGTGAATATAAACCCTGGGGGGGGGGTGTCTAACAGCTGGCACTGCCCAGTGATTTCACCTTTCCTTCTCCTTTAAACACTGGTCCCAGTTTCCACAGGATAACGCAATAGGATAAAGCCTTTGTATCAAGGTCATTCTACAAAACATTCATCTCTCATTTTTAAACATCAGGTCCGAATAAAGGAATATGGTTAAATGCCCAGATGAACAGTGAATATATGAAGTACAAACATACTGACCGATTTTACAGACTGGCCAATACCAGACACTCTATTAGTTAAAAAATCTTGTTGGACAAGGACTGTGTGGGCACATTGATGCAGGCCTTCCAATGGTTCTCCTTAGGCACGCAGTTGGAACAGAGGGGGGTTAAACGGTTTGATCAGCCCTATTTCACCCAGAATGTGGGTGGCCGCATTGGGCCAGGGTCTGTTTGTTTGGCGTTGTCACAAATCGAGAGGCTCTTTAGGTGTAGGACCAGCATCCTTCATTCCACACCCAGTTTTGCAGTAGGAGAGAGGAAATCGTTTGGCCGAAGTCTCAGCTATAAGGACGTTGTACTATTACAGTATAAATGTACAGAAGCTCAGGTTAAACATTTAGAGAAAATACCTCAACTGGCCCAAATTTAGCGATAACCGTTAAGCAGGGGCACCAGAATCTAATGAATGTAATATTATATATATATAGGAGGATAATCTTTCAAAGTAACATTGTCTGGCAGAGAATAAATAGACACGACATGCATGTTCTTTGGTGGCTAAGGGTGAAGACACACAGAGCTACTTAGTAGCAGCTACTTCTTCATGGCTACTAAACCCCAGAAAATCCCCTGCCATAGACAATACTGAGAATTGCCTCTGCTAAAACACACGTAGAGACAATTATCAGTACATGATCAGCATTGTCTGTTTTAGTAGCTGAGACAAGTAGCTGCTACTAGTAGCCCTGTGTGTCTTCACCCTAAGAGACTACAAGCCCCCGGGCAAGCCAGGGGCATCTTCTATAACCAATCAGAACGTATCAAAAAATGAAATGAAACTACAGGAAATATACGCTGCATTTCAAAACAAGCAATTTGTGCAGGCAAATAAAAGCATCTACTTCTTAGCAGTATATTTATATAGGGCCGCCATTCTCTGCAGCACGTTACTAAGATGATACCACCAGTCCCTGCCCCAGTAGCTCACAATGCATATCTAAGAAAGTTACAGTATCCATTAAAGCCTTTATGGTCCCTGGCAGCACTTTCCAATTTGGAAGTTAGCACACAGGATTACTATGGGATATTATTCAGGGCTGTAGATTTTGCAAAGGGTCAAAAAAGAAGTGTAAATCACTGGCTGCCAAATGTTAGGGACTCACCAGTGAATGTAATCACTTACCTGATACCCCGAGCTCCTTTTAGCAGAAAACTGCCCCGGACTGTTCCTTTTTATTCCTTATGTTTCTATTCAGTCCCCTCTCCTATTCCTGTCTCTCATTTAAACCGCTGCCTGGTTGCTAAGGTTAACAAGACCCTAGCATTCAGAGAGCTGCTGAAATTCCAAGCTGAAGCCGATGATCAAAAAAGCTAAATAACTGAAAAACCACAAAAATAAATAAAATGAAGACCAGTTGCAAACGGTCTCAGAATGGCAGTGTCTACATCATACTAAAAGTTAATTCTAAAGGTGAACTATCCCTTTTAACTCTACTGTGCCTGGGGGTATTAAAGTATAAAGTGGAAGATGATCACTTTTGGCCCTTGCTAAAAAGTACCCCAGGTCTGTGCAGTTATCTGTTAACAGAAGTAATGGCCAGGGGTATCAGGTAGGTGTTAAGCACAAACAGTCAACCCTACACACTGAAAGACATCTCTCCGATTCTGCTGGCTCTCTCTTCTCTTCCTGGATGACACCTCCTTCCGCCATTTTCTTCAGGTCACACAAGTACACAGCCAGGTGAATATGGCTTCTGTGCAACACAAGAGCCCATAATCTGGGGATGAAGGCGACCAATTCAGCGTGCAGGGCTGCAATATGTGCATCACATGACTACACACTGGACTGCAGATGACGGGGATTCAAGGATTTTTGTTTTTTTTTTTAAAGAGGGATTTAGGGGGCAAAATATACATGTAGGAATCAAGGTAATGACACACATATACACAGCCTATCCCACTAGGCACTTAGATGGAAACATTACAGTGATGGAGGTATTTAGTGGCTCATTCACAAACCAAGCACAAAGTTGCAAATATCAGCATGGCTGTGCGTTCTTGTCAAACAACATGCGCCACTTGCGTGTCATTTACCAACACGGATGCAGCACGGGGGCCCATGCACATAGGTTCCAAATAAAACACGGGAGCAACAAGAGGAGCAGCCTGTCCGTTACCTGCAGTTCTGAGCGGATTGTTTCTGTGTTCTGTCCCAAAGAGAGAGCGCGGGATGAGAAGTCGGCTTTATAGCAGAGTACAAAAGGAAAGTCAGGGATGTGATTACAGATCTAATAGAGCGAGAGTGTACGTATGGAAAGAAGTCCCTAGTCACAAACCCGTGGAACATTCTGACAGTTATTTTTGTTCTTCTGAGGTCTCGTTCTGTTTGGGCAGGGAAGGGGCTTGTTGAGGTAATTCTAGACGCGCCCAAGTCATTGGTTCGGCTTTCTTCAGAAAGATTTCCACTTTTGTGGCAGTCAAAGAGACATAACTTTTTGCAACATCAACCACCTAAAAAGGAATGGAAGAAAGAGGAATACTGGTTAATTTGGCACACACAGGTTACACTGGGTCTTTTATAAAGAACTAAAGCCTAGAAATTGCTGTATTTTATATACTGTACTTACTGTGCCCCCCCCCCCCCAAAGGTTTTGCAGCCCTATAATAGTAATCATCTAGGCCTTTAAAGTTGCCCCCAGCAGCATCTTGGTTCTTGTTAGGCTTTTGTGTCAGTGGCACTGCACGTGCTCAGTGGGCTCTGGGCTGCTGCTGGGTAGCTAAGCTTAGTGGGTGTGGGGAAATCATTAAGTCATTAGCAGAAATGAACTTTAGTCTGTCACAGATATAGATATATATAAATATATATATCTATATCATATACACACACATACAGTATAGTGTGAGTGGGCCCCTAAGCTCAGGTAAGTGACAGCAGCACAGAGTATGGGCAGGGAATCAGCAGAACAGAAGATGGGGGGCTACTGGGGGCACAGATTTTCCCTGCTAAAGGGCTGTGGGGCCCTTGGGCTGGTACAGAAGCCCAAAATGCAATGTGTACCTTTCCTAGTCTACTTTAAATATAGCATATCGGCAATTGTTATTCTGTGCAGTGAATCGTCTCTTCATCTCTCAGTTTAGTCTTATTTAGTTGTTGTGCCCATGACTACCATGATGAGGTAACTGCATTTAGAGATTCAGGTTAAGAAGCAAAGGGTAACTATATATTGTATGATTTTCTAAAAAAGGGCTCATTTCATGTTCCTTTATCTTTTACTAAAGGGAAACTATATCCCCAAACAATGTAGGTCTCTATAATAATATATTGCATAAACCAACTCATATGTAAAACCCTGCTTCATCTAAATAAACCATTTTCATATAAAAATGTACGTTTTTTAGCAGTATGTGCCATTGGGTAATCCTAAATAGGAAACTGCCATTTTAAGTACTAAGGGCCGCCCCCTGGGATCATAGGATTCACAGTGCACACAAACAAGCCAAGGCACACATACATGCTAGGCCCCATCAGCCAATGAATGGGCAGAGTTCTGCCTTTTGCTCCCACACTACTTCCTGTTACAGTTAGAGCTGCATCACTTCCTGTCAGCTGATCTCTGAGGGAGCACAGCCCATCACTAAATGGCGGCTCAAGGGAAAGGATGTAAAAGGGCAATATTTACGGATATATATATTCCAATTTGGTGAGATTCTTTAATAGGTCACTTAATATAATATAAACTATCTGTTGGTTACGTATTCATTCTGGGGGTATAGTTTTCCTTTAATAACAACAAGGCGAAGGGCATGTGTGTATTGGAACTTGCATTCCGATTAGTTACAAATAATGACAAGCCTCTGCAGAACTTACCCCCCAGAGCTGTACATTTTGCTGAAATGTCTTCTCTCCTTCAAACACTACCTGAATATTTACCTAAGGGGGGAAAAGAAATGAGAATGTTTGGGGCACAAGAGAAATCATTTAGAAGAAAACAAAGAAGAAACAGAGCAATGCTGGGGGCATAAATCAGGCAGATAATGAGGATATCTAAAAAATAAGCAAGGGTCACTGAGGATAAGGGGAGAAGGTCTTAAATGCAGCATGGAAAGGTGCCTCTATATGGACAGGGCTATAAAGTGTATTTGCCTAAACAGGTGCAGACAAGGGTGCTCCTGTTACACATTCATGTTATCTAGGTGCTCAAAAGCCTTAATACTCGAGGGGTGTCTGTACCTTTAAAAGCCAGGAACATATTAGGGGGTCACCATTCACTTAACATGACACGGTCTCATATACCCTCCACAGCTGGCAGAGTTCCAGCCCCCCATATCCATACAATGGATATTTGGATATATGGATATATGTGCAAAATAAACACTTTGACATGCCACTGGGGAGAATACACAGTGTTACAAACAGGGCAATCACACAACAAACTTACAATTGTGCTATTGGCTTCCACATAGCTGAGCTCTGGCAGGGAATTCTTTGCATAGATTGATATAGTCACTCCTGAGCCAGTCTGATGCCAGTCGTGTCTACAAGGGACTACTTTTTTACCCTATGAGGAAGAACATAAGAAAAAAAACAAAAAACATATATATCAGTACATATAGAAAAACTACAACACTTACTCTATTAAAAAAAAAAAAAAAAGTTATCAAAGTGAACTACCTCTTTAATGATTTTTGAATTATTTTTATTAATTTTCATTCAGTATTGAGGAATACTAAGGCCCCTAAACATAAGGGCAAACTTCACTTTATGAGCACCTACATCATCCTTTTTGGTCCATAAATGGGTTCCCTTTGTGCACCCTTCTTGAGACAAAAATGTATTGAAATCTGAGGTTTTCCTCCTGCAGCAACTCCAATATTTCATCCTAAATGAAAATGGGAACAGAATATACAGTAAAGTGCGCAAATGTCAAAAACAATCTTTCCATAATTAAAAAGTTTAACAAAATGGGATTCACAATCGATTACAATCTAGAGTGATGCACCTACTGTCTAAGATGTGATATTACTAATTTTTCATTAGTGACTATTGTGAACAGCAGTGAATGAAACGAGCAAAATAATTCGTTTCCCATGTTATAAATAAAACACTTAAAATGTTGTAGGTTTCATTAAAGGGGATACTGTCACGATTTTTATGGTTTACCTTTTATTTCTTTATTACACTGTTACACAGCAAATAATTCACTCTCCCATTTAAACTTTTATTCTTGAACTGACAAATGTATTTGTAGCTGTAATATTGGTGTGTAGGCGCCATCTCAGTGCCTTGTGCCTGAGTCTGAGCTTTCAGCCAGCGCTACACATTAGAACTGCTTTCAGCTAACCTATTGTTTCTCCTACTCCCATGTAACTGGAGGAGTCCCAAGCCGGACTTGGATTTCTTACTATTGAGTGCTATTCTGATACCTACTGGGAGCTGCTATCTTGCTCCCTTCCCATTGTTCTGCTGATCGGCTGCTGGGGGGGAGGGGGGATATCACTCCAACTTGCAGCGCAGCAGTAAAGTGTGCCTGAAGTTTATCAGAGCACAGGTCACATGGCTGTGGCACCCTGGGAAATGAAGAATATGGCTAGCCCCAGGGGAAAAACAGATTACAATGCAGGATTCTGCAGGATAAACCGTTATGTTTAACGTGTTTTTCCATGACAGTATTCCTCTAATATTTACTTCTGTGTCTCTGATTATAAGTACAGGTATCGGACCCCTTATCCGGAAACCCGTTATCCAGAAAGCTCCGAATTATGGAATGCCCGTCTCCCATAGACTCCATTTTAATCAAATAATTCAGAATTTTAAAACGGATTTCCTTTTTCTATGTAGAAATAAAACAGAACCTTGTAATTGATTCCAACTAAGATATAATTAATCTTTATTGGATGCAAAACAATCCTATTGGGTTTAATTAATGTTTTATTGCTTTTTAGTAGACTTAAGGTATTGAGATCCAAATTACGGAAAGACCCCTTATCCGGAATACCCTTGGTCCCAAGCATTCTGGATAATGGGTCCTATACCTGTAGTACATGGGCCATGGCTTTATTGTATAGACTCAAGTACATACATGTATTGTATATCAAGTACATACCCTTCATGGAATATGGGAACGCCATTGTGATACTGACAAACCTCTTCATTACTCTGTGGTCCAGCAAAAGTCTATTAAAATGGAAGGCAAGAAAAGAAACTAAATAGTATACTGTAGTGTAAAGAAAGATTTTATACCATCAACAAAGGTGATGGGAAAACAAGAATGCATAAGTGTGAGAACAGTCCCATATCCTACAGCTTTTGCCGTCTTGTTTGAAGTGCAAAAATATCAAATAAAAGTGACTGCATACAGCTCATACTATGTCTGACATTAAAGGACAAGGAAAGATGGACACATTTTTTTACCTACACCAACTCCTTGAAGGCATCTTTCTTAAAGAAGGAGGAAAGCCTAAATCACTAGGGGGTGCCCCCCAACGTTTGTAATCTCTTATCTGAAACCCCCAGCCGGTGCATTTTTCTCCTAACAGGAGCACCAGCGGGGTCTGATAAGCAATTACAATCACTGGGGGTGCCTAACATTTTGGCACCCCCCAGTGATTGTAACTTTCCTTCTTTAACTTTTACAGTCCTCCCACTGCAGATTTTGATTTGTTCATGTGCAGTAGAGTAAAGGTGGCCATACACGGGCCGATTGTAGCTGCCACTATGGGCCCAATGTATGGGCACTAAAGACGGGCCTGCCCGACCGACATCTGGAAAAATCAGGCAGATTTGAAAATTAGTTGGATCAGAGACCGCATCGGCTTGTTGATGTGGTCCCCGAACAGATGGTCGCCTATACCTGTCGTTCTAAAATGACCGAATTAGCCAAATATAGCCCACCTGTAGTTGGGGATATCGGAAGAAGATCTGCTTGCTTGGCACCCTCGCCAAGCGAGCGGATCTTAGCGTGTATGGCCACCTTAAGTCTGTGCTAGAGATGCCTTAGAAACGTAAGCAAGATGGTGGTGTTGTGCTATTTGTTTCCTTAGACTGGTGCAATTTTTCCTAAAAGGAGAAACAACTCACAGAAAAAACTATAAAAATAGCTATTGAATTCCCTGTATGGTTTCCATGTCCTTTAAAGTACCAAAAGCATAGCTAAGCATAGATACAAATATAGTATTGGGCCCAAGGAGCTCTATGTGGTTCAGTAGGCTGCCTTGAGATTCTATGGGGTGCAAAAACCTGTAAGAGGTCCAAAATTTTATCAGACAGGGCAATATGCAGGGGCCTTTGTTGCCTCTGTGCTGAACAAATATAATTAGAAAGTTAGCATTTATGGGCAAGCAATAAGCACACAGCAAATAAACATGAAATAAATTAGGTTTCATGTTTGTCTATTATTTTTCTATTTGTTGCTGTCTACTTCTGTATCTTGTAATGTCTCAGGCACGGCAAGATCGGCAGCTCAGCGATGTATAAACAGTCCACACACATAAATGCATTTTAAATTAGGTACTTACCTTTAAACAGCCACCATTCTTACAAGAAGTTCCAATTTTTATTTCACCGGAATCTTCTTCTACACATAAAAACAGAAACAATAATACTGGGTTAAATTTAAAATGTGGTGCAAAACATTGCTCTAAGAATAAACCATAAATGTATCCTGGCCTGGCACTGCCAGATAAAAGGGTAGTTCACCTTTAAATTAACTTTTAGTGTAGAGTAGAAAGCACTATTCTAAGACAATTTGCAATTGGTCTTCATTTTTTATTTGCGGATTCTAAATAATTTAGCTTTTTGCTCAGCAGCTATCTAGTTTGAAATTTTAGTAGCTATTGGGTTGCTAGGGCCTTGTTTGGCTTAGCAACCAGGCAGTGGGTTAAATAAGAGACTGAAATATGAATAGGAGAGGGCTGGAATATAAAGATAATATATGTAACAATAAGAATAAGATTGTAGCCTCCTAGAACAGTTGTTGTTGGCTTCTGGGGTCAGTAACCCCCATTTGAAAGCTCACAAAATGCTAGAAGAGAAAGGCAAATAATTAAACAACTATACAAAATAAAAAATAAAGACCAATTAAAAAGTTGCTAGGAACTGCCCATTCTATAATATATTAAAAGTTACTTCAAGGTGAGCCACCCCTTTAACTGGTTCAGCTAAATAAAAGGTAGTTGTACTGACGCGTATGTGGAAAGAATTCCTTTTCCCCGAAACCGTTTACCACGGGTAATAAATTCAAATTTTCCACAAGCAGCACAGTATCGCATTACAAGCAAATGCTGAGAACAAACGACATGAGTGTACTCTGAACCACATGACAATTTACGACAGCAGAAGAACAGCACAATAAAACACAGCTCATAGAGACACCGAAATAGAATAGTTACCTGTCACGGCTTTATCATTTTCGGAAAGTTTCAGCTTATCCAGTGCTTGCTTCAGGGACGCAGAAATCTTCAGCTGCAACTTTACCATCGGCTCGTCAGAGCTGAAATTGTATTTAATATGTTTTATTTACAGATATAACTATAAATGTAAACTCTACACAAAAAATGAGGTTTTTTTTTATCCTTTAACCCCTTTCAATTCCTGTTATCATATACAGCAGCAAACCTGTCCTATAGAAAGGTAAAGCAATGAAAAGAAATACTGGTTCTGAATCTGGGTCTCATCAATGTTAGAACTGCTTACAGTGGCCATACATGGGCCGATTGTAGCTGCCGATATGGGTCCCTTAGACCGATTTGGCAGCTTATCGGCCCATATAGGGGCACTAACGACAGGCCTGCCCGACCGATATCTGGCCTGGAATTGGCCAGATATCTATCGGGCAGGTTAAAAAATTGTCGGATTGGGGACCGCATCGGCTTGTTGATGTGGTCACCGAACCGACTGTGCCTATTACTGTCGTTTTAATTTAATCGTTTGGCCCCAGGGCCAAATGACCGAATTAGCCTGAAGTCGCCCACCCGTAGGTGGGGATATCCAGAGAAGCGAGTGGACCTTAACGTGTATGGCCAACGTGGCTTCATCTTGAATTCAGTTTTTATCATGATTTAGAAATAACTACTCCAGGGCTGAAACTGGTCCTAAAGTTAATTGGCTTTTTTATCACAAAATACAAAATTACAATTTTTTACATAATTGTGCAAAATACCTTTGGATTTATGGTACTTTACTTACTGTTCAGCTACGACAAAACCCACTCTATAAACACAGATAGATATTTACTCTCCTTCATGGGGTTATGTCGCTGCTTATTTAATAGGATTATAAAGCTAATAGGAGGCTTATATAAAGTGATAAGCAGCCATTGTCCCTCTGGCTGTCCCCGTGCTTCATGGCACACAGGGAGATTTGTAGCCTGAGATTAAATCTGGGCTACCTCAGGTAACAAATATCCTTGAAATTCCTTTCCACTGGTAAGTAAATCACCAGTAGGGTTTTCAAAAACTATGAAATAATAAAAAAAAAAAAAAAATACTATCTGAAAAGTGTGACATTGTGTAAAATATTACAATTATCCCTGTAAGCATTTCTTATTTTTAAGCCAATGAACATAATACAACACAGTGGTAAAATCCACATATACACTACTAAGGGGGTGATTTATCAATGGTCAAGTTTCATTTTTTTTTTTCGATTCAAGTATTTTTTGCACTTAAAGACCCAAAAACTTGAATGTAAAAATGTGTCAACTAAAAGCTTGCGAGTTTGTATAGAAGTCAAGGGGAGTTGACAAAGCCATATTCTCAAACTCAATTTTCTTTTTCTCCCAAACGAGTTTTTCTTATTAATAAATAAGCGGCCATTCGATTTGCAAGTTTATTAGATTTAGAAATTATATATATATATATATATATATATATATATATATATATATATATATATATATATATATATATATATATATATATATATATATACACATATATATATATATATATATATATATATATAAATAAATAATACATATAATAACAATGCATGTGCACGTGTAATGCCCCACAGTCATTAAATATATCTGCCCTCTGAGGCAAATTAGAGAGGCTTCAGATGGGGTTTTTGGCTTCCTCTGGATCAACTAGCAGTTAGGCAGGTTATATATAGGCATTATGGTTGAACGTGAAGTACGTACATCTTTTCTCAACCAAACTTACTATGTTACTATGTGTAAGTGCAAGAATAGAAGCCATTGTTGAGTGATGCACAGAACCAACTAAATGGTCAGTCCCTACGATAGTAGCGCAAAGAATAAAGTTGCCTATCTCCCCATGAGCTCTCCTCAGTCCAATCTCCCTTTAAAGTCTTCCCCTTTAAAAGTACCTACAGGTAACATTTGTTGACCTGGTCTCTCTTGACCAAGCTGGGTGCCTACTAGCCTCCCTAACTGATATATGTTTGTTTACAGCTTACTCCGATAATTCCACTGGGTGGAGATGGCTCTGGGAAGTGGATAAGCTCTATAGCTGTATTATAGGGCTACCCAAATGTAGTCAAATATTTAGCATGTCAAGTGGGGCAGGTATCAATTATTTAATTACCTGTAACTTTGTATGGCTGGGCTAGTACTACAACACTGACCTTTAGGTACCATGTTGTGCATAAGGAAAAGTAATTATTTAAAAAGGCTGGTAGATTAAAAAAGTCACTAATTGCTGAATGTGTCAAATTCTCCCATTTCTGAAAGATATCAGATTTTGTTCTACATACCTTGGTCTATTTATGCACTCAATAGGCTTTGGGGCTTGAATGATATGCTCATTGAACTTTGGTTTACAGTCTGCCAATTCTTTCTTCTCGGATGTGGTTTTGACTTCGGGTTTCACTGGTTCGGGAGGCTTTTCGTTACTGTGCAGTCCCTTCGTACATCCCTGTAGAGATTCACAAATATGTCCATTAGAGCGCATGGGTCCTTCCAGCACTTCTATAGGATTTAGTACAAACAGGCAAGTTTTGTAAATGTTCAAATTATCTATGAAGTACATGAGGCCGAAACCAAACTGTAGCTGATCAGGGTATCAAGAACAGGTTGGTTTCCTCCCCAAGTACTTGAAAGATAATTAAAGGACAAGAAAAGCACTGGGGTAGTATTTTACAGCAGGACAGGCCATTGCCTACTTCCCCAAGCTTTCAAAGTATCCCCTTTTTGTAGCGTGACATGAAAGTGCTGCCACCCCTATCTGCAAACATCTTTGGGGGTGAAACAACTTCTCACCTTTTTCTACATAAGCGCGAGTGAATGAGCTCATGTCAAAAAGCGGGATATATTTTGCTTTTAATGTTTCAGTGATGTAGCGATATAGAATATATATTATGAACAAGTGTAACACATTGGCTAAATCGTAAACACAATGGGAAATAAATGGTTGAGGAGGTTCGAATTTGTCTCCATGTATGCAAGAAAGAACATGAAGTTGAGGGCGGTCATTCAGATTAGGCTGATGGCAGACGAGGCGTAGGGCAGATATTTTCGGCAAGCGGAAAAGCGCTCCGGTGCAGGCACATGTAGCTGAAATACGCATAAAATCGTGAGAGAATGCAAAGTCTCACGGTTTTATGTGTATTTTGGCTACATGTGCCTGCACCCAAGCGTATTTCATTCATTCGGGTGCAGGCACATGTAGGAGCCGTAGGGCGGTATTTTCAGCAAGTGCTTTTCCGCTTGCCGAAAATATCCACCCTATGCCTCGTCTGCCATCAGCCTTAAATGTGATAATCCAGAACCATGCAATGTGGGGGTGTACTGGCAATGGCAGTACATTCTGTTAAGCTGCCTCAGGCCTGAGCGTGTTTAAAAACGGACAAATACGTGAAATATTTATAAAGCAACTGTGAGCAAACTAAGTCTCATTAGGCACTTACCACAATACTTAAAAAATCTGAAAAATCAGTTGTTCGTCTCTTACAGCACGACCATCCCTGTATAGAAGGGAACGGAGAGACAAGTCAGAACAGAGCAGCTTCCCCGGCAATTAAGTGTCGGACAGTCGCAATGAATTTGCTGGTATATAAGCCATACCTTTAAAGCATCATGAAACACAGGCACACCGGGGTGATAAGTACATGAATCTGGATTAGGGGAAAAAAAAAGAAAGAAGAATTAAAACAGCAGCATAAACATGGTTGCTAAATGAAGACGCTGAATGGCTTTCCCTGGTTCTTCAGGTTCTCTGTACCTGGATTTGACTCCTGAGTAACTTTATTCTGATCTCCCTTAATCACCAAACTGATACTGTAAGCTCTAAAGGCACTGAATTCCCTGTACCTTAATGTCAGTTCAGTGTAAAAATGGAACTGGGTAAAATAGACAGACTGTGCCAAAATAAAAAATGTTTTCTAAATAGTTAGTTAGGCAAATATGTATTCTATAAAAGGCTGGAGTGGGCAGATGTCTAACATAATAGCCAGAACTCTACTTCTTGCTTTCAGCTCTCTAAGCTGTAAGCAGTCAGTAGCCAATCAGTGACTTTAGGGCGGGCCATATGGGACATAACTGTCAGTTAGTTTGCACTTGAATATGACCTGCGTGCTCACAAACTAACTGACAGTTATGTCCCATGTGGCCCCCACCTAAAGTCACTGACTAACTAAGAGGTCAGAGAGCTGAAAGCAGGAAGTATTGATCTGCCACCCACAGTAGCGCAGATTGAATGGCGGGTGGCAAATACAATTCACCTGCTGTCACCCTAAAATAAACGGAGAGCAACCCTTTATAGTCTGTGTTTGTTAACTTCGCCATGAAGGGATTGGGACAATTTCTCAATAGTTAAAGGAGTGGATCACTGTTAAGTTTTAGTATGTTACAGAATGTCTTCATTATTTATTTTTTAATAGTTTTTGAACTCTTTGCAGCTCTTAAATGGGGGTCACTGACCCCGGCAGCCAAAAAAAACTACTGCTCTGCAAGACAACTGTTTTAGTTTTACTTTTTTATAGGTTGTTTTTCTATTGAGGCCGTCCCCTATTCATATACAGGTATAGGACCCATTATCCAGAATGCTCGGGACCAAGGGTATTCCGGATAAGGGGTCTTTCCGTAATTTGGATCTCCATACCTTAAGTCTACTAAAAAATTAATAAAACATTAATTAAACCCAATAGGATTGTTTTGCATCCAATAAGGATAATTTATATCTTAGTTGGAATCAATTACAAGGTTCTGTTTTATTTCTACATAAAAAAAGGAAATCGGTTTTAAAATTCTGAATTATTTGCTTATAATGGAGTCTATGGGAGACGGGCTTTCCGTAATTCGGAGCTTTCTGGATAACGGGTTTCCGGATAAGGGGTCCGATACCTGTACCATTCTCTCATTCAAACCACTCCCTGGTATCTAAGGCAATTTGGACCCTAACAACCAGATAGCTGCTGAAACTGTAAATGGCAGAGCTGCTGAAAAAAAAGTTAAATAACTAACAAACGTTAAATAATAAAAAAAAAAAATGTAGATCAACTGCAAATTGAACATTACTCTCTACATCATACTAAAAATGAACCCAAAGATGAACACATACAGTGGTGCCTAATGTTTCTGGAATGTATCAGTATAAAATATTACAAATAAGCCCCAGCCAGATGTCAGCCAGTAAGGCCACTGTCTCTGCCCCAAGCACACACCACTGATCTGCTGACCAGCTTTATAGGAGGGCACTGGAAGATGATAAAGGCAGTTATACAATATGAAAAAATAGCAGAGAACACATTCCCTATATTTCAAGAAAGCTGTGTATAGTGGTGGAGGAAGGGGTCAGAACATGAACCCAGCTGTCTGAGGTTAGCAATAGTGCCAGTTATGTGTGTAAGGGGGCTTAGTAACAATGTGGTGCCAGCCGGGTGTGTGCAGATACACTGACCATACACGTGCCAGCTGACATTAGTGAAGGGACGGTTGTATGATGCTAGGCATGTGTCAGTGTATGTGAGGGGGAGATGTTACACAATAACAGTCTTGCTATGTATGTATAAGGGGAAATTCCATCAATGGTGCCAGCTGTGTGTGTGTATGTATGTATGTATGTATGTATGTATGGGAAGGTAGTTTTGGTGCATAGTGCCAATTGTGTGTATGCATGTGATATGTACATGTATGTATGTGAGCATGAACAGGGGTGCCATGTATAAATGTATGGGGAGGTGCCAGCTGTATGTATGTATGTGATTTGTACATGTATGTATGTGAGCATTAACAGGTGTGCCCTGTATAAATGTATGGGGAGGTGCCAGCTGGCTGAGGTGGGTGCCAGTGTGGGTCCGTGCAGCAGTACAGGGGTGCCATGTATAAATGTATGGGTGGGTGCCAGTGTGGGTCAGTGCAGCAGTACAGGGGTGCCATGTATAAATGTATGGGTGGGTGCCAGTGTGGGTCAGTGCAGCAGTACAGGGGTGCCATGTATAAATGTATGGGTGGGTGCCAGTGTGGGTCCGTGCAGCAGTACAGGGGTGCCATGTATAAATGTATGGGTGGGTGCCAGCTGGCTGAGGTGGGTGCCAGTGTGGGTCAGTGCAGCAGTACAGGGGTGCCATGTATAAATGTATGGGTGGGTGCCAGTGTGGGTCAGTGCAGCAGTACAGGGGTGCCGTGTATAAATGTATGGGTGGGTGCCAGTGTGGGTCAGTGCAGCAGTACAGGGGTGCCATGTATAAATGTATGGGTGGGTGCCAGTGTGGGTCAGTGCAGCAGTACAGGGGTGCCATGTATAAATGTATGGGTGGGTGCCAGTGTGGGTCAGTGCAGCAGTACAGGGGTGCCATGTATAAATGTATGGGTGGGTGCCAGTGTGGGTCAGTGCAGCAGTACAGGGGTGCCGTGTATAAATGTATGAATGGGTGCCAGTGTGGGTCCGTGCAGCAGTACAGGGGTGCCGTGTATAAATGTATGGGTGGGTGCCAGTGTGGGTCAGTGCAGCAGTACAGGGGTGCCGTGTATAAATGTAAGGGTGGGTGCCAGTGTGGGTCCGTGCAGCAGTACAGGGGTGCCGTGTATAAATGTATGAATGGGTGCCAGTGTGGGTCAGTGCAGCAGTACAGGGGTGCCGTGTATAAATGTATGGGTGGGTGCCAGTGTGGGTCCGTGCAGCAGTACAGGGGTGCCGTGTATAAATGTATGGGTGGGTGCCAGTGTGGGTCAGTGCAGCAGTACAGGGGTGCCATGTATAAATGTATGGGTGGGTGCCAGTGTGGGTCAGTGCAGCAGTACAGGGGTGCCATGTATAAATGTATGGGTGGGTGCCAGTGTGGGTCCGTGCAGCAGTACAGGGGTGCCGTGTATAAATGTATGGGTGGGTGCCAGTGTGGGTCAGTGCAGCAGTACAGGGGTGCCATGTATAAATGTATGGGTGGGTGCCAGTGTGGGTCAGTGCAGCAGTACAGGGGTGCCATGTATAAATGTATGGGTGGGTGCCAGTGTGGGTCAGTGCAGCAGTACAGGGGTGCCGTGTATAAATGTATGGGTGGGTGCCAGTGTGGGTCCGTGCAGCAGTACAGGGGTGCCATGTATAAATGTATGGGTGGGTGCCAGTGTGGGTCGGTGTCAGTGTGGGTGGGTGCCAGTGTGGGTCAGTGCCAGTGTGGGTCGGTGCCAGTGTGGGTGGGTGCCAGCTGGCTGGGGTGGGTGCCAGTGTGGGTGGGTGCCAGTGTGGGTCGGTGTCAGTGTGGGTGGGTGCCAGTGTGGGTGGGTGCCAGTGTGGGTCGGTGCCAGTGTGGGTCGGTGCCAGTGTGGGTCGGTGCCAGCTGGCTGGGGTGGGTGCCAGTGTGGGTGGGTGCCAGTGTGGGTGGGTGCCAGTGTGGGTGGGTGCCAGCTGGCTGAGGTGGGTGCCAGTGTGGGTGGGTGTCAGTGTGGGTCGGTGTCAGTGTGGGTGGGTGTCAGTGTGGGTCGGTGTCAGTGTGGGTCGGTGTCAGTGTGGGTCGGTGTCAGTGTGGGTCGGTGTCAGTGTGGGTCGGTGTCAGTGTGGGTCGGTGTCAGTGTGGGTGGGTGCCAGTGTGGGTCGGTGTCAGTGTGGGTGGGTGCCAGTGTGGGTGGGTGCCAGTGTGGGTCGGTGCCAGTGTGGGTGGGTGCCAGTGTGGGTCGGTGCCAGTGTGGGTCGGTGCCAGTGTGGGTCGGTGTCAGTGTGGGTGGGTGCCAGTGTGGGTGGGTGCCAGTGTGGGTCAGTGCCAGTGTGGGTGGGTGCCAGTGTGGGTGGGTGCCAGTGTGGGTGGGTGCCAGTGTGGGTCAGTGCCAGTGTGGGTGGGTGCCAGTGTGGGTGGGTGCCAGTGTGGGTGGGTGCCAGTGTGGGTGGGTGCCAGTGTGGGTCAGTGCCAGTGTGGGTGGGTGCCAGTGTGGGTGGGTGCCAGTGTGGGTCAGTGCCAGTGTGGGTGGGTGCCAGTGTGGGTCAGTGCCAGTGTGGGTGGGTGCCAGTGTGGGTCAGTGCCAGAGTGGGTGGGTGCCAGTAGGTGAGTGGAAGGTACCACAGGTAGAAGGGGGGGGAGCAGGACATGGCAGAAGGTGCCAATCTCACCATCACTATTGCTTTCCGGATCATAGCGCTGCCCGCAGCCCCGGTTGTAGCACAGCAGAGCCATGGCAGAGCCGTGCCCACACAATCCCTGCACGGAGTGTTGGAAGCCGAGTGTCTCCTTCCCCGGGAAGCGTAACCCCTATGTGACACAACACAAGCCCCGGCTTCTCCTCCTTTCCCACACGCCGGCTTCTTTCAATTAGGAACTTTCGCGAAGCTTCCGAGCAAGCGCAGAACTAACACCGGAATCGGAAAGGGGCGGGGAACCCTACTCCTATTGCGCATGTGTAAACGGCAAGCACCTGAAATACTCTTGCGCATGCGTGCCTTCTAACACGCGGGGAGGGGGCGTGGCCCGAGTTTATATATAGATGGATCGCATACTGGCGCCTCAGAGCGGGAGCGGCAGCAGAGTGGGGAGGGTGTATTGCAGTGCTCTGTCGTCTATTAGCGATATTAGCTGTTCTGGGGCGAACTAAAACCTGAGCGAGTTGTTATGAGAAAGAGAAAATCAGAATTAGGCAGGAGTCATATTGCGGCCTCTGAAAAAGTTCATTATTAGGCCTGTCTGTAGAAAGTGTCGAGAACTTCCACTGTTATCTGGAGTGGGGGCTAGTTTGTAGGAAAGCTATTGCATTCTGGGTGGAGGGCAGTTGGTAGGGGGGCTATTGGATTCTGGGTGGAGGGCAGTTGGTAGGGGGGCTGTTGCATTCTGGGTGGAGGGCAGTTGGTAGGGGGGCTATTGGATTCTGGGTGGAGGGCAGTTGGTAGGGGGGCTGTTGCATTCTGGGTGGAGGGCAGTTGGTAGGGGGGCTATTGGATTCTGGGTGGAGGGCAGTTGGTAGGGGGGCTGTTGCATTCTGGGTGGAGGGCAGTTGGTAGGGGGGCTATTGGATTCTGGGTGGAGGGCAGTTGGTAGGGGGCTGTTGGATTCTGGGTGGAGGGCAGTTGGTAGGGGGGCTATTGGATTCTGGGTGGAGGGCAGTTGGTAGGGGGGCTATTGGATTCTGGGTGGAGGGCAGTTGGTAGGGGGGCTGTTGCATTCTGGGTGGAGGGCAGTTGGTAGGGGGGGTATTGGATTCTGGGTGGAGGGCAATTGAGTTTACGGTGGGGACTTTTGTCAGCATGTGGTTGCTGCATAAAAAATGGTGAAAAGTTTTTAGATCTCTATTTGTAATATAGGGCTATTTACGTATGCAGTGCTGTAGGGTAGAACAAACAAGGGTCATTACTATAACACAAATATTAGGTAGATATAAAGATTGAGCTAAGTGTTATGAACAACAGGAGAGAGGTATCTGCTCTTTAGAACTTACAATCTAATTAGGTGGGTAATTTGCAGAGAAATAGGATATTAAATAGAGACGATCACAGTGTTGTGGCTATGCCGGAAATTAATTAACTTTAAATACATGCAAAAAAATATCTTAAGTAACCAATAATTTCCATTGTGGGTATAAACATGGTTAATCCATCTCATTTTGTGTTAGTGCATATGTAAACAACCAACTTATAGCAGAATTAAGACCGGAATCGCATGTGCAAATGACAGGCACCTGGAAATACTCTTGTGCATGCGTACCTTTTAACGCGCGGTGAGGGGGTGTGGCCCAAGTTTATACAGTGGTGTGAAAAACTATTTGCCCCCTTCCTGATTTCTTATTCTTTTGCATGTTTGTCACACAAAATGTTTCTGATCATCAAACACATTTAACTATTAGTCAAAGATAACACAAGTAAACACAAAATGCAGTTTTTAAATGAGGGTTTTTATTATTTAGGGAGAAAAAAAATCCAAACCTACATGGCCCTGTGTGAAAAAGTAATTGCCCCCTGAACCTAATAACTGGTTGGGCCACCCTTAGCAGCAATAACTGCAATCAAGCGTTTGCTATAACTTGCAACGAGTCTTTTACAGCGCTCTGGAGGAATTTTTGCACACTCATCTTTGCAGAATTGTTGTAATTCTGCTTTATTTGAGGGTTTTCTAGCATGAACCGCCTTTTTAAGGTCATGCCACAACATCTCAATAGGATTCAGGTCAGGACTTTGACTAGGCCACTCCAAAGTCTTCATTTTGTTTTTCTTCAGCCATTCAGAGGTGGATTTGCTGGTGTGTTTTGGGTCATTGTCCTGCTGCAGCACCCAAGATCGCTTCAGCTTGAGTTGACGAACAGATGGCCGGACATTCTCCTTCAGAATTTTTTGGTAGACAGTAGAATTCATGGTTCCATCTATCACAGCAAGCCTTCCAGGTCCTGAAGCAGCAAAACAACCCCAGACAATCACACTACCACCACCATATTTTACTGTTGGTATGATGTTCTTTTTCTGAAATGCTGTGTTACTTTTACGCCAGATGTAACGGGACACGCACCTTCCAAAAAGTTCAACTTTTGTCTCGTCAGTCCACAAGGTATTTTCCCCAAAGTCTTGGCAATCATTGAGATGTTTTTTTAGCAAAATTGAGACGAGCCATAATGTTCTTTTTGCTTAAATGGAAATCTGCCATGCAGGCCGTTTTTGCCCAGTCTCTTTCTTATGGTGGAGTCGTGAACACTGACCTTAATTGAGGCAAGTGAGGCCTGCAGTTCTTTAGATGTTGTCCTGGGGTCTTTTGTGGTCTCGGATGAGTTGTCTCTGCGCTCTTGGGGTAATTTTGGTCGGCCGGCCACTCCTGGGAAGGTTCACCACTGTTCCATGTTTTTGCCATTTGTAGATAATGGCTCTCACTGTGGTTCGCCGGAGTCCCAAAGCTTTAGAAATGGCTTTATAACCTTTCCCAGACTGATAGATCTCAATTTCTTTTGTTCTCATTTGTTCCTGAATTTCTTTGGATCTTGGCATGATGTCTAGCTTTTGAGGTGCTTTTGGTCTACTTCTCTGTGTCAGGTAGCTCCTATTTAAGTGATTTCTTGATTGAAACAGGTGTGGCAGTAATCAGGCCTGGGGGTGACTACAGAAATTGAACATTGAATTGATAAACCACAGTTAAGTTATTTTTTAACAAGGGGGGCAATCACTTTTTCACACAGGGCCATGTAGATTTGGAGTTTTTTTTCTCCCTTAATAACGTAAACCTTCATTTAAAAACTGCATTTTGTGTTCAATTATGTTATCTTTGACTAATAGTTAACGGTTTTTGATGAGCAGAAACATTTAAGTGTGACAAACATGCAAAAGAATAAGAAATCAGGAAGGGGGCAAATAGTTTTTCACACCACTGTATATACAGGTGGTTCCGTTACTAGCGCCTCAGAGCTGCTGGAGTGGCAGCGGAGTGGAATGTAGATGTGTTGGGAGTGTTTGTCTGATAGCGATATTAGCTGTTCTGGGGCGAACTAGAACCTGAGCGAGTTATGAGAGAGCAAATCAGAATTAGGCAGGAGTATCAATACACAAAGTGAAGGGAACGCTTGGGGCCTAATTTTGCAAGTGGTGTTAATGTAGGGCTCCGGTCTCCAATGCGGCCTCTGAAAAAGTTCATTATTAGACCTGTCTGTGGAAAGCGTCGAGAATTTCCACTGTTATGCAGAGTGGGGGCTAGTGTGTAGGAAGGCTATTGCATTCTGGGTGGAGGGCAGTTTGAATTTACGGTGGGGACTTTTGTCAGCATGTGGTTGCTGCATAAAAAATGGTGAAAAGTTTTTAGATCTCTATTTGTAATATGGTGCTGTTTATGTATGCGGTGCTGTAGGGTAGAACAAACAAGGGTCATTACTATAACACAAATATTAGGTAGATATAAAGATTGAGCTAAGTGTTATGAACAACAGGAGAGAGGTATCTGCTCTTTAGAACTTACAATCTAATTAGGTGGGTAATTTGCAGAGAAATAGGATATTAAATGGAGACGATCACAGTGTTGTGGCTATGCCGGAAATTAATTAACTTTAAATACATGCAAATCGCATGTGCAAATGACAGGCACCTGGAAATACTCTTGTGCATGCGTACCTTTTAACATGCGGTGAGGGGGTGTGGCCCAAGTTTATATATACAGATGGTTCACTTACTAGTGCCTCAGAGCTGCTGGAGTGGCAGCGGAGTGGAATGTAGATGTGTTGGGAGTGTTTGTCAGCGATATTAGCTGTTCTGGGACGAACTAGAACCTGAGCGAGTTATGAGAGAGCAAATCAGCATTAGGCAGGAGTATCAATACACAAAGTGAAGGGAACGCTTGGGGCCTAATTTTGCAAGTGGAGTTAATGTGCTCCGGTCTCCAACGCGGCCTCTGAAAAGGTTCATTATTAGACCTGTCTGTGGAAAGTGCAGAGAACTTCCACTGTTATGCAGGGTGGAGACTGGTTGGTAGGAGGGCTGTTGCATTCTGGGTGGAGGGCACTTGAATTTATGGTGGGGACTTTTAGCAGCATGTGGTTGCTACATAAAAAATGGTGAAAAGTGTGTTCACCTCTATATATTTTATATTGTACTATTTACATATGCAGCGCTGTACGGCAGAACAAACAAGGGTCGTTACAATAACTAAAATTAAGTACAGTTACATTATAGATTAAGAGCTAAATGTTTTAAATTGTTTTATTGGAACTCTACAAAGGTAAACAATTAACAAAGATTCAGACCAACATGCTGGTCGACGTAACAATGGTTACGAACAAACCGAATAGCGAAAACCCACCCCAGTCCGAAGGCCATATCACTAATAAAAAACCAGTAATGCAAAAGTACCGTCTTTGTCCACACCAGAGTTCCTTTTTGGGAAATGGTTGCTCCGTCTGGGAAACAGAAGAAAAACTATGTACAATTAAAACACGGTGCTCCTGGTGGCCATATGATGCTGATGACTCTAGATTAAGAATAATGTCAGCGGTTTTCCCAAAGTTCCATGCTAGTGTGACATCAAGGCAAACAGTCAAAACCAATATCATGCATACCAACACATAAATGTTCATATTGGAAAGTTCTGTTATGAAATTCGTTATCCCACCTGAAGAGGCATGGGCTATTACCGCACTGAAAATGGGGAAGGCAAGAATGTCCGTAGTCCTCATGTTATCAGTATGCGTAGTTGGATGAGCTCACTTACAACTGCAGACACTATGTTCTGGATGGATATGTTTAGGTGACCTAAAGACCGCTTGCAGCGGAAATGCCAGAGATGGAACTTAAAAGCAGCTATGAGCAAGTAGGTCTGCTTGTCTGTGTAGACGATGTTACCCATGAGGCCATACACTAGCTGTGCATACCCTGCTAGCTTTAAAGGAGGCAAGTGGAGTTTAGTGGCTAAGGAGTGCCTAGCTTGTTTTGCCACGGGGCAGTCCACTAAAAAATGCTGCTGTGTCTACTACTGCACACCCCCAGGGACACACTCTGTTTGCGTTGGGAAGATGGGGATAGTTTCCCCTTACTTTCGTCTTCCCGTGGAAAGACAACCACAGTGTGTCAAAAAGTTTTGCTGGCAAGCCCTTACTATTCAGCAAGCGAAGGGACTTTTGCTTCATGTCTCCTATGCATGCCATCAACACAGGATCAGATGTAAAATGTGCCTGAGTAATAGTGTGATACAATGTTTTCCTGGGGAAGGAGTCCACCTGTGTTTTGAGCAAGGCCCATTTCCGAAGACAGATCAATGGGGCTAAGAGGTAGGGAAGTATAGGGTGACTGCGTTGTCTAACCTGGAACAATTTACCTCCCTGCTTCCACTTACTAAGGAGAGACTGCATGTTAGGGACAAGGTATCTGCCCATTTGAATGTACAATCTAATTAGGTGTGTAATTTGGAGAGAAATAGGATATTAAATGCAGAAGTCACAGTGGTTGTGGCTATGCCAGAAATGAATCGACAAACTTTAAATTCGTAAAAAAAAATACAAAATTTTAGTGCTCAATAATTTTCATTGTGGGTAAATTCAAACATGTTAGTCTATCTCATTTTGTGTTGTGCATATGTAAACAATCCACTTATGTCCTCATAAATATATAATATGTTGATAATCATTTACACAACCTTGTTTTACAAGAAATTTCCGATATTTAGCGATCTGTCCTATTTATATAGCATACATATACATTTAGATATTCTGGTGGAGAGCCTATTGATGTCCTATTACTTTAATGTTAAAGACTTCACTGTTGTCTTAAAGCAAGTGTGCAACAGGATAAAACCAATAAAAACTGCAGTTTTCATGATAAAACCAAAGTGTTCTGCTGCTAAAAGGATTCAGGGGAAGTATTTGTATAAATAATATCTCAGTGAGGCAGTATGCCATAAATACCAGTAAATAAGGGTTTAAAAAAAAAGTTGCTATTCCACAACATTTGAAACTGAAGCAATTTATTCCCATAAGATTTGAAGAGTAAGGGATGCGAGTGCTGTATGAATCATTATCTAGAGCACAATAAAATAAAAATAAAAGAATTTATAAAAGCTATTCAACATGTATAGGGGACAGTAAATGGCTTTTGCAAATAAAATGCTAATGTGAATCAGTTTTTTTTAAATATCTCTGTAATAAAAAGGAGAAAAATAATGTAGTTATAACAACACTGTGCCCTGTGCTTTTTTATATTTAAAACAATCATCAAGTTCATACCAGTTGTAAAACTCCCGGTGTGCCAGCTTCAGAAGCTAAAATGCATAGAAATGTAGCCAACTGTCATGGGAAAAGCATTCTTAATGATAAAAAAAGCTCTTATCAAATTGATGCTAATTAAAGGAAACCGAAAGTTCTGAAATTTTCACATTGAAACGATCGTTTGTGAATGCCAATCTGATAGTCACAAAATTTCTGTTTCCAAACGATCATAAACGGCGGGGAAGCCTTTCTGGGGCTCAATGGCACTTTGCAGCTCCAACCTGGCCCAAGGAAAGCCTCCCATAGGGCTCAATGGCACTCGACAGATCCAACCTGGCCCAAGGAAAGTCTCCCATAGAGCTCAATGGCACTCTGCAGCTCCAACCCGGCCCAAGGAAAGCCTCCCATAGGGCTCAATGGCACTCTGCAGCTCCAACCCGGCCCAAGGAAAGTCTCCCATAGGGCTCAATGGCACTCTGCAGCTCCAACCCGGCCCAAGGAAAGTCTCCCATAGGGCTCAATGGCACTCTGCAGCTCCAACCCGGCCCAAGGAAAGTCTCCCATAGGGCTCAATGGCACTCTGCAGCTCCAACCCGGCCCAAGGAAAGTCTCCCATAGGGCTCAATGGCACTCTGCAGCTCCAACCTGGCCCAAGGAAAGTCTCCCATAGGGCTTAATGGCACTCCAGCTCCAACCTGGCCCAAGGAAAGTCTCCCATAGGGCTCAATGGCACTCTGCAGCTCCAACCCAGCCCAAGGAAAGCCTCCCATAGGGCTCAATGGCACTCTGCAGCTCCAACCCGGCCCAAGGAAAGTCTCCCATAGGGCTCAATGGCACTCTGCAGCTCCAACCTGGCCCAAGGAAAGTCTCCCATAGGGCTCAATGGCACTCTGCAGCTCCAACCTGGCCCAGGGAAAGTCACCATACCGAAGCTTGAATGAATACAAAACTTTTGCATTCGTTGCAACAAATACGATTTTGTCACGCAAATTGCTGCAAAGTATGAAAAAGTTTGCAAATTAACGAAAATATCGGAGAAATTACGCAAAAGTTGTAAACTTTAAAAAAAATACGAACTTTTTGTAATCGGACCTGTCATACATGTGCCCCTTAGTCTTGCATCAATGCTTAAGAAAGTAACCTCACACCAGTGTAACTTGCTACATATTAAACTCAGCAAAGTAAAGGTGTGCAATGAAATATATATTTAAGTTTAGATGGCATTTTGATGATATTAAAGTCCTAACTTTAAACTGTTGGAAGTTCAGCTTCTGTGTATTTAGGGTCATTATCCTGTTGCAAACTCCACAACACAAACTGTATAGACATTTAGCATATAGAGCTAATATCACCTTTTACTGTCTATATATATATACATATATGTACACAAAGGATGGCACACCGCTAAATAACATACCTCGGGTGCTTGGTAAAGGGTTCCAATAGTATAAAAAAAGACCAGCAACTCCAGGATTTCTTGTGAAAAATCAAAACAATATAGCATAAACAGCCGACGTAACGTTTCGGTCCCCATCGGGACCTTTCTCATATATATATATACACCACATAAACGGCACTCACGGCATAAAGTCCATACAAATATGCTTTATTGAAGTTCCAGATCTACGCGTTTTGATCCACAGGGGATCGTCGTCAGGATAATGACAGGAAGTGAGGTGTAATCTTAAATACCATATTGCCCAATCAAAATTCAATACCAGTTAACCCAACACGTGTGAGATCAAGTATGCACCATGTATACAATAATAACCATACATCACAGTATGAACATATTGAATATATATAAAAAAATTATATCAAACAAATAAAGTATATAAAAGTACAAAGATAGGGAATCACCATTCATCCCACCCCTGTGAACAAAAAGATAATAGAAGCAACCATCTCGGTTTCCAAAATATCATTGCCCAAAAGTAAAATCTATATCTCTAAATAACCCCACAGAGGCATGAGCATAATAAGTCACCAATAGTGAAAGGATATACATAAGATCCCGTATCAGAGAACATTTTTATTCTAGAACATTGGATATGTGCCAATCATTAAAAGTAATAAGTTAAAAACATGTATGAATTGGTGTATGAGGGGGCCTCATTAGAGCCCATCGCCGTGCCAGTCTTCTGTACATAAAAAGTTTGCTCAAATCTGAAATAATTACATGTTAACACCAATTCTAGTAGGGAGCACAAGAACTCAACCGGTGGAGATTTCACCTGTCCCTCAATAAGAGCTTTCCTACAGGCACCCTCAGTCAAAGGAATAATGGTATATAAGTTACATACATCAAGTGTGACAAAAACTGTCTGTGGGCAATGGCCCCAGTCCTCTCAGAATTTTTAGCAAAGAAGAAGTATCCGCAAGATATGAATACATACGGGGGCACATTGTGGTTGTAAAAAGCTATAAGGAATATGGCTGCATTAGAAAAAAGGGAACCTCTCGCTGAAATAATTGGACGACCAGGGGGAGCTACTAAATTTTTATGTATCTTGGGGAGAGTATAAATAATCGGGCACCTAGGGAATTGTGTAGTCAAAAACCCAAAACAAGATTCATTTATCCACCCAGCAATCATAGCATCATGCAGTTCGGTATCCAGTTTCATTTTAAACCTCAAAGTGGGATCACTGGGCAATTTATCATATACATTAGTGTCCAAAAGTTGATTTAGTATTTCTTGTCTATAGTAACCCAAATCTAATAATACAATAGCCCCTCCTTTATCTGCCGGACGCACGATAAGTTGTTTATCATTGTGTAGGGACTTATTATATATGATTAAGACTCTTTTTTGAATTTAACAATTGTCTGAAGCTGTTAGCCGTCCTTTGAAATTCAGTAATTTTATGATCAAAATTAAATAAAAATGGTTATGATACTTTGTCAGATGACAGATTTTATTTTTTGTCTTATAAGCGTAAGCAAATATTTATAAGATACTTAATCTGTAAGCTCTACGGGGCAGGGACCTCCTTCCTACTGTGTCTCATACCACATGGCACTTACTCCCTGTGTATTTATACTTATTTATTGTATTTATTATACACCTCCCTGTGTGTAATTCTATATATTGTAAGATTGTACAGCACTGCGTACCCTTGTGGCGCTTTATAAATAAAGTTATACATGCATACATACATACATACATACATACATATATTAAGTATAAGGTCACACCTCATCATAACATTTTTTTCAGAGAAATTATCTTCATGCTGTTAGAATCTAAATCCATAAACTCTGGGAGCAAAATGAATAATTTAGTATCTTTAGACCCCTCTGGCTTATCTTAATGAAAATGATACAGAATAGCCAGAATCATCAGTATCTACCCAGTTTCTTGAAAAAGTTGTTAATGTACTAAACTGTACAGAAATCTCATGTTAAAAAAACAACTCTGTAAACAGAATTTTTAAATAATCATTTTACAGTATTGGAAATGCGTATTTGTATTGAACAATTGTTTTGAAATTGTATATTTTGATATTTTTTAATGGTGGTCATTGCGAATTTAACTGTTCTTCCCCTTTGATTGAAGAAACATACAGGGGGGAGTTATTTCAGTGATGGAGTAAAAATGTAATATGTATAGTGAAAAAAATATGACTGGAAATGAAATGGTGTTTGCTTATTTCCACCTAATAAGATCCATGATAAATTGTTATTGTTTGTCATTACAGGTACAGCAGTCCAAATTATTTGGCTACAACTACATTTACTACTTAATTGTAAAGAATGTGGCAAAGTATATAGTGTAGTCAAATTTGTATGAAAAAATATATATATTGGCAATCATTATATTCCTTAGTCTGTGTCTGTAGTTATTATAGGCCTTAGTAACTAAGGTTTAATAGCATTTTGTAAAATTATATATGATACTGCAGTCAAAAGAGTTTTTTCTTGAATTTATAGTGAGGTAATATGAGCTGTTGTGTTTATGTTTAGTTATGGGATAGCAGTGCTTTATCTGTAGATGTTGATAATCGGTGTTGCACTTGGATTGGAATCATAGAAAGTATAGATGTTTATTGAGGTGCACTATTTGTTTTCAAATGATATTGTAGGTACAGTGGAGGAAATAATTATTTGACCCCTCACTGATTTTGTAAGTTTGTCCAATGACAAAGAAATGAAAAGTCTCAGAACAGTATCATTTCAATGGTAGGTTTATTTTAACAGTGGCAGATAGCACATCAAAAGGAAAATCGAAAAAATAACTTTAAATAAAAGATAGCAACTGATTTGCATTTCATTGAGTGAAATAAGTTTTTGAACCCCTACCAACCATTAAGAGTTCTGGCTCCCAGAGAGTGGTTAGACACTTCTACTCAATTAGTCAACCTCATTAAGGACACCTGTCTTAACTAGTCACCTGTATAAAAGACACCTGTCCACAGAATCAATCAATCAAGCAGACTCCAAACTCTCCAACATGGGAAAGACCAAAGAGCTGTCCAAGGATGTCAGAGACAAAATTGTAGACCTGCACAAGGCTGGAATGGGCTACAAAACCATTAGCAAGAAGCTGGGAGAGAAGGTGACAACTGTTGGTGCGATTGTTCGAAAATGGAAGGAGCACAAAATGACCATCAATCGACCTCGCTCTGGGGCTCCACGCAAGATCTCACCTCGTGGGGTGTCAATGATTCTGAGAAAGGTGAAAAAGCATCCTAGAACTACACGGGAGGAGTTAGTTAATGACCTCAAATTAGCAGGGACCACAGTCACCAAGAAAACCATTGGAAACACATTACACCGCAATGGATTAAAATCCTGCAGGGCTCGCAAGGTCCCCCTGCTCAAGAAGGCACATGTGCAGGCCCGTCTGAAGTTTGCCAATGAACACCTGAATGATTCTGTGAGTGACTGGGAGAAGGTGCTGTGGTCTGATGAGACCAAAATAGAGCTCTTTGGCATTAACTCAACTCGCTGTGTTTGGAGGAAGAAAAATGCTGCCTATGACCCCCAAAACACCGTCCCCACCGTCAAGCATGGGGGTGGAAACATTTTGCTTTGGGGGTGTTTTTCTGCTAAGGGCACAGGACAACTTATTCGCATTAACGGGAAAATGGACGGAGCCATGTATCGTGAAATCCTGAACGACAACCTCCTTCCCTCTGCCAGGAAACTGAAAATGGGTCGTGGATGGGTGTTCCAGCACGACAATGACCCAAAACATACAGCAAAGGCAATAAAGGAGTGGCTCAAGAAGAAGCACATTAAGGTCATGGAGTGGCCTAGTCAGTCTCCGGACCTTAATCCAATAGAAAACCTATGGAGGGAGCTCAAGCTCAGAGTTGCACAGAGACAGCCTCGAAACCTTAGGGATTTAGAGATGATCTGCAAAGAGGAGTGGGACCAACATTCCTCCTAAAATGTGCGCAAACTTGGTCATCAATTACAAGAAACGTTTGACCTCTGTGCTTGCAAACAAGGGTTTTTCCACTAAGTATTAAGTCTTTTTTTGTTAGAGGGTTCAAAAACTTATTTCACTCAATGAAATGCAAATCAGTTGCTATCTTTTATTTAAAGTTATTTTTTCGATTTTCCTTTTGATGTGCTATCTGCCACTGTTAAAATAAACCTACCATTGAAATGATACTGTTCTGAGACTTTTCATTTCTTTGTCATTGGACAAACTTACAAAATCAGTGAGGGGTCAAATAATTATTTCCTCCACTGTATGTAGTTATTACAAAATAGCCAGCCAGGGTTCAAGTAAAATCTGGAGATAAAAAAAGAATATAGTTGCATTGTTGCCGAGTAATGCACCTCTTGTCTCAATTTATTTAATCAGTAGTAAAGTTCTATCCACCAGTTATCATTAGAAGTCCAGTGTAGGAGTAGAATTACCAGTCAATCACATTAAATCTACCTAGTAATTCATCAGTAATGTCTAAAAGAAATGCTACAGGGTCTAAATTCCTAGGCAGGCGTGCAGAGACACCAACTATGAGAAAGCACAGTGCAGCTAGACTTTTCTGGACTAGAACTTTGCAGAGGACAACAATAGGTAAATCTGTCCTGCCATGTGGATGGACAGCAATTACCAAATAAAAGCCTTCCACTCCTGGCTGGCATTTTTGAACTACTTCCACATGGCAGTGGGCCACAATGGAATATACATAAGCACACTTTCTTCACTAATTTAGGGAGAGATAATTTAGGTAGCCCCAAGACCCTTGCAGAGTGAGCTCTGATTTGAGAGGGTAGTTTTCTGAGGCATAAGCAAAGTGGATACACTTTTTGATCCAGTTGACAATTGTCCAGATTTAATGACCATACGTGACCACCAAGAGGCAATTCAGTTTCTTGAATGGTTTGACTGTCAACGTAAATTATGAGACATCCTTTGACATCTAAGGTATGCCATTTAGCTTCTTGCTCATATGTTGAGTTGTGAAATAACGAAGGCAGCACAATCTCTTAGGAAGCATATTCTGACTGAGAAGAATATGTAGTGACAAAGGGTAACTTGTGGATTGATGGTTTTTTGAAAGTAAAGCTGATCTGTGTGTTTTTTCTACTCTTTTTTGCCTCCTCCAAAAGTTCTGCATCATAGCCTCTGTGTGTGAGCATTTCCTCTGCTCTCACTTCAAACCTGTCATCAGAACTGACAATTGGTTTCACTCTCAGCAGCTGGCTACAAGGCAGACCCCTGGTTTGTGGGTTCAGATAGTAACTCTCTCCGTAGGTTTCCTAAATACATCAGTAAGAAAACAACCTTCTTTTAGTTCAGCAAGAACATCTAGAAAGTGTACCTGGCTCCTGTTATATTCTTCTTAATAGTTGGAATTCTCGAATTAAGATAATCTCTGAAGGCAAGTAGTAGATCTTCTTGACCCTGCGAAATAAGTCATCTATGTAGCGAAGCCAGGTATGTATATAAGGCCAAAAATCAAAATTACCATATACAAAATCGCTTTCAAATCACGTCATGTACAAATTAGCGTACACAGGTGCTACATTCGTGCCTATCGATGTACCTTGGCTCTGCTCATAGTACTTGCCCTCAAAAATAAAGTATTCTTTTTAAGCACCAATTCCAAAGATCGCAGTAGCATCTCAGCAACTCCTTCTGGAAGAGAGAGTTCCTGTAAAACCATTGTAACTGTTTCTATGCCCTGATTGTGCAGAATGGATGTATACAGTGATGGCACATCCATTGTACACAAAAATGCATTATCCAAAACCTCACCTTCTAAGTTTAACTAATTGATAAAATCTGCAGTATCTATTACAAAGGATCTGGTGCGCATCACCATAGGATTTAAAACATTATCCAGAAGAGTAGCCAACGGCTGGAAGATGGACGACAAACGTGTAACAATAGGTGTCCCTGGAGGCTTTAATAGATCTTTATGGATCTTAGGAAGAAGATAAAAAGCAGGAACAATAGTATTATCCACTTGTAAAATAATGTGAATAATAATATCACTAATCGCACTGTGCAATACCTTCTGTATTTTATTTTAGAAGATTTATTCCATTCTTAGTCTTTTTATTGGATTATCATTTCTGCCTGGTGGCATGTTTGTGCCTCTGAAGCTTTACTGGAACAACAAAACTATTCAAATGGCATTTGCCCACGAACGATTTAAAAGGGTCATGTGGGGGAAGGCATGTAGGTGTCCTCCCCTCGTGCCCCCACCCACCCCTAACTTGTGCACCATTCTGAGGTGCAAGGTAGAAGTGGCAGGACGCACAGCACATATACGGGGGAGGGGGGAGAAAAAAACATGGAGAAACAAAGATAAGAGGGACTATTTACAAATGCAACTGCAAGTGCAGTCTGGCTAAATTGGACACAAATGTCACTCTTATTGGTGCCAATCATTAAGGTACTTTCTGAAAGCAGATAATTTTTACATTTTGGCTACTCTTGATCCACATCGTGCTCTATAATAAACAGCCATGGCTGCAGTCCTTCATGCCATACCCCATTTATGTCTAGCCAATCCTCTTCTCAGGTTCAGGTCTATTTAAAAACCAAACAGATATTGGTACATTTGCAATGGTAGATCTACTATTAATGTGTGCAAGAGACCTAATTCTGATCAGATGCACCCCTGTAACCCTTTATTGATGGCAACCATGTACATCAGCATGTAAATCACAACATATTACATGAACTGTAGCAGCTGGGAATCTACATGCAGAAAAGTGAGTAATGTCAGCCAGATGCTCCTTGTGCCTAAACTCTGGCGAGTGACGTTTGGCATCTTCTTCTGCTGCTGTTTTCTTTCCCTCTATGACTTTGTCTCCTTAATCTTATACTCCTCCAATCTTAGTTTATACATTGAATTCATATTAATGGAGAAACCTACAGTATCGACACGATCTGAAGAAGTGCCTTCCCCCCACCCCTTCCCATGTGTGACATCTTCTTCCACTTCTTTCCCACTATGACCTGGTTGCTAGAAATCTCGGAGAAACCTACAGTACCGAGAAAACTTGAAGAATGCCAGAATATGAATAAGCTGAAAGTAAAGTATTCATGGCTGATGGTGCAGGGAATGATCTTAGCCAGGATAATGGAGACTTGCAATAACTTAACTAGACATCCCGGGCCTGAGTGCAGGGAATGCAGCCGGGCTCCCCCCCACACCTTCCCACGTGTGACATCTTCTTCCACTTCTTTCCCACTATGACCTGGTTGCTAGAAATCTCGGAGAAACCTACAGTACCGAGACAGCTTGAAGACATGGCGGAATATGAATAAGCTAAAAGTAAAGTATTCACGCCTGATGGTGCGGTGAGTGATCTTCGCCAGGATATTCCATACTGGAGATTTATCTATTGTACGGCACCATGTTTTCTTCATGGATGTAATCTGGGATTTCTGCACGGCCAATTCTTGCCTAACATTGTGCAACTCCCTATCAATATTGTTCATAATGGCTTTAACTGCCTCGGAATTCTTCTGCTGAACTTTTACTATGTCCACAAGGTTCTTAATCAATTCTGCAGTTGGTGTTAATTTTACATCCAGCTGGATTTGACCCTTCTCTGTTGACATTTTCTCTATTTTTTTGGCCTCGTCAGGTAAAATATTCTGTTCCTGGTTACCCTCAGGTATCAGGTTGGAGGATCTTGCATCAGATCCCTCAATCTCAGAACTTCCTTTAACAAAAAAGGTGTTCTGTGCAAAAGGACCAATGGTAACACCCCAGAGAAATATTGGCAGAAAACCAATCAATGCAACAATTAGCAAATAAATGATGGGGTGCATTTTATTTCTTGCTTCTTTCTTTGGTCTTTTATGATGAATAGGTTTTTTTCTTTTTCTAAGATGAAAATTGTTTTTCATTTTAAAATTCTGCTCTGCAGAAAGGAATATGAAAAAATGTTAATCTGGTTGCTTTAGACTACTAACAGATCCAATAACTCAGAGAAACAATCCTCTGGTGTTTACTGTGAAGGAACCCTCACAGAATGAGGACTGCTTTAAGCAGGGCTGGTTAAGTACCCTCTGGTGAGTGATGTCACAATGAGGTTGTCATGGCAACAGCTTCTGGTGAGTGATGGCACAATGCAGTTGTCATGACAATAGCTTCTGGTGAGTGATGGCACTATGTAGTTGTCATGACAATAGCTTCTGGTGAGTGATGGCACAATGCAGTTGTCATGACAACAGCTTCTGGTGAGTGATGGCACTATGCAGTTGTCATGTCAACGGCTTCTGGTGAGTGATGTCATAATGAGGTTGTCATAACAACAGCTTCTGGTGAGGACATCACAATGCGGTTGTCATGACAACAGTTAACAAATATTGTTTGCAGTAAACAATAACCTACTATTTAATTATTAATTACTTACTAATTAACCCTTTAACTGCCAATTTGGCGCTTTTATTGCCAAACTGTTTTGAGCTCTCTTTAGGGGCCTTTGCTTTGGGGGGACTTTCCCCAGGAAAACGATATATTATTTTTTTCAGGACAACCTAAGCTTTCAAAATATGGTTGCAATTTTGTGTCATTCCACTTAACACGGTAACAAGATTTAGGCTTCTAAATATCTAATCTATACCAACACATACATAAACTATATATACAACCACTAATACTAACTGTGACATAGTCCAAAGGTTGTCCAGCTAAGTTAGAGAGGATGTCCAGTTTGATTTCCTGAATGAAGACTTTATGTATTAATTGCTCTATGCGTTTCCAAAAGGTACTGATAATTGGACAGTACCACATTATGTGCTATAGTGTCCCAGTTTCTCCACAGTTTCTCCAACGCATTTGTGAGGTGTTGTGTAATTTTCCTGGAGTATCATACCAAAAGAGTAGGGTTTTGTAAATACTTTCTAGTTGCTTAACACATGATACGTGTCGCCTATCATTATCCCACTCCTCCGATAGTATTTCTGTTGCAGATATCCTTTCCCATTAAAGCATGTAGTTGTGTTTTGGAAAAGGGTCTATAGGTAGACATGCCATAGAGAGTGGAGATTAAGGCAGGGGTAGGGAACCTATGGCTCAGGAGCCAGATGGGGCTCTTTTGATGGCTGCATCTGGCTCACTACCAAATCTTTAATAAAAAAAAATAATGGGTGTGGACTTCGCTCGGCGGATAGAAGACGTGTAAGCCTTAGAACACGTCTTCTATCCACCGAGTGCAGGCCACACGCTCCTCCGCATTGCATCAGGCATCCTTGGCCCCCACCCTACCTTTCCCCTGCGCTCGGCAGATTGAAGACGTGTTCTAAGCCTTAGAACACATTCTATCCGCCGAATGCAGGCCAAGCCCTCCTGCGCATCGCATCTGGCATCCATGGCCCCCACCCTACCTTGCCCCTTTGCTCGGCAGATAGAAGACACATTCTAAGCCTTAGAACACATATTCTATCCACCGAATGCAGGTCACGCCCTCCTCCGCATCGCATCCGGCATCCTTGGCACCCACCCTACCTTGCCCCTGCGCTCGGCAGATAAAAGACGTGTTCTAAGCCTTAGATGGCTGTCACGGAATTACATTTTTAAATATGTGGTGTTAATGGCTCTCTCAAAAAGGTTCCCGACCCCTGATCTAGAACAAAGCAATATTATACACAACAATATAAAGATCAATAAGGGCGATGAGAAATAATTAGGGTAGTGTATTTTCAACTCCTCTAATGCAAATATGCAACTAATTTGCAAGCATATAATTTAACGCACCCTTAGAATAAACGCAAGTATATTTGGCGACAACTCTGGTGCACAAAGAAATTATAAAGTATATTTTGGCGACTATTCGGTTGCAGTGACATCATTGTAATCGCGGGACACACAACCATTCAGTATTACAGAGCCAACAGAGAGAGAGAGACATCTGCTGAAAGAGAGACCACCACAACATGGCTGGAGTTGCTGCTCTGACTCTGGAGGAGACCCGACACATCGCCCGCTTCCTCCTGCGCAAGCGTTACGATACGCAGCCGCTGGGGACCATAGGGGTCCATTAAACGAAAAGGTCCATCATTAGAAAACTGTTAAGGAGAAAGTTTGGTATGGAGATGGACCTGCGAAATCTCCAGCGGCTGTGGCTCGACATACAACGCAGGAGTCGGAATTTGATTGAGGAGATAACGAATGGTAATTATTGTATATTAATAATGTTTTAAATAATACGTTTAAATAATTTCCAATTAATTTTACATAAAAAAAGTATTTAATAAATGTAAATTCTACATATATGTATATAGAAAATTGTGTTGTGAGGGGGCCCCGTGATTTCTGATGGCGGCCCTGTGTATGAATGTATAAATATGTATAATATATTAAAACAACATCTTGGGATATTTCACAGAACTTGCGCAGGATGATGTAGAGGCCCCAGACGCTGGGAAGACTGGGAGGCAGAACCTCCCGAGGATCCCCATGAGGGACCGTGAAATCGGAGTGAAGATGTGGAGACCCAGACACCCAACACCTGAGCGGTCCGACCCTACACTTCACTCAATCCAGGAGGACATTGCTGAGCTCAAGGGCAGCAAGGCCTAACTTTTGTAAATATTGTATATATATATATAATTGTAAATACATATTCTTTTATGACATTAATAAAAGATTTTTCTTGTATCTTTGAACTGGGGAATGTATGATTAATTTGCGTTCATTGATGGTACAGGTGTGGGATCCCTTATCCGGAAACCTGTTATCCAGAAAGCTCCGAATTACGGAAAGCCTGTCTCCCATAGACCCATTTTAATTAAATAATTAAAAATCTTAAAACTGATTTCCCTTTTCTCTGTAATAATAAAACAGTACCTGTACTTGATCCCAACTAAGATATAATTACCCCTTATTGGGGGCAGAACAGCCCTATTGGGTTTATTTAATGGTTAAATAATTCCCTTTTCTCTGTAATAATAAAACAGTACCTGTACTTGATCCCAACTAAGATATAAATAATCCTTATTGGGGCAGAACAGTCCTATTGGGTTTATTTAATGGTTAAATGATTCCCTTTTCTCTGTAATAATAAAACAGTACCTGTACTTGATCCCAACTAAGATATAATTACACCTTATTGGGGCAGAACAGCCCTATTGGGTTTATTTAATGGTTAAATGATTCCCTTTTCTCTGTAATAATAAAACAGTACCTGTACTTGATCCCAACTAAGATATAATTACCCCTTATTGGGGCAGAACAGCCCTATTGGGTTTATTTCATGGTTAAATGATTCCCTTTTCTCTGTAATAATAAAACAGTACCTGTACTTGATCCCAACTAAGATATAATTACCCCTTATTGGGGGCAGAACAGCCCTATTGGGTTTATTTAATGGTTAAATGATTCCCTTTTCTCTGTAATAATAAAACAGTACCTGTACTTGATCCCAACTAAGATATAATTACCCCTTATTGGGGCAGAACAGCCCTATTGGGTTTATTTAATGGTTAAATGATTCCCTTTTCTCTGTAATAATAAAACAGTACCTGTACTTGATCCCAACTAAGATATAAATAATCCTTATTGCAGGGATCCCCAACCTTTTTCACCCGTGAGCAACATTTAAATGGAAAAAGTGTTGGGGAGCAACACAATCATAAAAAAGGTTTCTAGGAGTAGCAATAAGAGCTATAATTGGCTACTTAATAGCCCCTATGTGGACTGGCAGCCTACAGAAGGCTCTGTTTGGTATTATACTTGTCTATGAAGATTCTCATTCATCCAGGTCATGATATACAGTATCTAGTAGAATTAAGTCTAAAACAACTGGACTTTTCTGAGTATTATACTTGGTTTTTATGCAACCAAAACTTGCCCCCTTACCAGAAATTCAAAAATAATCACCTGCTTTGAGGCCACTGGGAGCAACATCCAAGGGGTTGGGGAGCAACATGTTGCTCACGAGCCATTGGTTGGGGAACACTGCCTTATTGGATGTAAAACAACCCTATTGAGTTAATGTTTTATTGTTTTTTTAGTAGACTTAAGGTATGAAGATCCAAATTACGGAAAGACCCCTTATCTGGAATCTTAGTTCCGAGTATTCTGGATAATAGGTCCCATGCCTGTATTCTATACTTTCATGTTCTTTCTCCTCCACTCTTACATTTTTACCAGTAACGGCATCAATGTGCCTTATTTTTCATCTCACTTAGCACATATTTTTCACTTATTAGACTGTGAGAAGTAAGGGGAGTGGTACACGTGGAGATTAATCGCCCGTGATGAATCTTCAATACTGATTTGATTAGTCGCCTGCAATAGCGAATATTTATTTTGGACGAATAATCTCCCAGTGGGCCATTGCAGTTTGGGTAGGGGCAGACAGGGAGATTAGTCACCCACAATTCATCTCAGCTACCACAGGCAAATATTGTCATCAAAATGCCTTTCCACTGGCAACAACATAAATTGCCATACATGCATACATGTTGCTTTGTTTTTCGAAGTTGCGCACTGCAGGAGGAAGCTTGGTGCAACTTCAGTAAATGGAGAGACATGTGAACCTTTTCTACCAGTGATTCACTTTGTTACCTGTGAAAATGCATGAGGTTGATGTTCCACACAGCTTTTGAGTCAGCCGCGATAGATCTCTGCTATCAGGGGCAACTAAATGCTCCAAAAAAGCTTTCTACTGGCAAAAAGAGTCATCATTGTAAAGCCCTTTGCATCCTCCTGCAGGATAGTCACAGTAAGTCGCCCACATTAGCAGAGAACTATCGTGAGCGATTTAAACGTTCCATGGGTTGTTGCCCTTATTGGAGATTAGTCTCCATTGTCAAGCGAGATTAAAGACAGGCTGTTGTAAAGACACTATTAGAGAGTGAAGGCAATTTGCTAGCCCAGGGATCGCCAACCTTTTCTACCCATGAACCATATTCAAATGTAAAAAGTCCTGGGGAGCAACACAAGCATAAAACATATTCAGGTTGCTCCCCAAGTCTTGTTACATTTGAATGGGTGCCAAATAAGGGCTGCTACTGGTTATTTGGTAACCTCTGTATGGACTGCCAGCATATAGTAGACTTTGGTTGGCAGTACACCTGATTTTTATGCCTCCAAAACTTGCCTCCAAGCCAAGAACTCAAAAATAAGCATCTGCTTTGAGGCCACTGGGAGCAACATCCAAGGGGTTGGAGAGCAACATGTTTCCCCCGAGCCACTGGTTGGGGATCACAGTGCTAGCCAATTCATGCCCACAACTATTTACACTGAAAAAAATGTAGATATGAGATGAGATCACATGCGTTTCCCTTCATCAGATGAATCTTTGGATGTTGCAGGGTATCCAAGAATTTCTGATGCAATTTCTTCATCCAACTCTAGTAAAACTCCGTGCTCTAAAGCGACATTGTTCAGTACAGCACAGGCCTGAATTATCATAGACATGGTTTCTGGTGAATACTGTAGGCATCCACCAGATCTTGAAAGTCACCGAAATGTGGACTTTAAGACTCCAAAGGTGCACTCAATAACTCCATGTGTCTTTCTATGTGCCATGTTGTACCTCACTTCACCTGGTGTCTGTGGATTAGCTACAGGAACCATAAGCCAGGGCTGATTCCCATATCCTGCATCTCCTAAAATTAAGATACATATAATTAATGATCCCTTGAATCAGTGCTGTCCAACTGTGTCAATGTATGTACTGTGTATTGCACACACAGACAGCATAGGGCAGGCAGCGTATGGCACACACAGGCAGCATAGGGCAGGCAGCGTATGGCACACACAGGCAGCATAGGGCAGGCAGCGTATGGCACACACAGGCAGCATAGGGCAGGCAAAGTATGGCACACACAGACGGCATAGGGCAGGCAGAGTATGGCACACACAGGCAGTACTCTGCCTGCCCTATGTTGCCTGTGTGTGCTATACTCTTCCTGTGGGAGGTGAACTTTACAGGAACTGGGAGTCTGTTGGCAGTTACAAATAATGATTAAATGGTCCCACAGTGCCAGGGGCTCACCGGGGCTGCCGCCTGGGGGTGGAGCACAGGTTCACAGTGGGGAGAGCATAAGAAGTCGTCCAGTGGAGGCAACAGCCGGGAAGTGGGAGGAGAGGGCAGGTGGGGGCCACAGCTGGGGAATGTGAGGAGAAGGCTGGGCCACGGTGACCCCTGCTTAGCTATTTAAGTGGCATATGTTGAGGTGATGCTAAATGTTAAAGTGTTAATGTGTAAAGTTACGGTGAACTGGGATGTAGGACAACTGCAGCTCCTATGATCCAACAAATAGTGTAGGTGCAACCCAGGCCCAACTAGGGACATTTTTAAAAAGGGTCTTTTTTTGATGAGTTCATGGTAAGTTCAATGTGATGTATATATGGAGAGAATAAATAGCTATATAAATTCTGATTAGACCATGCAAATATAGCATTTTACTTACAAACCATCCAGCCCTCTGGCATTAGTCCGAGCTGAAAATGGTCTGAGAGATGACTGCCGCAGTATATACGAGTCATGACAACTCCCCGGGAAGCCCGAGTTCACGCTTATAATGCGCTGGTGGGAGTCGCACACCACCTGCACCTTCATTGAATGTGTTTGCTTCCTGTTCCGAAACTCCTCCTCAGTAGCACGCGGAGGTGTAATTACTATATGGGTGCAGTCTATTGCACCAAGGCAGTTTGGCATCCCTCCAAGTCCATAAAATTCAGCCTTCACCTCTTCCACTCCTCGGTTGTAGATGGGAAGCATACAAACTGCTTCGCTTGCTGGGCAATCGCTCGTAGGACTGGTTTTAGGATGTGTGATAGGCTCGGACGACTTATACCCATCACGCGTGCCACAGAGGGCTTAAAATGTAAAACTGCAAGCAGCTTAATAATGCCTGTCATGGCCTGGGATCTCGCTGTAAGCGGCTCAAGATCAATATCAATGTGAGCATAAATGGCCAGTATTGCCTGTCTGTTTAGCCGGAAAAGCTCCCGGACATCGGCATCGCTCAGTTCTTCCAGGACAGATCTCAAGCTGAACGAATTCTTGCACGCCTGCCCTCTGTCAGCTCTCTCTTTCTCCTGTCACAATAGCTACTGAAAACAGGAAAGCATGATGGGTAAAAATTTTGGGATATTTCCTGTCCCCCTGAGAATTTTCTGGCGAAAAAATAAATTAACGCCACTACATACAGTGGCGTTAATTTTTTTCCGAATATTCTGGTGACAATTTTGTCTTCAGGCCGTTTCGCTGAATAGTAAACCTTGCGTTAATTAGTACGTAGGGTATTTTCTGGCACGTGAGCTAACTGCGATCAAATATTTAGCGCCAATATTTTATTTGTCGCCATTTAGTAAACTGGCGATAACATATTTGGCGTTTATTCTGTCTGTAAATTGTGCGACTAAATTTAACGCACTTTAGTAAACGGACCCCTAAGGCTTTCTACGGGAGACCCCGTCTACAGAGGTTTTCAAGGGAACCTCTGGTTTTGAGTAATGATGAATGGCATCTATATCAAGTTTCAAGAGCTTTACAACTAATAAAGAAGATACTTTCAGCAATCAGCTTTTATGTTCATTTTTAAAAATAATAATTGCTATCCATCTGTCCCTTGTTCATTTTCTATTAGGGATTACAGCAGTTTCAAAGTTTTTTTTAATATACAGTAAATGCTGTGCGTAAAAATTCTTACTGTATCCTCTAGATGTCAGTGGTGTTTTGGCTAAAGGCAAATACATTGCAGTTGGCATTTTTAGTTCTTACTTGCAGAATTATCTTTTCTTAAGAAATTGCAATGTAACTGGAATATCTTCTTGACATACTCAGCTCTGCAATACCTATTGTAGGAGGTTTGCTGTCTGTTGGGATAGACAGTGGAATGTAAAAATCACTATGTTAAAATGTATTGATTTGTGCAGCAGACCAAAGCAAATCATGTAAAAAAACATCTTCGGCCTCTTCACCTGTAACTAAGCAGCAGAAGTTTTCTTTTTTCTTAATATGGTTTTTATTGATTTTGGGTAACAAAAGGGGGGACGATAACAGTACACATAATTGCGTCTTATATGTTGTATTCATTCAAAGTCATACATTGTATTAAAACTGAATAAAAATGGGGGGTGAGGAAAGTAGGGGGGTAGAGAAAAAAGGGGGGGTGTCCCTCTAGCGAGCAAGGGTATAGATTGTTTGTAGAAGTCCAATAGCCAGCGAAACCAAGTTGCGCTGTAGGTGTTGTAGTGTTCCAGAGAAGAAAGAGCGAGTTCTCCAAACTTTTCTTCGATTTTCTTATACCAGTCTTGCAGTGTCGGGGTCGTGATTTGTTTCCATCTTTGCGGTATTAATATTTTGCCCGCGTTTAGTAGGTGTGGTTCGAGCGAGTTTTTAAAAGTAGACAGTGGATTTTCCATATGGAATAGCAAAACGTATTCAGGAGCATTTGGTATTTCAATATTAATGATATGATATATTGCTATTCTAATACTTTCCCAGAAAGGTTGAATAAGTGGACACGTCCAAAATATGTGTGAAGTTTTCTCTTTACTTTGTTAATGGGGTTGAGCGGCCATGTAGTCGGTTCCTTGACTGGAGTGTCTGTAGAGGTAAGCCTACACTAGGGAAAACTAAAGGGTTAAGACAGAGAAAACTAAAGGGTTAAGACAGAACTGCAACCAGTGTAAGGGAGGCTGGAGTACTGAAACAATTCAGGCGTCAAATCCAAATCAGGTTGAAACACACTCAAGACAAGGGAGAGGGTCGCAGGAGCAAAGGTTTAATGTCAAAAACACAGGAGATGGCCGCCAAGAGAGAAAGCAGTAGCCATGGTCATTTTGCATAGATGCACAGGCCTGAGCATTTATTTAAGCACAGAGCACATCTTGCAAAATAAAATAAGCTTTTTTGCACCATAGGTGGATAATAAGGTAGTTAAGGCAAGGTGAATAAAGTACAAAAGGCAAAGGCAGGTTCAAGCAACCTAAAATGAGGCACATAATGTGTTCAACTACACACAATGGGGTGAAAAATTCAAAGTCCAAAATTCAATCGAAGTAATAGCTGGGGTGGAAATAACCAGCCATATAGTGGCATGGATAGTCATGAACATCAGATTGAACAGACCTTTGTGCAATGGCAAGGGGTTGGACTGGCACGTAAAAGCAAGTAATATATATAGGGAGGGCTTTAACTAAGAGCTGTATCTGAATGAAGTGCTTCCAGTTAACCGAGCTAGGTCAGGCACAAACAGACTGCATTAGTAGCACAGAAGAAATTCCAGGAAAACTATTAGCAAACGGCCCTGGGTTCAGGCTCAACAGTAGGTTGCACATAAAGAGAAAAACATAGTGAATGTAATGGTGTGAAATACACAGTTTTTGATTTTCTGTTGGATTATAAAGCCCCTAGGGGCACAAGGTGTGCAAGAAGCAGTTAATTTGGTCATTAAAATAGATCATGGTAGGTAGTTGAGTTATGTTTTATGGCAATGGAATTGTCAAACATGTTAAGTAGCAAAAACTCTGGGGCAAAAACACAAGATACGGTGAGGGCAGTGAGGGGGTTGGGGAATGCCCTGCCGGGGGATGTTGGGTAGGGGGTTCCTCACGGTGAGGGCAGTGAGGGGGTCGGGGAATGCCCTGCCGGGGGATGTTGGGTAGGGGGTTCCTCACGGTGAGGGCAGTGAGGGGGTTGGGGAATGCCCTGCTGGGGGATGTTGGGTAGGGGGTTCCTCACGGTGAGGGCAGTGAGGTCGGGGAATGCCCTGCCGGGGGATGTTGGGTAGGGGGTTCCTCACGGTGAGGCTGGGGAATGCCCTGCCGGGGGATGTTGGGTAGGGGGTTCCTCACGGTGAGGGCAGTGAGGGGGTTGGGGAATGCCCTGCCGGGGGATGTTGGGTAGGGGGTTCCTCACGGTGAGGGCAGTGAGGGGGTTGGGGAATGCCCTGCCAGGGGATGTTGGGTAGGGGGTTCCTCACGGTGAGGGCAGTGAGGGGGTTGGGGAATGCCCTGCCGGGGGATGTTGGGTAGGGGGTTCCTCGCGGTGAGGGCAGTGAGGGGGTTGGGGAATGCCCTGCCAGGGGATGTTGGGTAGGGGGTTCCTCGCGGTGAGGGCAGTGAGGGGGTTGGGGAATGCCCTGCCGGGGGGATGTTGGGTAGGGGGTTCCTCACAGTGAGGGGGTTGGGGAATGCCCTGCCGGGGGGTGTTGGGTAGGGGGTTCCTCACGGTGAGGGGGTTGGGGAATGCCCTGCCGGGGGGATGTTGGGTAGGGGGTTCCTCACAGTGAGGGGGTTGGGGAATGCCCTGCCGGGGGGTGTTGGGTAGGGGGTTCCTCACGGTGAGGGCAGTGAGGGGGTTGGGGAATGCCCTGCCGGAGGATGTTGGGTAGGGGGTTCCTCACGGTGAGGGCAGTGAGGGGGTTGGGGAATGCCCTGCCGGGGGATGTTGGGTAGGGGGTTCCTCACGGTGAGGGCAGTGAGGTTGGGGAATGCCCTGCCGGGGGGATGTTGGGTAGGGGGTTCCTCACAGTGAGGGGGTTGGGGAATGCCCTGCCGGGGGATGTTGGGTAGGGGGTTCCTCACGGTGAGGGCAGTGAGGTTGGGGAATGCCCTTCCTAGTGATGGGGTAATGGCAGATTCTGTTAATGCCTATAAGAGGGGCCTGGATGAGTTCTTGAACAATCAGAATATACAAGGCTATTGTGATACTAATATCTACAGTTAGTATTAAAAAAAATAAACTTTTTTAATTAAATCTCTACCTAATTGTATACAAATATACTGTAGTATACTTTTAATGAAACCATCTATTATATTTTATTGGCTAAATGAAATTTACAGGCAGAATTTAGTTCAGGTAATGATGTAGCCTTTTCAAGAAATAGAAGTTGCAGCCTGTGTTTGTGTTGCGCAGCAAAGCGAGAGCTTTAGCCAAGAGGGGAAATTAGAAAGGATCCAAAGAGCATTAGAGTCACAGCACTGGGGCAGGGCAGCCAAAGCAAGCATGGATACTTTCAGCGCAACCAAGGGTCTGTGTGTGGAAAATCTATTTAAAGCAATTTAATTTCTCTAATGTGACATTATAAAAGAAAGATATTAGCATTCAGCAGCCAGTGGGGCTCCATGGCGAATGAGATTTTTTATCTTCTATGAAACCAGTGTTGGACAGGGCAAAGGCATTTTATTTAGCAGGATATTAAACTCAGCATGGTGTTTTAAAACAGCTGTTGCCTGTAAGTCTGGATCTGGGACACATGCTGAAAAAAGTTACAAAATGTAAGAAAAGAATTAAAGAGTGGTGTAAATGTGCTGTAGGGGGTTTCATCATTTTATTAGAAACTAGATAAACTAGAAATAAATGTAAGCACAATTCAGTATTTTGTCACCTATAAAAAGCATATTTAAAAAGGTGTTGTAGCTCAGTAACCGTAAAACTTTAGATGGAGGGTATGGCTCCCCCAGAATGCTCTATGAGACAGCAGATGTAAAGTATAACGGGCTGCCTATGATTAAGTACCCCCAGGTACGAAACGAGTAAGGCTATTTGTCTGTTTTTTATGGATTAAATAAAATATGACTTTTTTATGAATACTGTTAGCTGCTTCTTATGATGATTTTTTGATGCATTTTGGATACCAGAAGTGCCTGCCTTGTGTTTTTCCTTTGTGTATAACAGGGGCTGTGTTTACTTTGTCGGAAAAGCTTGTACAGGTATGGGATCCCTTATCCATAAACCCCTTATCCAGAAAGCTCCGAATTATGGAAAACCCGTCTCCCATAGACTCCATTTTAATTAAATAATTCAGAATTTTGAAACTGATTTCCTTTTTCTCTGTAGAAATAAAACAAAACCTTGTAATTGATCCCAACTAAGATATAATTACCCCTTATTGGGGCAGAACAGCCCTATTGGGTTTATTTAATGGTTAAATGATTCCCTTTTCTCTGTAATAATAAAACAGTACCTGTACTTGATCCCAACTAAGATATAATTACCCCTTATTGGGGCAGAACAGCCCTATTGGGTTTATTTAATGGTTAAATGATTCCCTTTTCTCTGTAATAATAAAACAGTACCTGTACTTGATCCCAACTAAGATATAATTACCCCTTATTGGGGCAGAACAGCCCTATTGGGTTTATTTAATGGTTAAATGATTCCCTTTTCTCTGTAATAATAAAACAGTACCTGTACTTGATCCCAACTAAGATATAATTACCCCTTATTGGGGCAGAACAGCCCTATTGGGTTTATTTAATGGTTAAATGATTCCCTTTTCTCTGTAATAATAAAACAGTACCTGTACTTGATCCCACCTAAGATATAATTACCCCTTATTGGGGCAGAACAGCCCTATTGGGTTTATTTAATGGTTAAATGATTCCCTTTTCTCTGTAATAATAAAACAGTACCTGTACTTGATCCCAACTAAGATATAATTACCCCTTATTGGGGCAGAACAGCCCTATTGGGTTTATTTAATGGTTAAATGATTCCTTTTTCTCTGTAATAATAAAACAGTACCTGTACTTGATCCCAACTAAGATATAATTACCCCTTATTGGGGCAGAACAGCCCTATTGGGTTTATTTAATGGTTAAATGATTCCCTTTTCTCTGTAATAATAAAACAGTACCTGTACTTGATCCCAACTAAGATATAATTACCCCTTATTGGGGCAGAACAGCCCTATTGGGTTTATTTAATGGTTAAATGATTCCCTTTTCTCTGTAATAATAAAACAGTACCTGTACTTGATCCCAACTAAGATATAATTACCCCTTATTGGGGCAGAACAGCCCTATTGGGTTTATTTAATGGTTAAATGATTCCTTTTTCTCTGTAATAATAAAACAGTACCTGTACTTGATCCCAACTAAGATATAATTACCCCTTATTGGGGGCAGAACAGCCCTATTGGGTTTATTTAATGGTTAAATGATTCCCTTTTCTCTGTAATAATAAAACAGTACCTGTACTTGATCCCAACTAAGATATAATTACCCCTTATTGGGGGCAGAACAATCCTATTTGGTTTAATTAATGTTGATTTTTTAGTAGACTTAAGGTATGGAGATCCAAATTACGTAAAGATCCCTTATCTTGAATACCTTTGGTCCTGACCATTCTGGATAAGGGGCCCTATACCTCTACATAGATTCTTGTATGGAAATGTTTTCATCTCAGATAAAGGGCTGGGGCAGTGAGTTATCTCTTTCTAACCAGGAGGTGGTAGGTAAGCTGGTGTAGCTTTAAGAGCAGAGGAGAGAAGATAAAAACTGTAAATTAAATATTTAAAGTTACTGGATAGGGTGGCTTTAATGGTGATTAAGGCCCTTTCAAATGATAGGTTTCTTAGAGATTCTGTCTGCAAGTGGACCAGAGTGCTCTGGATTCAGAAAATAAAATTTTATGTGCCAGAGTGCTCTTTCTTATTTAAAACCCTGCTGTAAATAAGGTTCTTGAACCTACACATGGGGGCCCATTTACTAAACACCGATTAAGTATTTATGAGATAAATTCATATTTTTTATAACTTCTAGAACATTTTGTAATGTCCACGATAATTTTGTTAAAATTCCACAACTTTTTCGTGGTTTTCGTTAACTTCCCAGAAAAAGTCGTACTTTTCACAAAGATTACGGACATTTCGGATTTCATTCAAGCTTCGGTATTGTGACTCTCTTTTGGACAGGTTGGAGCTGCAGAGTGCCATTGAGCCCTATGGGAGGCTTTCCTTGGGCCGGGTTGGAGCTGCAGAGTGCCATTGAGCCCTATGGGAGACTTTCCTTGGGCCGGGTTGGAGCTGCAGAGTGCCATTGAGCCCTATGGGAGACTTTCCTTGGGCCGGGTTGGAGCTGCAGGGTGCCATTGAGCCCTATGGGAGACTTTCCTTGGGCCGGGTTGGAGCTGCAGAGTGCCATTGAGCCCTATGGGAGACTTTCCTTGGGCCGGGTTGGAGCTGCAGAGTGCCATTGAGCCCTATGGGAGACTTTCCTTGGGCCGGGTTGGAGCTGCAGAGTGCCATTGAGCCCTATGGGAGACTTTCCTTGGGCCGGGTTGGAGCTGCAGAGTGCCATTGAGCCCTATGGGAGACTTTCCTTGGGCCGGGTTGGAGCTGCAGAGTGCCATTGAGCCCTATGGGAGACTTTCCTTGGGCCGGGTTGGAGCTGCAGAGTGCCATTGAGCCCTATGGGAGACTTTACTTGGGCCGGGTAGGAGCTGCAGAGTCCCATTGAGCCCTATGGGAGACTTTCCTTGGGCCGGGTTGGAGCTGCAGAGTGCTATTGAGCCCTATGGGAGACTTTCCTTAGGCCGGGTTGGAGCTGCAGAGTGCCATTGAGTCCTATGGGAGACTTTCCTTTGGCCGGGTTGGAGCTGCAGAGTGCCATTGAGCCCTATGGGAGACTTTCCTTGGGCTGGGTTGGAGCTGCAGAGTGCCATTGAGCCCTATGGGAGACTTTCCTTGGGCTGGGTTTTAGCTGCAGAGTGCCATTGAGCCCTATGGGAGGCTTTCCTTGGGCCGGGTTGGAGCTGCAGAGTGCCATTGAGCCCTATGGGAGACTTTCCTTGGGCCGGGTTGGAGCTGCAGAGTGCCATTGAGCCCTATGGGAGACTTTCCTTGGGCCGGGTTGGAGCCGCAGAGTGCCATTGAGCCCTATGGGAGGCTTCCAAGATCATACATTGATGGTTTCCAAGCCAAAAAGGTTTTCGTTCCGTTTACGAACGTTCGGATACGAAAATGTTGTGACTTTCGGAAGACAATTACAATATTTTCGTACGACCGATAAAAGCATTTTTGGGACATTTTAGAACATCAGAAATTAGTGAATGGGCCCCTTGGTCTTGTTGACTCTTTTGAAAAAGATATTGCCATTTTTGACATTTGAGAATGTCTACAGTATGTATTATATTTTACAATAAAAAGTCCAATAAAGTCTGGTATGAAAAGTGTTTACAAAGTTGCGTTTTTACAGCTCGTATATTAAAACAATCGTCTTGAAAATAGTCCTTTAGAACTATAGCTATAAAATAAAAATATAGCTATATAAAAAAAATTTATACAAGAAATATTTCTAAAACAACACCTTATTTTATATCACCCGAGACTGTGAGTAACACAGTGAAGTCAAAGAGACAAATTCAGGCAGAAAAGAATTTCTGGCATAAACAGTTCTAAATGTGGTGTAAAAAGCAGCAGAACTTTTATTTCTCCCGGCAAACACCTCATTTGTATGTCTGAATTTTATACTGTAGACATTTTTCCAAGTACTAAAGTATTAAAAAATTTAAATTTACAAAAAAGATAATAAAAAAAAATTAATCTTAATAAGTTTTTCATAATGGTTCTATCTTTACCAGTAAAATTAGGCTCCATGCATTGTACCGGTTCTTGTATAATACATGGTTGATCGTTTTTTCAGCTCCTGTGTCTCTTTCTTAATCAATAGGAAACAGCACCTTCTTGTCTCCATTAAAAAAAGCTTTATTTAATATACATGGCTTTTGGATAAAGCAACGTTTCAGGCCTACATCTGGCCTTTTCTCAAGCTTGTACATGGTTGACCCAGACCATAGAAGCCCCTGTATCTACAGGAGACATAGGAAGTTTTGGAGTGGTAGTACATACAATTTAAAGGTAAATGATATGGATTTGATGGTGCAAGCATCATTTCATTCATAAACGGTCAGACACTTAAATCCCACAGCCATAGTTTTCATGATTTCCTAGAGGTAGTAGTTACAGATCGGTGGACTTGTCCCCAGTTCTAGGCAGTGCTCACAGTGGAGGATTACTCCCGGAAACTCCTATTCCTGAGCCTGACCTCTTTATTCTCTGTACTAGCTGGTGACACCACATGGTGCTAACCATTTTTGGCCTCCATTTTGGAGTCTCTGACTGCTCTACTAACAACCCTGATCCTGCCTGTAACTCCTAGAGCAAGCTTCCATGGGAAGCTGTATGTCAGGGCAAATGTAAAATGTAAAGGTATAAATGAGAGGAACTGCCCCAGAGATGAGTGCCCGGGGGAGTTAGAGACAATGAGCCACTTTCTCTATGAGTGCCCCTTTAGTAGGAAAGTCTGGGGGGAACTGGCAAAGGATTTAAAGTTGCCCCACCTGAAAGGTCAGTCCTATTCCCAGTTGGGTATATGGGGGTTTCAAGCAGACCAGAGACCTCAATAAAAACACCCTCTTTGTACTTAATGCTATAGTCATTTATCATCTGTTGAATGCAAGGAGTCTGAAATCTGTAAAACAAATTTTTCTGTCTATTGGATCTGTAAAGAGACTGATATTTAATGATTTAAGAGATGTTTATGTGAAAGAGACTGATACAGATTATTGGTAAAATATGGATTTGTCTTTTCTGTTTTAAGATTCTTTTGATGTGAATTGTTATGTGAATCGTTTTGTAATTTTGTTGCAAGAATTTTTAATAAAAAAATTTCCTAGATCAGGGGTCTCAAACTCGCGGCCCGCGGGCCATTTGCGGCCCTCGGTACAATATTTTGTGGCCCGCACCAACGCCTTCTCAAAAGCAATTAATGGATCGCGATTTTTATTGTGATTCAAGGGATAATGCAAGTTATTATGGGAAGACGTTCTGTGTGCACAATTAGCTGCTAAGGAGCTAATTGTGCACACAGAACATCTTCCCATAATAACTGTTATGATGGCATAACGTCATTTCCGCAATCAGCAGCTCCCGCCCGCCGTGCCTTATCCCAGGAAAGCCAGTTTTTTGTGAAATCCCTTATGCGGCCCAGCCTCATCCTGACTTTGCCTCCTGCGGCCCCCAGGTAAATTGAGTTTGAGCCCCCTGTCCTAGATCAAGCTGGTATAAAGCACCCTACTGTGACTTACCTCTATCCCAGCCCTTCAGCCCACCACCTCCTCAGAACATGTGGTGGCTTCCCCTTCTAAAGGCTAAGGAACCCTGACATATTCCCAACCAGCTCTTAGCTAGCCAGAAACCCTTCTAGGGGACAACCTAAAAGAAAGGTTGGCAAATCCTTTACCCCTGGCACATATTATAGTTTTCCAAGATTTAGACTCAGGACTAAATTCAAAAAATTCATGCAAAAGAATAATTTATACATCATAGTTTTCACGCATAGTGCTGGGATGAGTGCACCATTATTTATGAACCGTAGGACGGTATACTTGAACCTTGGAGGCACCAATGCAAAGATTCTTGTATCAGACTACCCATGAATCATGCTCGGCTCTAGCTGTCATCATGACTGACCATATTGGCCTTATTTAACCCAGAAATTATCAATATTTATGTTTGTTCAAAATATTTTGGTGAAGCGCTTTCAATTCACACCTTTCTCTCTGCTCTCTTTGAAATGATGTCTTACATAAGTTCTTGAACTACTACTATCAATTGCAGTTGCTGTGTTTTAACCCTCCATGAGTACTCAACTTCACAAACTCCTACTATATGTGTTTTAGCTACATATAACATGTTATAAAGGTCTTCTCATTACTAATCACTCTACATGTATGTTACACATTTAATTATGCTATTTAGCATCACCAATAATGATCTTTGACTAAAAGTGACTGCAGACCAACTTGTCTCTTAAACAGGGGGGGGTCTACTAACTGTTAATAAAGGAACCAGACCACTTTTATTTCATTATCTCTTATTTAATTTTACTAACTTATTAATCTCCAAAACATTCACTTGATTTTTTCCATATTTAAAAATGCTTCATTGACAGTTTTAGATTCCTTTTATATCATAAATGGCATATGTTTAAGTAGTTGGAGAGAATGCTATCCGTTTCTCTACCAAATTAAATCTTGGATTTTTTTATTCAACCGATTGGTGGTGGTGAGCCAAAGTTAAGTCCCCTTGCTGCCTATGGTGGTTTCCATAACTTACCTATAAAGCATGACAAATTTGCTGCTTTCTTTTAAAGAAAAAGGTTTATAAAAAACATTTCTTCACAAATAAATTAGTCCCAAGGGAATTTTTGCTATGTTATAATCCTCACCTATCCAAACCTATCCTCATTTAGTTACCCTTTAGTTCAAGTCCCCCAGGTCCCCCATATGGCCAAAAAAAATTCAGGGCATCCTCTTGCTAAATATGTGAGTCTTTGACTTGGGGGAAAGTCATTCACTAGTTTTTTGCCAAAATTGTAGCGAGGGGGGCGTGGGGTCAAGGGATTTCCAATACATAAAAAAAGCTTTTTTAGCAAAGTATAACAATTGCAAATAACTCATTCTGGAGTAGGACCAAATCTGCAGATCCCCTGTTAACCCTAGAAGACAAAGCTCTGGAACAAATATTTGAAAAAGCGAGCTTCTCGTTCATTTATCTGAGAACATTGCTCCAAAATCCATGAATTACTCATGAAGTTACCCTTTGGTTCAAGTCTGTATGAGTAAATCATGTATTCTTCATTAATAGTATATTATAGAGGGCTTATTGATTGTTATACGGATCTTAAAGAAGATTGTGGTACAAATCTTTACCTTTTTGTCTCTTTTATCTATTTGCTTGTGTACTGAGTATATACTCATCATTTTAGTCCCAGCAAATAAAGTTCTCTGTCATACAGTCCTGCAGCCATGGGAATGCTTTTAGCGCTAGATCTTATCCACACGTTAAATAGACCAAAAACATGTTTGTGTTTGGATTGCTTCATTGGGCTTGCAACATGGATATTATCCTCATGCCGGCTCTTGTACAATACTCTATCCGTGTAGGAAGGATCCCCCCGTGTGTTAATGTGTTCCTACAAAAAAAGAAACTCAGCAACTGATGATCTAAATTAACTCCTCTTGAATCTCGACCTCAGTCTTCTAAGCTTTTTGATTGCTAGATCAGGAAGCCCTCATAGGACTGCTTGTTTATCAGCCCCAGTGTTAAAAGAAAGATTTATATTGTGCTGTGGGAATGGCTAGCTTACTTAGGCATAGTTGCAGAACCCTATTAAATTGGAAGAATGAGACCTTAAGAAATAAAGTCCACTATACACTGGTCTTCACTTGACTAATTTTGTAGAGCATATTGTAGGATCTGCAAATTCCATTATCCATTAATAAAGCAATTTTCTCCTCTGTCTGTTTTACAAATATTCATTAGAAGTCTCAGTTTGCCTTGTACTAGTAAAACTGAATATACATATAACCCCCCCAGAACATGTCCCACAAACCTTTGCAACACTTTTTTGTTCTCAGGAATAGGTCAGACAAGGATAGCAGAAACCTTAGGATCCATACAGATGCCTTAAGTGGAATTCATAAAACCCAGTAAGTCAGTGGGGGTTTTATTACAATTGCATTTTTTAAGTTTGGCAAGGATGGGTGCAAATCCTAGTAAATAGTGTCCTCACGTGAATGACATGGTCTCCAAGTGAAGAAGAAAAGATCAAGATACTGTCCTCTGACATATGCCAGACCAAAAGGTCAGTAGATGACATACAAGGCCTATGTCAAAGTGCATGAGTACTGTCCGAGAATCTTAATAGGATAGTAAAGAAATTCCCAATTCCCCAAATTGCACATTTGATCAGTGACTCATTTACAGCAGACAAAGGTGCCATTTTTCCCTTTCCTCTTCTTATCCTTCCTTCACTGTTTCTCCCTATGTCTAATTTCAGTAAAAGGGAGCCTACGTTTTTATCTTATATGCAATATAAATTGGGACCTTTCAACGTCTCAGTTTTATAAGATTTTATTTTTCAAAACATAATTTGCATTAACAAGAAGAAAGGAGAGGAAAGAAGAGAATGGAGGAGATGAGGAAGGAAAGAGAAAGAGTGAGGCAAGGGCCCAAATCATACCATGACTTGGAAGGACCCAGGTACAATCAAGTATTTTGCAGTTCCACCAGGTCCCCCATATGGCCAAAACATTTTCAGGGCATCCTCTTGCTAAATATCTTTGACTTGGAGCAGTCATTCACTAGTTTTTGCCAAAATTGTAGCAGGGGGCGTGAGTCAAGGGATTTACAATACATTAAAATAGCCTTTTTAGCATAGAATAACAATTTCAAATAACACATTCTGGAGTAGGACCAAAGCTGCAAATCCCCTGTTAACCCTAGAAGACAAAGCTCTGTGGAACAAATTTTTGGAAAAGCGAGCTTCTCTTTCAGGTATCTGAGAACATTGCTTCAAAATTTTTGAATTACTGAGCATGTCCAAAATATGCCCTGTTTAAAAACGTTATTTGTATGTATAAGATCCGCTCGCTTGGGGATGTTGCCAAGCGAGCGGATCTTCACCCGATATTCCCACCTATGGGTGGGTAATATCGGGTAGCAAGTAGCTAAAAAAAATAATAATTCGATTGTTTGACCCTGGGACAAATGATCGAATTACATTTGTGGCCATGGGGCAGTCAGTTCGAGGGCTGCATCAACGAGCCGATGCGGTCCCCGATCCGACTGGATTTTCTAACCTGGCCGATCGAGATCTGGGCAATTTCAGGCCAGATATCGGTCGGCCAGGTCGCTCGGTTCTGCCCATACACGGGCCGATTAGCTGCTGAATCGGTCCAAGGGACCCATATCGGCAGCTACTATCGGCCCGTGTATGGGGACCTTAACAGTAAAAGAGAAGGAAAACAAAAGGTAAAAATACAATCACTTACCTGGATTCACAATAGTCTGGAAGTACAAAAACCTGGAAGCAAAATGACTAAAGTACTTATGCATGTCTATTGAAATGTAAATGCATGTACTTGATTTGATACCACAAAATAAAAGTTGAATAAATAAATAAAAAAAAGACCTGTTGTAAACTTAACTACCTTTATTACATCTACTAGTGAGTAATAATCAATACCTTTATTACATCTACTAGTGAGTAATAATCAATCATAGTATATAACAAACATAGTTATAATGAACATTCCTGCCATGTAAGAACCTGAATATAGGTTGATGAATGTAGGCATTACATAATGCTAATCGGCACCATGCGGGTTAACTAATTCCTTTTGATTCAAGAATGAATTTTCATTGAAGTTTTTAAAGCTAAGCAGTACGATACTAACTCCCCCCCAAAAAAAAAACATTTCAAATTTGCACAGAACCGTTTTTTTTATTGTCACTCTAATTTACATCCAAAATAATGGAAGTCAGATTCTCCGGTGTATGGTGCCTATTCACAGAACAGAATAAAATTTGCAGCAATCAACAGCCCTTTCTTTCTCTTCATACGTTTTCCCTTCACCCCCTTTTGTAGTCGTTTTTTAGGAAAAGGCATTCGCCTGCCTTCCTCTATCATTTGTACGGCGAGTAGGTGTTTTTGTCATCAGCGTTCTTTAATCTGCTTTAGCCTCTTCTCGCAGTCGAGGCTCTAGAATTGATTCAAAGGAAATAAAAAAAACCTTTTACATATCAAAACTGATTCTTGTACAATCATTGTGTATTGAAACCTCTGTTATTTGCTGCTTTTTTTGTTGTTGGAGTTCTCTACATTTGCATATCGACTCGAGAATGTTCAGGAACACTAATCCTTATGTAGCCTTCATCAGTGTGGGGCTCCGGGGAAAAACCCAGAATGTATAAAAATTAATTATGGTTTGGGCTGTTATCCTATAGGAACACATATTTTACTATTTCAGTAGGCTGCTGGGTATAGCCCTTAATAAGCACAGCTCACTTAAGTTGAAAGTAGGTCTCCCTACACCCTGCAGCCATATCACTCAAACGTATCAGTATGGGGCACATTATTATTATTATTAACATTTATTTATAAAGCGCCAACATATCCCGCAGCGCTGTACAATAAGTGGGTTCCATACATTGGACATACAGAGTAACATATAAAGCAATCAATAACCGATACAGGAGGGGAAGGGAGCCCTGCCCAAAAGAGCTTACACTCTACAAGGAATTACTGCATTTCATACATTGGGCATACAGAGTAACATATAAAGCAACCAGTAACCGATACAGGAGGGGAAGGGAGCCCTGCCCAAAAGAGCTTACACTCTACAAGGAATTACTGCATTTCATACATTGGGCATACAGAGTAACATATAAAGCAATCAGTAACCGATACAGGAGGGGAAGGGAGCCCTGCCCAAAAGAGCTTACACTCTACAAGGAATTACTGCATTTCATACATTGGGCATACAGAGTAACATATAAAGCAATCAGTAACCGATACAGGAGGGGAAGGGAGCCCTGCCCAAAAGAGCTTACACTCTACAAGGAATTACTGCATTTCATACATTGGACATACAGAGTAACATATAAAGCAATCAGTAACCGATACAGGAGGGGAAGGGAGCCCTGCCCAAAAGAGCTTACACTCTACAAGGAATTACTGCATTTCATACATTGGACATACAGAGTAACATATAAAGCAATCAGTAACCGATACAGGAGGGGAAGGGAGCCCTGCCCAAAAGAGCTTACACTCTACAAGGAATTACTGCATTACATACATTGGGCATACAGAGTAACATATAAAGCAATCAGTAACCGATACAGGAGGGGAAGGGAGCCCTGCCCAAAAGAGCTTACACTCTACAAGGAATTACTGCATTTCATACATTGGACATACAGAGTAACATATAAAGCAATCAGTAACCGATACAGGAGGGGAAGGGAGCCCTGCCCAAAAGAGCTTACACTCTACAAGGAATTACTGCATTTCATACATTGGGCATACAGAGTAACATATAAAGCAATCAGTAACTGATACAGGAGGGGAAGGGAGCCCTGCCCAAAAGAGCTTACACTCTACAAGGAATTACTGCATTTCATACATTGGACATACAGAGTAACATATAAAGCAATCAGTAACCGATACAAGAGGGGAAGAGAGCCCTGCCCAAAAGAGCTTACACTCTACAAGGAGAAAGGGTTGAGACACAAGGTGTGGGAATGGGCATGACCAGAGTTGTGAGAGGTGGGGCACAGGGTATTGCTAAACTAGATTAGGGTAAGCTTCTCGAAATAAATGTGTTTTTAGAGATCTCTTGAAGGCAGAGAGATTGGGAGAAAGTCTGACAGATTGTGGGAGCGAATTCCAGAGAAGGGGGCAGCCCTTGCAAAGTCTTGAATGTGAGCGTATGAGGAGGGAGAGAGGAGTTGAGGGCACATCTACTTATCCACGAATGCTCCGAGCGTTCGTTCGTTCGATCAATCCTATTTTCCGCAACTTTTTCGTATTGTTAGTGCGAAAAAATCGGATCGGTTTTGCCGCTGTTTACAATTGTTCGGTACGAAAATTCTGTGACTTTCAGATCACCAATACGATATTATCGTGACTAATATGTTTTTTTCGTAAGCATTTTTGTGATATTTGCGATCTTCTGAAATTTTCGTTTCCAATCCCGAATTGTTCCCATTCGTGATTCGAACTCGTGTTTTGATAAATGCGTCACATTTCAATCAACAAAGTATTCAGTGAAATAAACAACCATTTATTGGCTCAAAATTAAACAATTAAAAAAAAAAAAAGCAAACATACTATACCAAACAATGGATAGGTGCATCCCAGTGCCTTAATGTACCCAAACGCGTTTCGCACCATTGGGTCCTTCATCGAATGTTACAAGGAAAACCAAAAATATCAACAAAATAAGTTTTTTTACATTTTTAATTCACCATTTAATGCATTTCTTTATGGACTTTGATACCCAATGTGCTTGTGTTTTATTTTTTTAAATTTATTTCGTGTTTTTCATCACAGTTGTACCCAAACGTGTTTCGCACCATTGGGTCCTTCATCGAAGGTTCCAAGGAAAACCAAAAATATTGACAAAATAATACTTTTAAAAAAATTTTAATTCACCATTTAATGCATTTCTTTATGGACATCGATACCCAATGTGCTTGTGTGTGGTTTTTTTTTTAATTTATATCAGGTTTTTCATCACAGAATAGTCCAATTTTCAACCCAATAATGTTCAACATCAAATGAAAGTTCCTTCTTGTCGCACTGGAACAGACATGTCCCTGAACAGACTGTTTACCTCAGTGTTACAGGCCCACGGTGAGGCCATAGCAACAGTTATTCTGATAAAGAAAATAAGTGGAGACACAGAGCCAAGAAAACAGCTCTCTGTGTTTAAACTACAGTACATCCTGGGATCTTATCTGTGACTTCTACAGGAGGGGTGAAAATAGATACCCGAGATTAGTGATGAGCGAATCTGTTCCGTTTCGCTTCGCCGGAAAAATTTGCGAATCTTTCAAAAGATCCGCGAAATGGTGAAAAATTCGCGAAACAGCGAAAATGTTGTGCGTCAAAAAAATTTGTCACCCACGGCTATTCTTTTGTCACCCACGGCTATTCTTTTGTTGCCCGCGGCCATTCTTTTGTCGCCCGCGGCTATTCTTTTGTCAGCTGTGGCTATTCTTTTGTCGCCCGCGGCTATTCTTTTGTCGCCCGCGGCTATTCTTTTGTCGCCCGCGGCTATTCTTTTGTCGCCCGCGGCTATTATTTTGTCGCACGCCTATTCTTTTGACGCCCGCGACTATTCTTTTTTGACACCGGCAAAAATTTTTTGACGTGCGGCGAATTATTTCATCCGTTTCGCAAAACAATCCGCCAATGGTGAAATGCGGAAATTCAACGCGAATCCATGCCTGGCAAAACATTTCGCCCATCACTATCCAAGACATACATTACTGACCTATGGTCTGATGCACGTTAACTTCCTTTATTTTGTATTATTTTAAACTGTACATACATATCCATACATTTATTCATGTAAATGTGACTTCATATTTACTGGGATCACATCAGCAACTTGCCTGAGATAGAAGAAACTTACCTACCCTCTACAGTTTTCCCAGTCAATTTGCCATTATATATAATACAGTATATATAGAAAATATTGGATTTTTTTTCCTGAAATTTCATTGTGAACATCGAAATTACGTTTTCGCCTCTTCATTTTTCGACCTATCAAATTGCTTCAGAGAAAAGAACTCTGCAATCACAGTTGGATGGGGCACTGTTGTTTCATATTCATCAAAACAGTTTAAAAACTGCTCGTGTTTTGAAAAACTATTGCAGAGAAGAGAGATCCGAGCAATTTTATATTTATTTGTGGGTTTACATTTTCTATAACATGGGGCTATTGTTTTTACCAATCAAATAAAAAGCACACAACACAGAGACCAGAGCTGGGTGGAAGGCAATGGCCACAGCTTGTTTATTATCTATATCAGTAACGTATGTTCAATTAAATATAACTGACCAAGCCAGCCAGATAATAAATCCTCCAGCTGCTTTATATATTTTAACTCTTTGGGCTCCACCTTGTTGCCAGGCCAGGAGCATCTTAAATTTGTATAAAGTCACCAATTAGTTTAAACAACCTCCAAGCTGTGACAATACAATTTTTCTTTTTGTGATTAATAACAATTACCGTAGGTGGGAGCGTCTTAAGACCGGGCTCCAGACAAGGTGAGTGTAAGCCTAGTTTTTCAGCACCCAAAATGTGCTCAAAAAGTCACCCTCGGCTTATACTCGAGTCGGGTGCCATGGGTCCCTCCAGACTAGCACCCTCTGTCCTTTGTGTGCAAATTAGGCCACCCGCAACCAGACCCTCCAGTGACTGTTGTTTTTGTTGACCCTCTTCTCCACTTAAAGAACTAGTTTACTGTTTTTCTTTGAAATAAATATTGAAAAACATATACCCCACTGATGCCTCAATTAATGTAATTTTATTGGTATTTATTTTGATTATTGAAACTTAGCAGTAGCTGCTGCATTTCCCGCCCTAGGCTTATACTCGAGTCAATAAGTTTTTCCAGTTTTCTTAGGTAAAATTAGGTACTTTGGCTCATATTCGGATCGGCTTATACTCAAGTATATACGGTACCTTGAATTTGTTAGTTGTAAAATCTCAAATTGAAAATATGGCTTGATTTTGCATAGGACAAATCCCATTGACATCTTTTAGATGCCAAAGTTTCACATTTGAGTTTTTGGGTTTTTTGCACTTAATAAATGAAAGATTTGATTGGTGCAAAAAACTGGAAAACAGATTTTCCAGAAGTCTACTGGAGGTGTATTTTGAGTGTTCAATATAAAATTTTCCATTAAAAAATTAAGAGTAAAATGTGATTTTACTGTGTTTGCGTTGTTTTTTTTTCGGATTTATATTTGTTTTAAACCATGTAAAAACTAATTTCCACGAATGAAGATCTGAATTGAAAAAGCAGGAATAGAAAAAAAGGTACGTAAAGTTGCAAAAAAACCCACAACTTTTTAGATTTGTTTGTGACAACCATGGCTTTTTCGTATTGTCGCAGAAAAGCGAGCGTCAAAAAAAACCTAAAAGCAAAGAAAGATCTTGGAATTTGTAAAAGTAACATCTGCCCTTGACTTGTACATGATCTCGATTCGGTTTAGTCGGCGTATTTTCCGATTTTGAATTGTCTCCATTTTGAATTGTCTCCATTTTGTTGCAATCTAGAAAAAGTTGCACTTTCGATTTCTGTGATTCGGAATTTTGGATTTTTGCCGACAAGAAACCCGGCCCTAAAAAGTGGAGGTTTAGTAAATGCCCCCTAAACGATCGATTTTTTAAGTTATTGAGTGCTTTCAGATTGAGGAAGAATGGAAAAATACTCAATTTTATTTGTTTTGTTTGTGTATTTTGTCAAATGTTAATAGTGAACACCGTGTTTACTGAAGCGCTTGTCGTCCGCAGCACAATGTTCCCCGTAATTGCTCCTAACAAGACACTGATTCAATCCCTGGTTTTGAGACGTTTTTCAGAGCGTAGCCTGTAGCATTAAATGTTGAAATTTAATAACTGAGGCAATGAGGCTTCAAAGAGCTGACCCAGCATGCCCCGTCATTGGCCGTTCCCAAATGGTCTCGTCTGAAGTGGATTCACTGAGGAACAGTCTGTAACAGAATCAGTTCATCTGTAAATGTGACTTGGGAGCCCAAATGGGAAGTGTTTAGATAAAGCACCAAAGAACAAATCAAAGGAGCCTGATTGGATTTATTTGGCATCGTCTGCGGCGCAACAAATGGGGCTTTGTCGCTCCAGCTGCTTTATGTTTGTGAGTTAAACGGTAACACAACAGAGTTATGTATTTGCCCTTCATCCTACAACTTCTGTCAGTTGCACAGATGACAGGGGACTTTAGCGGAGTAGTTTATATTCCAACACAATAAGCATACAAACATACTTCAGAGGAGGTGATAGAGTCACATTTTTAACTCCCACTCATAAAAACAAATATTGCACATATTGTATTAATGAACCTTACTGTCCTTTTTTATATAGGGATTGCAATTGAAAGTAGAATTTGTCTGTCCCTTTTTGCACATCAGGTTCTGACCCATGAAATAATGTAACAAAGTCAAACTAGAATCTTGCATGGAGTCGCAGCGAAATACCTGCAAAGCAGTCAGGATTTGGGTTGAAAAGCCTTCATCTCCGGTCCTCAAACTACGGCCTGCGGGCCAGATCCGGCCCCCCTGGGGAATTTACCCGGCCCCCCGCTGCGTCCTCACCCCTGGCAGCAGAGAGAGAGGACTCAGTGTGGAGTGGGAAGGGACAGCTGAGAGGGAGGACAGACGGCAGGTAGGACGAAGGGAGCACCGGGGGGGGGGGAGGAGTTGGGGGGAAATGCGACCTGTTTGGGACCACATTTCGCCGCCGGAGGGGGGGTGTGCAGTTGATGGCAGTCCGGCCCCCTACAGTCTGAGGGGCCCTTGATACGGCCCCTTGGGTCAGAAGTTTGAGGACCCCTGTCCTAATGGTCCATGAGTCCCGGAAGAGGGGGATTGGGCAGGCACTTGGCAAAAGAAGGAAAAATAAGGGGGGATATAATTCTTGGAGCAATCCACCCCTTTATTGATGTTAGTTCTGGCCTGGTTTGATATCATATCACTACTGTATACACAGGGCGGTGAGTTGACTTGTTGATTGCTTGATTCTGGCGGAGAGGGTCGAGGTAACTTGGAGGAGTGGTGCAGGTCCTGGTCACTTTTAATGAACATTTATTTGAAAGTTGCTCAGATTACATTGTCTTTCATTAGGCAGAATGTTTTTGGGCTTGCATCTCTTTGAAATGTAACAACTGTGACGTACATATGTGGTAAACGCAGAAGTGATCTGGGTTATGAGGTGTTGTATTGAAGAATAATCTCCTAGTGTTCAGATGTCTTTGGGTATAACTTGTGACAAATATTAATAAAAATATAGTTGGGAAACATTTATACTGTAATGGGTTTTTTTACTGAGCTTATTAGTGTATATGTTGGTGATAGTGATCTAAAGCAAGCAGCTTATTGGTGCTGGTTGGGACCCAATTAGGGACCACAAATGTAAAACTTACTGTTGGGTATTTCTTGAAAATGATGACTGTGATGATTTTTCTATTTTAAAGTTGCCGATAAGGTATCAATTATTACAGATATCTCCATATATGTAAGTACAGGTACTAGATCCTTTATTTGGAAACCCATTATCCAGAAGGCTCTAAGGTATGGGAAAGCCATCCCCACTAGACTCTTAAATAATTCAGATTTGTAAAAAATTCAAAAATGATTTTCTTTTTTCTCTATAATAATTAAACGGTGCCTTGTACTTGATGCCAACTAAGATATAATTACCCCTTATTGGGGGCAGAACAGCCCTATTGGGTTTATTTAATGGTTAAATGATTCCCTTTTCTCTGTAATAATAAAACAGTACCTGTACTTGATCCCAACTAAGATATAATTACCCCTTACTGGGGGCAGAACAGCCCTATTGGGTTTATTTAATGGTTAAATGATTCCCTTTTCTCTGTAATAGTAAAACAGTACCTGTACTTGATCCCAACTAAGATATAATTACCCCTTATTGGGGGCAGAACAGCCCTATTGGGTTTATTTAATGGTTAAATGATTCCCTTTTCTCTGTAATAATAAAACAGTACCTGTACTTGATCCCAACTAAGATATAATTACCCCTTATTGGGGCAGAACAGCCCTATTGGGTTTATTTCATGGTTAAATGATTCCTTTTCTCTGTAATAATAAAACAGTACCTGTACTTGATCCCAACTAAGATATAATTACCCCTTATTGGGGGCAGAACAGCCCTATTGGGTTTATTTCATGGTTAAATGATTCCCTTTTCTCTGTAATAATAAAACAGTACCTGTACTTGATCCCAACTAAGATATAATTACCCCTTATTGGGGGCAGAACAGCCCTATTGGGTTTATTTCATGGTTAAATGATTCCCTTTTCTCTGTAATAATAAAACAGTACCTGTATTTGATCCCAACTAAGATATAATGAATCCTTATTGGATGCAAAACAAGCCTATTGGGTTTAATTAAAGTTTTATTGATTTTTTTAGTAGACTTAAGGTATGGAGATACAAATTATGGAAAGACCTCTTATCCGGAATACCCTTGGTCCCGAGCATTCTGGATAACGGGTCCTACACCTGTATTGGCTTTCTGTTGAGAAATCCTAAGAAGGTGTATATCCAAATGGTGAATGCTCTATAGGTTAATTTACGACGCAAAAGTTCCCCACAGGTGCGCTTGTTCCAGACTGCTTCTCCACGCCACAGCAACACTCTATAAATGAAATAAAAATCGCACAATAGTGTAGTAGAGTCTAAACCCGCACTATGCAGCTTACAGTATTCTACTTACAAAGTAGACTTTTCGTATATGCGCCTCAAAAAGGATGGAAACACGCATGTAGCAATCTTCTCCCTGTTCCAAAACAAATGGCCAAGGATCGTGAAGCCTGTACCGGTATTTAGATAACTTCCCTGCTACTGGATCTACTCACCATGTCTCAAATTTCAAAGTGCATAACACGCTGTTTCCTGCTCCGTATTCTCCCTTCGTGTTGATAGCAGAGGCTACCTTCCGTCCCGTACTCCACAAGCGACGCCGCAACCTGAAAATGTAAAATTTTATTTGTTATATACACAGTATAGTACACAACAGTTACATTTAGAAAGAGTGTAAGGAAAACATAGTATACATTATTATAAAGGGACAGAATAATTATGTAGAAAAATGCCATATCAGGGTTTACATTACATTTTATAGGTGAAGAAACATTTGATCCACTGTGTGTGGAGGGGAACGATAGATTACTTTGTACAGGTATGGGATCCCTTATTCAGAAACCCGTTATCCAGAAAGCTCAGAATTACGGAAAGCCCGTCTCCCATAGACTCCATTTTAATCAAATAATTCAGAATTTTAAAACTGATTTCCTTTTTCTCTGTAATAATAAAACAGTACCTGTACTTGATCCCAACTAAGATATAATTACCCTTATTGGGGGCAGAACAGCCCTATTGGGTTTATTTAATGGTTAAATGATTCCCTTTTCTCTGTAATAATAAAACAGTACCTGTACTTGATCCCAACTAAGATATAATTACCCCTTATTGGGGGCAGAACAGCCCTATTGGGTTTATTTAATGGTTAAATGATTCCCTTTTCTCTGTAATAATAAAACAGTACCTGTACTTGATCCCAACTAAGATATAAATAATCCTTCTTGGATGAACAATCCTATTGGGTTTAATCAATTTTTTATTGATTTTTTAGTAGACTTAAGGTATGGAGATCCAAATTACGGAAAGACCCCTTATCCGGAATACCCTTGGTCCCGAGCATTCTGGATAACGGGTCCTATACCTGTATCTTGGTACGTTGCTTCCATTTAGAAAAGAAATGAACCTTGTCGACAAGCGCCACAGAGTGACTATTTTCCAAATCTTATTCTTTCTACAATACCCTTAAGCCCATGTTAATAAAATAATGGGTTTTGATTGTTTTTTATTAGCTTTTATGTGTACTAAAAATAGAGGGGGGGGTGCTCACATTTAGCAGTTGATGTAATTGAAAGAGATCAATTAAATATCGTATCTATAGTCTGTTACGACTAAATTGAGAATAAATTCATGTTGCATTTTCATACTAAAAAAAGTATAATAAATGCGCATTTATTTTATTATGAAAAAAGTTCCACACTACCTTGTATAAACCACCACAACGTGGTTGCTTTGTGATTTTGAAGTTTGACATTCTGAAACCCCAGTCGAGTCTTTCATGATTGAGATCTTCATAACGCATCTTCTGGGATCCTTTCAAATATTTTAGGTCTATGAAGATTTTCATTCATCCAGGTCATGGTATATCTAGTATAAATAAATCTAAAGCAACTGGACTTGTTTGGTAATCATTGAAGACGTTTCACTCCTCATCCGAGCAGCTTCTTCAGTTCAACTGGCTGGTATGGGAAGCCCTCAGCATATATACTCTTCCACTAATCCAATCACAATGGCACTTTGTAACTCTTCAGAAAGGTGACATCTGAAACTCACAGAGGTGTGAATGCTGTGGAGTTACTTTGAAAGGATTACCAAAGGATCATGCAAGTGTAGCCCACTTTTGCAGATTCTGTGGCACTACCTGTTAGAGCACGATACTTTGGCGCTACAGGAGTCCTGAGCCCCGAGCCCCTGCTTACTATGGGGGTTTACAGGGATTTATCCCCTTTATTGGCGTGCCTCCACCCAGGGATGTTGTTGTGGAACTATAATCCACCCCCTGGGAAACGATCAGGATGCTATGCCCCTCTGGGACCCACGTACTCCCGTGTGATATACTCCCTCTTGGAGTTATTCCTTACCAGCTGGGTAGTGGTCCTCTGGGCCTGGTAGATATTCACAGCAGACACAGTATTGTATGTGAAATAGATGCAAAGGTTTATTCAGGCAGAGACCTCTCCAGGAGCTGCATATCAATTATACCCATGGCAGGGCATATACTCCTTACTTCTCATTGAGAACCTTTTCCTGTTGGACTACCTCACGGTCATATCAGATGTGCTCCCCTCTAGGTGCTCTCCCCGGTACTATTGGCAAGACACCCCCTTTGGAGCTCTCCCAGTACTCACGCTAGGACATTACACCACAGGGACCCACTCCAGTACTTCCGTATGGCACCCTCAGATCAGGCCTCCTGGACTAGCGGGGACTTGATCCACCTACCTAGCCACTTAGTGCCCTGCACTACAGCAGATGTAATGCTGGGGGGTCTTAACCCCACTACCACTCCTGGAGGGGCAATATCTGCCCATTCTAACTTGGTGTCCTACATGACAGTCATAGAATGTCCTATTACATGAAACTACTATCTAGTAACTGGGCCCTGGTAGCTATACTACCCAGGCTTGAGATGACTCAAGATGGCTCACAGCACATGGCTGCAACCCTTTATATGGGCCTATTCACCACCCAGTGGCCATAACCCGAACTACAGGTATACTCCCTGTTAACTATGTAGAACCCAGCCATCCCATTGTCCCTGTTAACTAGCACCAACCAGTGGCCTAGTCTGGGGGTGTCTTTCCTAAGGGCCCATTTTTGGTAAACCCCTACACAAGTTTCTGCTTGTATGAGTAGTGAAACGTCTTCAATGATTACCTATCAAGTCCAGTTGCTTTAGAGTTATTTATACTAGATGTATCAGCAGATACTTTCCACTCGAGTAGGCATGGGTATGCCTAGGCCACACTGGCACCGATTAGTATTTCCAGTATCAGCTGTTCCTTGAGAGACATCTTCATTTTCTTCTTTTTCAGACTGCTATTCGCTAGACTTATGGGAGGGAATTCACAAAAGTGGTGGTATTGAGACAAAATAAAAGTGGAGATAGATTTGTCGGATACACTTGTCGGATTTTCCATCTAATTCTCAAACCTCTATCTCCACTTTTGTGAATTTGTCTTTTAAACAGACAGTTTTCAGATTTTGGCGTTTTGCATTTCATATGCCATTTGTCATTTCACTTTGGGGGCATTTCCTGAGGGGTAATTTGCCCAGGGACACTATACATCATTTTTTTCAGGACAAGCCGGAGTTTCAAATATTTTCTTTATTTCTGTGTAATTCCACTTCTGTAACAGTATTTAAGTGTCTAAATACCTTCTTCTCTATCCCCTACTCATTACTGGTCAGCAGCAATCCGGCCCACACACCAACATGCCCGGTGAATAGAGGTCCAACAGGACTAGGGCCCACTGGGTTTTTATCCAGTGCCCTGTTTGGCCAGTCCAACCCTGTACCCCAATATCCCAGTTTGGGTGCCAGTGTGTATGTGCTGCTTGCTGGTCACCAAATGGCTGCTGGGAACAGGTGGGGGCCGATACTGTCAGGCAGCTCTGTAGTTCTGGACATAAATGTATTCAATATATTCACACAAAATGTTATTATTGTCAGATTAATCCGTTTTATATATAAGATATAAATTGAATTTTTTTAATCAGTGTTTTATTTGTTTATAAAATGTTAATGAGGCTTTTTGCACCTATTGTTCTAGGGTTAAACAGAAACTTGCCCCCTAACAATAGGCTGCTAATACCCAATAATATGTTAATGATCCCCCCAATGGGGCTCCTACCTTAGGTGTGAAATGGAGACTGGGTGAAACAAAACAGAAGAGCTTAGAATTGATCTGACAGAATTACACTGAGCTTCACTCCATTTTGAAAATGTCAAGAAAAAATGTCGTTAAAACGTTGTTTAAATGACAAATTCACAAAAGTGTCTGTAAACTGTCTTTCTTTCAACAAAAACGGAAAAGTGGCGGTTGAGTCGGAATTTAGGCGGATTTCTGATTGTGAATCTGGAGAAAGTGTTTTTCCACCACTTTTACTCCAAAAAAGGGCTCCCTCCACTTTTGTCAATTCCCCCCATGTTCTTCAACTTCATCAATTTTTGGCTTTTTAGATTTTACAATTTATTTTTTTTTGCGATGGGTTGATAGAAAAACATTCCTTAGCATTGGTAATCTCAGGTCTCAGGAGCATTCTTTTATGGAGAATCTGAAATTATTGGGAGAAAGAAAATTCATTTCAACTGATGAGAGGGGTTCAGATATGTACACTAGACTTCTGCGTCTTGAAGTAAAATGGATTTTTATTCTGGGTACTCGTCATCCCAACGGCCTGAACTCCATTTTTGATATTAGTTGTTATGTTTAAAGTTTCAAAATTGATGACCTTATTAATTTATGTTATTTTCATCAGACCATTTGATTGACTTTACTGTCATTATTGTTTTTCATGCTTGTTTTTTAATATTTAGGGGCTCGCTATGGACATTTTCACTCCTGCTTTTCCTTTATTTAATTAGTGATGGGTGTGGTTTTGTCTTGTCCATCATTGTTTTGTCACTATTTAAATCTTCTGGGATCAGTATACATTCTGCCTACGATTAAGCACGCAAACGCATGAAATGCGTCAGGCGTACCGATTTTAAATGGAGTAATAAAGATCGAGTTTTAGCAGACCTTCTGTGTCCGGTGCGTTTGGAGCTTCATTGTCTACATATGATTCTGCCTTTCCCAGCTATGGGTTCGGAGCTTTAAGCACCCGGACCACTCCTGGACTGCGGTGAGTCTTTTTGTTTCCTTATCTTTATATACCGTATATACTCGAGTATAAGCCGATCCGAATATAAGCCGAGGTGCCTAATTTTACCTAAGAAAGCTGGAAAAACGTATTGACTCGATTATAAGCCTAGGGTGGGAAATGCAGCAGCTACTGCTAAGTTTCATCAAAATAAATACCAATAGAATTACATTAAATGAGGCATCAGTGGGGTATAGTTTGGAGGGACCCGTGGCACCCGACTCGAGTATAAGCTGAGGGTTACTTTTTGAGCACATTTTGGGTGCTGAAAAACTAGGCTTATACTCGAGTATATACAGTAATTAGAGCCGAACTAACTGTGTTGGGCTTTTGGTTTGGATCCATTAGGAGATAGACTCGGGGTATACACACCCGGGTCTCCATATCGTATTTGGTACGAATACTTCTACCCATTCCTTTATCCCATCACTATAGGCGTTTCAATCAAGTTATTTGTTTATTTAATTATTACTTAGACTTACTGTATATACTCGAGTATAAGCCTAGTTTTTCAGCACCCAAAATGTGCCGAAAAAGTCACTCTCGGCTTATACTCGAGTCGGGTGCCATGGGTCCCTCTAGACTAGCACCCTCTGTCCTTTGTGTGCAAGTTAGGCCACCCGCAACCAGACCCTCCAGTGCCCTGGCCTAGGCTCCCACTAGCAATACTTATTCCCCCTTACATGTCCTCAGGGACCAGGTCTGCTGCCAGTTTGCCAATGTGCAATGAGCGTGGGGTAGTACTCATATTGTTTTTGTTGACCCTCTTCTCCACTTACAGAGCTAGTTTACTGTTTTTCTTTGAAATAAATATTGAAAAACACAAACCGCACTGATGTCTCAATTAATGTAATTTTATTGGTATTTATTTGGATTATTAAAACTTAGCAGTAGCTGCTGCATTTCCCACCCTAGGCTTATACTCGAGTCAATAAGTTTTTCCAGTTTTCTTAGGTAAAATTAGGTACCTCGGCTTATATTTGGATCGGCTTATACTCGAGTATATACGGGTATTTCATTTATTATTTATGATTTGTTTGTTTGTTTCAGTTGCAAATTATGTACAGACACAATCAACAGTGCATTTTAACTCCAGGCATAGAGTAGCTACTGCTCCTCATTCTGCTCCACTGTGTATCTGCAATGACTGACATAATGATGCTGACATCAAGAGTAAAATGCATATTTCTATGTTTTATAAGCTTTACTGTCTATCAGGAGTAGAAAAAGGGACAGCACCGGCAACTTTGTGCCTGAAGATTAAATACAAGAGAAGATGAGACTGTCCCTCATTTGACTCACGCTTTCATCTTTAACTGAAGTTGAAGCTTTTGTTGCAGATTCCTCGTCCATTTGTGTAATAGATTGCACTTCCGTTTCTGTGCCAGATTCCATTCTTCCATTATTAGAAATTTGTCTGTAAAACAATGTCTTTTTAAAAATAATAATTACATAGCTAATTGAATAATTATATAAGAAATAAATCATTCTGAGAGGGGTATAAAAATATACAGTATTAAAACCCAATTAAACTCGAAATCAAAATTGCTGTGAATGTGACCAAAAGAAATCCCCACTGCACTATAGGCACTATACTATATTACACCTGTTATCCCACAGCCCCAGTCCCTTCCCAGAGGCTATTATCCCCCCCACTGCTACTATAGGCACCATCTCTCCCTACTATACCTGCTATCCCACAGCCCCAGTCCCTTCCCAGAGGCTATTATCCCTCCACTGCTACTATAGGCACCATCTCTCCCTACTATACCTGCTATCCCACAGCCCCAGTCCCTTCCCAGAGGCTATTATCCCCCCCACTGCTACTATAGGCACCATCTCTCCCTACTATACCTGCTATCCCACAGCCCCAGTCCCTTCCCAGAGGCTATTATCCCCCCACTGCTACTATAGGCACCATCTCTCCCTACTATACCTGCTATCCCACAGTCCCTTCCCAGAGGCTATTATCCCCCCCACTGCTACTATAGGCACCATCTCTCCCTACTATACCTACTATCCCACAGCCCCAGTCCCTTCCCAGAGGCTATTATCCCCCCACTGCTACTATAGGCACCATCTCTCCCTACTATACCTACTATCCCACAGCCCCAGTCCCTTCCCAGAGGCTATTATCCCCCCACTGCTACTATAGGCACCATCTCTCCCTACTATACCTGCTATCCCACAGCCCCAGTCCCTTCCCAGAGGCTATTATCCCCCCACTGCTACTATAGGCACCATCTCTCCCTACTATACCTACTATCCCACAGCCCCAGTCCCTTCCCAGAGGCTATTATCCCCCCACTGCTACTATAGGCACCATCTCTCCCTACTATACCTGCTATCCCACAGCCCCAGTCCCTTCCCAGAGGCTATTATCCCCCCACTGCTACTATAGGCACCATCTCTCCCTACTATACATGCTATCCCACAGCCATAGTCTTACAACCACCAGCCACAGTACCACTATCCCACATACAGCAGCCATCCCACAGCCACAGTCCCACTATCCTACAGCCATTCCACAGCGCCACAGTCACATAGCGATTAGCATTCACACAAAACCAGTACCAAACAGAAATAAAATTAAGATTATTTATTAAACATATAATTTAATAAACAACTGTTCAAGCCACTTACATCTCTTAATAATAATAATAACTGCTGTGCAAATATGGCTCCATTAAGGGCAGTGACAGATAAGCGTGCCAGTACCGCTTACGTCACCGGGGTTAATAACATTCCGTTAAAAAGAAAGGTACATCAAAAATATACTTACAGTAGTTATGTTTTTTTCCTCATATGAATTATTCTCCCTTGATATTGATCTAATTGTTAAATGATTACTCAGAATGTCTCAGCCCTTTGACCCGCAGAGCAGTCTGTTAGACTATATGATATTAAGCATAATATAATGTAATGTGCCTAATAGACAGGTAAATGATCTCTCTCTGCTGTAATGACGGGGTTGACACATTTCCTTGCTGATTCTCTAGTCTGATGTGATCTTTGTATCTTGGCAATCAAAATATAATTATATGCCGCTTAATTTCTTATGCCTAGGCTAATGAATTAATTATGTCAGCCAGCGCCGGAAGGAAAAGTCGCTTTCCAGCAGATTAGCTCATGATTCCCTAGCTCCCAATATTTGAATTAGGACAAGAAATTCTAAATAGAACAATTTTTGAAATATTTGCCTTTCCTTTCTGCCTCTTTCCAGCCTTCAAATGGGGGTCACTGACCCCGGCAGCAAAAAACTATTGCTCTATAAGGCGATAATTTATTATTATTGTTGCTTTTTATTACTTATCTTTCTATGCAGGCCCTTTACTATTCATATTCCCATCTCTCGTTTAAACCACTGCCTGGTTGCTAGGGTAAATAATACCCTAGCAACCAGATAGCTACTAAAATACCAAATGGGGAGCTGCTGAACAAAAATCTAAATAACTGCAAAACCCTATGGGGCAGATTCATCAAAGTACGAATTTGAATGCCAAAATGGGTAAAATTCGGATTAGATTTCTGATGATCAAAAATATCATGAAAAAAATCGTAATAGTAACGATAATATCGTATTGGAGAACCGAAAGTCACAAAATGTTTGTATCCGAACGATCGTAAACGGCGGGAAAATCTTTCTGACTTTTAACTTACAGTGCATGATTTTAAAAAAAGCCTCCCATAGGGCTCAATGGCACTCTGCAGCTCCAACCTGGCCCAAGGAAAGCCTCCCATAGGGCTCAATGGCACTCTGCAGCTCCAACCCGGCCCAAGGAAAGTCTCCCATAGGGCTCAATGGCACTCTGCAGCTCCAACCCGGCCCAAGGAAAGTCTCCCATAGGGCTCAATGGCACTCTGCAGCTCCAACCCGGCCCAAGGAAAGTCTCCCATAGGGCTCAATGGCACTCTGCAGCTCCAACCCGGCCCAAGGAAAGTCTCCCATAGGGCTCAATGGCACTCTGCAGCTCCAACCCGGCCCAAGGAAAGTCTCCCATAGGGCTCAATGGCACTCTGCAGCTCCAACCCGGCCCAAGGAAAGTCTCCCATAGGGCTCAATGGCACTCTGCAGCTCCAACCCGGCCCAAGGAAAGTCTCCCATAGGGCTCAATGGCACTCTGCAGCTCCAACCCGGCCCAAGGAAAGTCTCCCATAGGGCTCAATGGCACTCTGCAGCTCCAACCCGGCCCAAGGAAAGTCTCCCATAGGGCTCAATGGCACTCTGCAGCTCCAACCCGGCCCAAGGAAAGTCTCCCATAGGGCTCAATGGCACTCTGCAGCTCCAACCCGGCCCAAGGAAAGTCTCCCATAGGGCTCAATGGCACTCTGCAGCTCCAACCCGGCCCAAGGAAAGTCTCCCATATGGCTCAATGGTACTCTGCAGCTCCAACCCGGCCCAAGGAAAGTCTCCCATAGGGCTTAATGGCACTCTGCAGCTCCAACCCGGCCCAAGGAAAGTCTCCCATATGGCTCAATGGCACTCTGCAGCTCCAACCCGGCCCAAGGAAAGTCTCCCATAGGGCTCAATGGCACTCTGCAGCTCCAACCCGGCCCAAGGAAAGCCTCCCATAGGGCTCAATGGCACTCTGCAGCTCCAACCCGGCCCAAGGAAAGTCTCCCATAGGGCTCAATGGCACTCTGCAGCTCCAACCCGGCCCAAGGAAAGTCTCCCATAGGGCTCAATGGCACTCTGCAGCTCCAACCCGGCCCAAGGAAAGTCTCCCATAGGGCTCAATGGCACTCTGCAGCTCCAACCCGGCCCAAGGAAAGTCTCCCATAGGGCTCAATGGCACTCTGCAGCTCCAACCCGGCCCAAGGAAAGCCTCCCATAGGGCTCAATGGCACTCTGCAGCGCCAACCCGGCCCAAGGAAAGTCTCCCATAGGGCTCAATGGCACTCTGCAGCTCCAACCCGGCCCAAGAAAAGTCTCCCATAGGGCTCAATGGCACTCTGCAGCTCCAACCCGGCCCAAGGAAAGTCTCCCATAGGGCTCAATGGCACTCTGCAGCTCCAACCCGGCCCAAGGAAAGTCTCCCATAGGGCTCAATGGCACTCTGCAGCTCCAACCCGGCCCAAGGAAAGTCTCCCATAGGGCTCAATGGCACTCTGCAGCTCCAACCCGGCCCAAGGAAAGTCTCCCATAGGGCTCAGTGGCACTCTGCAGCTCCAACCCGGCCCAAGGAAAGTCTCCCATAGGGCAAGTCTCCCATAGGGCTCAATGGCACTCTGCAGCTCCAACCCGGCCCAAGCAAAGTCTCCCATAGTGCTCCATGGGACTCTGCAGCTCCAACCCGGCCCAAGGAAAGTCTCCCATAGGGCTCAATGGCACTCTGCAGCTCCAACCCGGCCCAAGGAAAGTCTCCCATAGGGCAAGTCTCCCATAGGGCTCAATGGCACTCTGCAGCTCCAACCCGGCCCAAGCAAAGTCTCCCATAGTGCTCCATGGGACTCTGCAGCTCCAACCCGGCGCAAGGAAAGTCCCCCATAGGGCTCAATGGCACTCTGCAGCTCCAACCCGGCCCAAGGAAAGTCTCCCATAGGGCTCAATGGCACTCTGCAGCTCCAACCTGGCCCAAGGAAAGTCTCCCATAGGGCTCAATGGCACTCTGCAGCTCCAACCCGGCCCAAGGAAAGTCTCCCATAGGGCTCAATAACACTCTGCAGCTCCAACCCGGCCCAAGGAAAGTCTCCCATAGTGCTCCATGGGACTCTGCAGCTCCAACCCGGCGCAAGGAAAGTCCCCCATAGGGCTCAATGGCACTCTGCAGCTCCAACCTGGCCCAAGGAAAGTCTCCCATAGGGCTCAATGGCACTCTGCAGCTCCAACCTGGCCCAAGGAAAGTCTCCCATAGGGCTCAATGGCACTCTGCAGCTCCAACCTGGCCCAAGGAAAGTCTCCCATAGGGCTCAATGGCACTCTGCAGCTCCAACCCGGCCCAAGGAAAGTCTCCCATAGGGCTCAATAACACTCTGCAGCTCCAACCTGGCCCAAGGAAAGTCTCCCATAGGGCTCAATGGCACTCTGCAGCTCCAACCCGGCCCAAGGAAAGTCTCCCATAGGGCTCAATGGCACTCTGCAGCTCCAACCCGGCCCAAGGAAAGTCTCCCATATGGCTCAATGGCACTCTGCAGCTCCAACCCGGCCCAAGGAAAGCCTCCCATAGGGCTCAATGGCACTCTGCAGCTTCAACCCGGCCCAAGAAAAGTCTCCCATAGGGCTCAATGGCACTCTGCAGCTCCAACCCGGCCCAAGGAAAGTCTCCCATAGGGCTCAATGGCACTCTGCAGCTCCAACCCGGCCCAAGGAAAGTCTCCCATAGGGCTCAATGGCACTCTGCAGCTCCAACCCGGCCCAAGGAAAGTCTCCCATAGGGCTCAATGGCACTCTGCAGCTCCAACCCAGCCCAAGGAAAGTCTCCCATAGGGCTCAGTGGCACTCTGCAGCTCCAACCCGGCCCAAGGAAAGTCTCCCATAGGGCAAGTCTCCCATAGGGCTCAATGGCACTCTGCAGCTCCAACCCGGCCCAAGCAAAGTCTCCCATAGTGCTCCATGGGACTCTGCAGCTCCAACCCGGCCCAAGGAAAGTCTCCCATAGGGCTCAATGGCACTCTGCAGCTCCAACCCGGCCCAAGGAAAGTCTCCCATAGGGCTCAATGGCACTCTGCAGCTCCAACCCGGCCCAAGGAAAGTCTCCCATAGGGCTCAATGGCACTCTGCAGCTCCAACCTGGCCCAAGGAAAGTCTCCCATAGGGCTCAATGGCACTCTGCAGCTCCAACCCGGCCCAAGGAAAGTCTCCCATAGGGCTCAATGGCACTCTGCAGCGCCAACCTAGCCCAAGGAAAGCCTCCCATAGGGCTCAATGGCACTCTGCAGCTCCAACCCGGCCCAAGGAAAGTCTCCCAAAGGGCTCAATGGCACTCTGCAGCTCCAACCTGGCCCAAGAGAAGTCTCCCATAGGGCTCAATGGCACTCTGCAGCTCCAACCCGGCCCAAGGAAAGTCTCCCATAGGGCTCAATGGCACTCTGCAGCTCCAACCCGGCGCAAGGAAAGTCCCCCATAGGGCTCAATGGCACTCTGCAGCTCCAACCCGGCCCAAGGAAAGTCTCCCATAGGGCTCAATGGCACTCTGCAGCTCCAACCCGGCCCAAGGAAAGTCTCCCATAGGGCTCAATGGCACTCTGCAGCTCCAACCCGACCCAAGGAAAGTCTCCCATAGGGCTCAATGGCACTCTGCAGCTCCAACCCGGCCCAAGGAAAGTCTCCCATAGGGCTCAATGGCACTCTGCAGCTCCAACCCGGCCCAAGGAAAGTCTCCCATAGGGCTCAATGGCACTCTGCAGCTCCAACCCGGCCCAAGGAAAGTCTCCCATAGGGCTCAATGGCACTCTGCAGCTCCAACCCGGCCCAAGGAAAGTCTCCCATAGGGCTCAATGGTACTCTGCAGCTCCAACCTGGCCCAAGGAAAGTCTCCCATAGGGCTTAATGGCACTCTGCAGCTCCAACCCGGCCCAAGGAAAGTCTCCCATATGGCTCAATGGCACTCTGCAGCTCCAACCCGGCCCAAGGAAAGTCTCCCATAGGGCTCAATGGCACTCTGCAGCTCCAACCCGGCCCAAGGAAAGCCTCCCATAGGGCTCAATGGCACTCTGCAGCTCCAACCCGGCCCAAGAAAAGTCTCCCATAGGGCTCAATGGCACTCTGCAGCTCCAACCCGGCCCAAGGAAAGTCTCCCATAGGGCTCAATGGCACTCTGCAGCTCCAACCCGGCCCAAGGAAAGTCTCCCATAGGGCTCAATGGCACTCTGCAGCTCCAACCCGGCCCAAGGAAAGTCTCCCATAGGGCTCAATGGCACTCTGCAGCTCCAACCCGGCCCAAGGAAAGTCTCCCATAGGGCTCAATGGCACTCTGCAGCTCCAACCCGGCCCAAGGAAAGTCTCCCATAGGGCTCAATGGCACTCTGCAGCTCCAACCCGGCCCAAGGAAAGTCTCCCATAGGGCTCAATGGCACTCTGCAGCGCCAACCTGGCCCAAGGAAAGCCTCCCATAGGGCTCAATGGCACTCTGCAGCTCCAACCCGGCCCAAGGAAAGTCTCCCATAGGGCTCAATGGCACTCTGCAGCTCCAACCCGGCCCAAGAAAAGTCTCCCATAGGGCTCAATGGCACTCTGCAGCTCCAACCCGGCCCAAGGAAAGTCTCCCATAGGGCTCAATGGCACTCTGCAGCTCCAACCCGGCCCAAGGAAAGTCTCCCATAGGGCTCAATGGCACTCTGCAGCTCCAACCCGGCCCAAGGAAAGTCTCCCATAGGGCTCAATGGCACTCTGCAGCTCCAACCCGGCCCAAGGAAAGTCTCCCATAGGGCTCAGTGGCACTCTGCAGCTCCAACCCGGCCCAAGGAAAGTCTCCCATAGGGCAAGTCTCCCATAGGGCTCAATGGCACTCTGCAGCTCCAACCCGGCCCAAGCAAAGTCTCCCATAGTGCTCCATGGGACTCTGCAGCTCCAACCCGGCCCAAGGAAAGTCTCCCATAGGGCTCAATGGCACTCTGCAGCTCCAACCCGGCCCAAGGAAAGTCTCCCATAGGGCTCAATGGCACTCTGCAGCTCCAACCCGGCCCAAGCAAAGTCTCCCATAGGGCTCAGTGGCACTCTGCAGCTCCAACCCGGCCCAAGGAAAGTCTCCCATAGGGCTCAATGGCACTCTGCAGCTCCAACCCGGCCCAAGGAAAGTCTCCCATAGGGCTCAGTGGCACTCTGCAGCTCCAACCCGGCCCAAGGAAAGTCTCCCATAGGGCAAGTCTCCCATAGGGCTCAATGGCACTCTGCAGCTCCAACCCGGCCCAAGCAAAGTCTCCCATAGTGCTCCATGGGACTCTGCAGCTCCAACCCGGCCCAAGGAAAGTCTCCCATAGGGCTCAATGGCACTCTGCAGCTCCAACCCGGCCCAAGGAAAGTCTCCCATAGGGCAAGTCTCCCATAGGGCTCAATGGCACTCTGCAGCTCCAACCCGGCCCAAGCAAAGTCTCCCATAGTGCTCCATGGGACTCTGCAGCTCCAACCCGGCCCAAGGAAAGTCTCCCATAGGGCTCAGTGGCACTCTGCAGCTCCAACCCGGCCCAAGGAAAGTCTCCCATAGGGCAAGTCTCCCATAGGGCTCAATGGCACTCTGCAGCTCCAACCCGGCCCAAGCAAAGTCTCCCATAGTGCTCCATGGGACTCTGCAGCTCCAACCCGGCCCAAGGAAAGTCTCCCATAGGGCTCAATGGCACTCTGCAGCTCCAACCCGGCCCAAGGAAAGTCTCCCATAGGGCAAGTCTCCCATAGGGCTCAATGGCACTCTGCAGCTCCAACCCGGCCCAAGCAAAGTCTCCCATAGTGCTCCATGGGACTCTGCAGCTCCAACCCGGCGCAAGGAAAGTCCCCCATAGGGCTCAATGGCACTCTGCAGCTCCAACCCGGCCCAAGGAAAGTCTCCCATAGGGCTCAATGGCACTCTGCAGCTCCAACCTGGCCCAAGGAAAGTCTCCCATAGGGCTCAATGGCACTCTGCAGCTCCAACCCGGCCCAAGGAAAGTCTCCCATAGGGCTCAATAACACTCTGCAGCTCCAACCCGGCCCAAGGAAAGTCTCCCATAGTGCTCCATGGGACTCTGCAGCTCCAACCCGGCGCAAGGAAAGTCCCCCATAGGGCTCAATGGCACTCTGCAGCTCCAACCTGGCCCAAGGAAAGTCTCCCATAGGGCTCAATGGCACTCTGCAGCTCCAACCTGGCCCAAGGAAAGTCTCCCATAGGGCTCAATGGCACTCTGCAGCTCCAACCTGGCCCAAGGAAAGTCTCCCATAGGGCTCAATGGCACTCTGCAGCTCCAACCCGGCCCAAGGAAAGTCTCCCATAGGGCTCAATAACACTCTGCAGCTCCAACCTGGCCCAAGGAAAGTCTCCCATAGGGCTCAATGGCACTCTGCAGCTCCAACCCGGCCCAAGGAAAGTCTCCCATAGGGCTCAATGGCACTCTGCAGCTCCAACCCGGCCCAAGGAAAGTCTCCCATATGGCTCAATGGCACTCTGCAGCTCCAACCCGGCCCAAGGAAAGCCTCCCATAGGGCTCAATGGCACTCTGCAGCTTCAACCCGGCCCAAGAAAAGTCTCCCATAGGGCTCAATGGCACTCTGCAGCTCCAACCCGGCCCAAGGAAAGTCTCCCATAGGGCTCAATGGCACTCTGCAGCTCCAACCCGGCCCAAGGAAAGTCTCCCATAGGGCTCAATGGCACTCTGCAGCTCCAACCCGGCCCAAGGAAAGTCTCCCATAGGGCTCAATGGCACTCTGCAGCTCCAACCCAGCCCAAGGAAAGTCTCCCATAGGGCTCAGTGGCACTCTGCAGCTCCAACCCGGCCCAAGGAAAGTCTCCCATAGGGCAAGTCTCCCATAGGGCTCAATGGCACTCTGCAGCTCCAACCCGGCCCAAGCAAAGTCTCCCATAGTGCTCCATGGGACTCTGCAGCTCCAACCCGGCCCAAGGAAAGTCTCCCATAGGGCTCAATGGCACTCTGCAGCTCCAACCCGGCCCAAGGAAAGTCTCCCATAGGGCTCAATGGCACTCTGCAGCTCCAACCCGGCCCAAGGAAAGTCTCCCATAGGGCTCAATGGCACTCTGCAGCTCCAACCTGGCCCAAGGAAAGTCTCCCATAGGGCTCAATGGCACTCTGCAGCTCCAACCCGGCCCAAGGAAAGTCTCCCATAGGGCTCAATGGCACTCTGCAGCGCCAACCTAGCCCAAGGAAAGCCTCCCATAGGGCTCAATGGCACTCTGCAGCTCCAACCCGGCCCAAGGAAAGTCTCCCAAAGGGCTCAATGGCACTCTGCAGCTCCAACCTGGCCCAAGAGAAGTCTCCCATAGGGCTCAATGGCACTCTGCAGCTCCAACCCGGCCCAAGGAAAGTCTCCCATAGGGCTCAATGGCACTCTGCAGCTCCAACCCGGCCCAAGGAAAGTCTCCCATAGGGCTCAATGGCACTCTGCAGCTCCAACCCGGCCCAAGGAAAGTCTCCCATAGGGCTCAATGGCACTCTGCAGCTCCAACCCGGCCCAAGGAAAGTCTCCCATAGGGCTCAATGGCACTCTGCAGCTCCAACCCGGCCCAAGGAAAGTCTCCCATATGGCTCAATGGTACTCTGCAGCTCCAACCTGGCCCAAGGAAAGTCTCCCATAGGGCTTAATGGCACTCTGCAGCTCCAACCCGGCCCAAGGAAAGTCTCCCATATGGCTCAATGGCACTCTGCAGCTCCAACCCGGCCCAAGGAAAGTCTCCCATAGGGCTCAATGGCACTCTGCAGCTCCAACCCGGCCCAAGGAAAGCCTCCCATAGGGCTCAATGGCACTCTGCAGCTCCAACCCGGCCCAAGAAAAGTCTCCCATAGGGCTCAATGGCACTCTGCAGCTCCAACCCGGCCCAAGGAAAGTCTCCCATAGGGCTCAATGGCACTCTGCAGCTCCAACCCGGCCCAAGGAAAGTCTCCCATAGGGCTCAATGGCACTCTGCAGCTCCAACCCGGCCCAAGGAAAGTCTCCCATAGGGCTCAATGGCACTCTGCAGCTCCAACCCGGCCCAAGGAAAGTCTCCCATAGGGCTCAATGGCACTCTGCAGCTCCAACCCGGCCCAAGGAAAGTCTCCCATAGGGCTCAATGGCACTCTGCAGCGCCAACCTGGCCCAAGGAAAGCCTCCCATAGGGCTCAATGGCACTCTGCAGCTCCAACCCGGCCCAAGGAAAGTCTCCCATAGGGCTCAATGGCACTCTGCAGCTCCAACCCGGCCCAAGAAAAGTCTCCCATAGGGCTCAATGGCACTCTGCAGCTCCAACCCGGCCCAAGGAAAGTCTCCCATAGGGCTCAATGGCACTCTGCAGCTCCAACCCGGCCCAAGGAAAGTCTCCCATAGGGCTCAATGGCACTCTGCAGCTCCAACCCGGCCCAAGGAAAGTCTCCCATAGGGCTCAATGGCACTCTGCAGCTCCAACCCGGCCCAAGGAAAGTCTCCCATAGGGCTCAGTGGCACTCTGCAGCTCCAACCCGGCCCAAGGAAAGTCTCCCATAGGGCAAGTCTCCCATAGGGCTCAATGGCACTCTGCAGCTCCAACCCGGCCCAAGCAAAGTCTCCCATAGTGCTCCATGGGACTCTGCAGCTCCAACCCGGCCCAAGGAAAGTCTCCCATAGGGCTCAATGGCACTCTGCAGCTCCAACCCGGCCCAAGGAAAGTCTCCCATAGGGCAAGTCTCCCATAGGGCTCAATGGCACTCTGCAGCTCCAACCCGGCCCAAGGAAAGTCTCCCATAGGGCTCAATAACACTCTGCAGCTCCAACCTGGCCCAAGGAAAGTCTCCCATAGGGCTCAATGGCACTCTGCAGCTCCAACCCGGCCCAAGGAAAGTCTCCCATAGGGCTCAATGGCACTCTGCAGCTCCAACCCGGCCCAAGGAAAGTCTCCCATAGGGCAAGTCTCCCATAGGGCTCAATGGCACTCTGCAGCTCCAACCCGGCCCAAGCAAAGTCTCCCATAGTGCTCCATGGGACTCTGCAGCTCCAACCCGGCCCAAGGAAAGTCTCCCATAGGGCTCAATGGCACTCTGCAGCTCCAACCCGGCCCAAGGAAAGTCTCCCATAGGGCAAGTCTCCCATAGGGCTCAATGGCACTCTGCAGCTCCAACCCGGCCCAAGCAAAGTCTCCCATAGTGCTCCATGGGACTCTGCAGCTCCAACCCGGCGCAAGGAAAGTCCCCCATAGGGCTCAATGGCACTCTGCAGCTCCAACCTGGCCCAAGGAAAGTCTCCCATAGGGCTCAATGGCACTCTGCAGCTCCAACCTGGCCCAAGGAAAGTCTCCCATAGGGCTCAATGGCACTCTGCAGCTCCAACCCGGCCCAAGGAAAGTCTCCCATAGGGCTCAATAACACTCTGCAGCTCCAACCCGGCGCAAGGAAAGTCCCCCATAGGGCTCAATGGCACTCTGCAGCTCCAACCTGGCCCAAGGAAAGTCTCCCATAGGGCTCAATGGCACTCTGCAGCTCCAACCTGGCCCAAGGATAGTCTCCCATAGGGCTCAATGGCACTCTGCAGCTCCAACCCGGCCCAAGGAAAGTCTCCCATATGGCTCAATGGCACTCTGCAGCTCCAACCCGGCCCAAGGAAAGTCTCCCATATGGCTCAATGGCACTCTGCAGCTCCAACCCGGCCCAAGGAAAGCCTCCCATAGGGCTCAATGGCACTCTGCAGCTTCAACCCGGCCCAAGAAAAGTCTCCCATAGGGCTCAATGGCACTCTGCAGCTCCAACCCGGCCCAAGGAAAGTCTCCCATAGGGCTCAATGGCACTCTGCAGCTCCAACCCGGCCCAAGGAAAGTCTCCCATAGGGCTCAATGGCACTCTGCAGCTCCAACCCGGCCCAAGGAAAGTCTCCCATAGGGCTCAATGGCACTCTGCAGCTCCAACCCGGCCCAAGGAAAGTCTCCCATAGGGCAAGTCTCCCATAGGGCTCAATGGCACTCTGCAGCTCCAACCCGGCCCAAGGAAAGTCTCCCATAGGGCAAGTCTCCCATAGGGCTCAATGGCACTCTGCAGCTCCAACCCGGCCCAAGCAAAGTCTCCCATAGTGCTCCATGGGACTCTGCAGCTCCAACCCGGCCCAAGGAAAGTCTCCCATAGGGCTCAATGGCACTCTGCAGCTCCAGCCCGGCCCAAGGAAAGTCTCCCATAGGGCTCAATGGCACTCTGCAGCTCCAACCCGGCCCAAGGAAAGTCTCCCATAGGGCTCAATGGCACTCTGCAGCTCCAACCTGGCCCAAGGAAAGTCTCCCATAGGGCTCAATGGCACTCTGCAGCTCCAACCCGGCCCAAGGAAAGTCTCCCATAGGGCTCAATGGCACTCTGCAGCGCCAACCTGGCCCAAGGAAAGCCTCCCATAGGGCTCAATGGCACTCTGCAGCTCCAACCTGGCCCAAGGAAAGTCTCCCAAAGGGCTCAATGGCACTCTGCAGCTCCAACCTGGCCCAAGAGAAGTCTCCCATAGGGCTCAATGGCACTCTGCAGCTCCAACCCGGCCCAAGGAAAGTCTCCCATAGGGCTCAATGGCACTCTGCAGCTCCAACCCGGCGCAAGGAAAGTCCCCCATAGGGCTCAATGGCACTCTGCAGCTCCAACCCGGCCCAAGGAAAGTCTCCCATAGGGCTCAATGGCACTCTGCAGCTCCAACCCGGCCCAAGGAAAGTCTCCCATAGGGCTCAATGGCACTCTGCAGCTCCAACCCGACCCAAGGAAAGTCTCCCATAGGGCTCAATGGCACTCTGCAGCTCCAACCTGGCCCAAGGAAAGTCACCATACCGAAGCTTGAATGAATCTTTGAATGTACTCGGCCCGACAAATACGATTTTCTCACACCAATTGTTGCGCAAAATACGAAAAAGTAGCACAAATTAATGAAAAAGACGCAAAAAAACACAGTACTAAAACTTTAAAAAAATACGAATCGGAAACATTCATAAATATAATAAACACCTGCCTTTGCTTGGGCGCCTTCAACGGTGCCCGATCAAAATCTTTTGTCCCACCCAATTGACGAGACGTCTGATATTCAAAGCTTTTGCCCATCACCTCATTAATCCACCATACACGCACCAAGAAGTGGACATAGCCTTGCCTGAAATACCTTTCATCCGTTCTTTCTTATGTCTTAATGTCTAATATTTGTATTTAATGTTTTTTTATGCCTCTGTTTTTCCAAAGGCTTCGTGTTGCTGGTTTTCAGCATAGTCTCCAGCCATCTAAGGATAATATTAGGCATTAACAAGAGATTGTGTTTGATTGGTTTAAAGGACAAGGCAATAAAGCAGTGAATCTGCAGGAAGGTGTTCTTCTCTCTGTTTATATTATACCAAAAGGCCAAGCGCTGTGCCATTGGGGATTGATGCATCGAGCTTGGGAGCAGGAAGGCTGTGCAGTTGAATCCCTATATTTTGACTTATGAGAAAGGCCTACCTCTAAGTTCTGATGATTATCTTCACCTAGTTCCCTGTATCAATATAATGTTTATTAAGATTTCACCAAGTAGTTAATATAAAGTGCCTGCCATGATGTTTGGAACAAAGACATATTTTTCATTGATTTATCCCCCTGCTCCTCAGTGTAAAATTTCAAGTCAAACAATTCAGATATGGTAAAATAGCATATACTAGCACAGTGATCCCCAACCAGTGGCTCGTGAGCAACTTGTTGCTCCCCAACCTCTTGGATGTTGCTCCCAGGGGCCTCAAAGCAGGGGCTTATTTTTAAATTGCTGGTAAGGAGGCAAGTTTAATGCCAAACAGAGTCTTCTGTAGGCTGCCAGTCTACATAGTGGCTATTAAGTAGCCAATTATAGCTCTTATTGCCACCTCCAGAAACCTTTTTTCATGCTTGTGTTGCTCCCCAACACTTTTTCCATTTGAATGTGGCTCATGGGTAAAAGGTTGGGGATCCCTGTTCTAGACGTTAAAGTTATTTGCATGCATTTCAGTTTCATCAAATAGAAATGACAATACTTTTTAGAAAATCAGTTTTGTACGGCGGGGCACAAAGGATCGGCTGCCGCAGGACTGGCACACCAGATGGCACAACCGTTCTAAAGTTCATGCAGAAATAATAAAACCGATTGCTTTAAAGTTCAAGCTGCAATAATAAAAGTGATTACGCCGACAAAACAATTGAAAAGTTGAATGAATTACTATTAACCTTTCTTTGTGCGTCGGTGACATTATCCCAATGTTTCCTGAATATTAACCATCAGCGGCGCAACCCAAGGCCAAAATCACCGCTTTGAATTCAACAAAACGCCATTTATCCGTTTCCTTCCGCCGGGAGAGAGGAGGTTTGTAAACAGCTTTGCCTTTAGGTCACGCTAACTGCCGTCTCACAGCAAACTGTTTATCCAAGAGCCGCAAACAGTGAGAAATAAAAGCAAGAGAAAGGGAACGGAAAAGGAACAAATATATTTCTTAACAGATTAAAACTGCTTTTTGTCAACGGTGCATGAAATTGTGGGGAATGGAGAAGTTCTTGCCATAAAACAGCATGTTATTATCTTAATATCAGGAAGAATCAGCTACAAGTCATGAATTTATTTCACAAGCAGAGAAAGACCCAGAATGTAAAGGACTCCATTTTAATCAAATAATTCAGAATTTTAAAACTTTTTTCCTTTTTCTTTGTAGTAATAAAACAGTACCTGTACTTGATCCCAGCTAAGATATAATTACCCCTTATTGGGGGCAGAACAGCCCTATTGGGTTTATTTAATGGTTAAATGATTCCCTTTTCTCTGTAATAATAAAACAGTACCTGTACTTGATCCCAACTAAGATATAATTACCCCTTATTGGGGGCAGAACAGCCCTATTGGGTTTATTTAATGGTTAAATGATTCCCTTTTCTCTGTAATAATAAAACAGTACCTGTACTTGATCCCAACTAAGATATAATTACCCCTTATTGGGGGCAGAACAGCCCTATTGGGTTTATTTCATGGTTAAATGATTCCCTTTTCTCTGTAATAATAAAACAGTACCTGTACTTGATCCCAACTAAGATATAATTACCCCTTATTGGGGGCAGAACAGTCCTATTGGGTTTAATTAATGTTTTATTGATTTTTTTAGTAGACTTAAGGTATGGAGATCCAAATTACAGACAGACCCCTTATACGGAATACCCTTGGTCCCAAGCATTCTTGATAATGGGTCCTATACCTGTACAACGTAAAAAGAAATCCACTGAACCATTCGGCTGAACCATATCATTGTGGGCTAGCTGCTTGGGGCGTAGGCAAGCCGTGTCGCTGCAGTTGCTCTTGAGCCCCAAGAAAATAATCTTTTGTCAACAGTTAATCAGTGGCTGAGGATAACAGTATCCAAAGCAATATGATCATAAATTTGGCCACAGTCATTGGTGGATGAAATAGGGGTGGGGCTTGTCAGAAAAAAAAATCTGTGGCAGGTCTTGCCATGGCTGGAGCTGGCCATACAAGGGAAAAATGGCAAATTGGGTTGGTTTGACCATTGGGTCCTCAGGCCAATAACCTGAGGCCAATAACTGGATTACATGGACTTTTGTGCCCAATAGGATTTTTTCAACCTGCTGATAGGTATCTGGCTGACCCCCAAATATGTCAGTTGGGCAGGCTAGCATTTTAGCCCCAAATGAATATAAAAAATTCACATTTCATGTTTTTGAACTCAAAAAAAGTCATTCCTATTTGTGTTATATTGGGTTTTTTTTTCTACTATGACCAAAACAACATGAGTCACCTTAATTATTTCAAAAATCAAATTGTAAAAAAACATGAACGAATAAGTTTTAAAAAAAAGTGGATACCTCAAATGTTCCTGTAATTTTTAATAGGTAACAGATAGCGATGACGCATTTGGTGCGCATTTTTACGTCCGCGTCTTTTTTTTGTCCCCCAATTTGACGTGACCGCAACATTGTTTTGGCGCGCAACAAATTTTTCCACGGTGAATATCCGCACAAGTTTCGCAAAGCAATTCGCCAATGGCAAAATGTTGACATTTGCAGCGAATCCATGCCTGCCGAGAAAAATCGCTAATCACCAGTAACAGAAAAACTTGACAATCGTGAAGTGACTAAATAGTTTATGAATACAGTTTTATCTAGGAGAGCCCCCATTGAATTCTCCATGACCTCGCAAACTTTTACATGGTTTTCATATATATTTTTTTTCATAAATATCAAAAATTCATGTAATTAATTATGTTTTTTAATAGAAACAAAACTTAAATCATGAAAAAAATATGAAAGTTGCTAAATAAGCCCCTGTGCGTAACAATTTGCATGTACCTAATACCCCTGCAAAATGTTCTACTGCTAAATACCCCTGCATTATACTGTATGTGCCCCTGTACTTACCCCTGTGTGTCAGTACTACATAGAGCAGCCTCCCCGTTCCTATGGCTCTCTGCATATACACTGATCCCAAAGCCCACACACCTATTTGGTGATGGAATTTTATAAACAAAGTATTTACAGCTCATCTCAGCCTCCTACTATTGGGCCATATTGCAGCAAATGGTGGTTCCCTGGATAATCCCTGACTGGCTGTGTGTGAGGCACAATGTGTAACTCATACATTGAAACAAACTCATCCCCGCAGTCAGGCTTATGGCAATGGTTATTATAGGATAATAATCTGTATTTACATTAGTTAATGCTGGTATATATTGCATATACAAAGGTGAATTCAGGCATAACCCCCAGCAGGTTTATATTAGGGATAAACAGGTTTGTATCCAGCATGTAGGTGACATTGAGGATCTATAGCCATATGGAGAGTAAAGAGGCTCCCATTTATCACTGCTCGTTTGCCAGATGCTGTAACCGGCAGATTTGTTGCACCTTCCATGATGCGCGGAGCTGCCATAAATACAAATACTGTTCAACAGGAGCCGTTTGCCCCCCCCGCACCCCCTTCTTGTATTATTGTAGCAAATCCGGCGAGTGCATTTCATACAGGGGAAGCGCATGTTCTAGAAGCCAAACTGCAGAGAGGATTTCATAATGATGTTATGGAACAATATGTTTCCCTGAATGAAACCATCTTGTCTCCTCCTAACTGGGGCCATCAATGTGCCGCTGGGCAGGAGTTACGGTGCCAGTCACGGCCGGGTTATGTACTTGTACCCACATTCGCACACAGCCTGCTTTCATTTTATATGATCCGACAGAGACCCAATCAAAGGAAAACTACAGCTATCTATCTACTGTATCTATCTATATATCTATCTACTGTATCTATCTATCTATCTATCATATCTCTCTCTATCTACTCTATATACACTCACTGATATTTGTAATCAACATATCAGCAAGTTAGAAGAAGATAAAATAGTGGGAGTGGGGGGGGGTAGCGGCTATAAAATACTGTGTTTTGTATCAAACTCCCATTTTTTCTATTGAAAACCTTCTATTTTCACCTCTGAAACAAATGACTTGTAGGCATCACCAAGGCCTTGTAGGGAAGTGAGTTTGGGGTTCATCAGGTTTAATGTTCATAGAGGTAAAGGGATATTTGTATCTGCAAAGTGTGATATTATTATAAACAGATTAAGTACATTTGTGTTAATTGTGATTATTTTTATTATTATTAATACATTGGAATAAAACCTATTCAGCAACATTGTGCAATAAATGGGTGTATACATTAAACATACAAGAAACCTACAAAAACAACCAATAACCAATACAAGAGATAAAGAGGGCCTTCCCAAAAGAGCTTACAATCTTCACTAATAACAATTACCAAACTTATGGCCATAAAGCTAGCTCCGTACATCTGGACCATGTACATTTATGCTACTCAATATGATCAAATTAAGGGCAGAATCACAAACTGAATTTACACCCAGCAAACCATATGGGATGTAGTAAATAAATCCTTTATTTGTGCCACAAACAAGGTCTTGGAATTACACCACAGAGAGACTGATTCACCTTGATTTTTCAATGGTTTTGGAGACAGAGGAGACTTTCTGAATATTTTGTAGTCCATAGTGGTCACCGTGATTTTCTGACTGATGGCGACTGACACGCTCTTGTCTGTGTTTCTTATCAAGTTCAAAACATTAAAACCTACACGTCAGCTCCCCCAGATTCCATGGTAGTCGCCCAGTTTGGAAGCCCTATAGCATTGGCCAATGAGACATGTGAGCTGGTTATTTCCTTGTGTGAATTTGCTTTGGCTCAGTAATAGAAGCACAGGCAGGGCTGCGACTCTGGCACCCAATGAACTATTTTATGCTAAAATGGAAAAGCGCCAGTGCAGGGAATGTGTGAGGAACGTTTAAGGTTCCTTAGCAAGGAAATTCACTCATTTTTGAAGATGATTTAAAAATGTAACCGTGCCATCTCGATTGGACACAGGAGCAGAGGAAAAAGGAGACAGAGAAGTGCAGCTAAACAGTTCATTTTGTCTGAAACCAATAAATCCAAATCACTGGGGATATGAAATTCATAGAGGTTTAGATTCTATGAGCTGCGCCTTCCAGCTTCCCTAGGCACCCACCTCTGTTCTAGGCTTATGGGCTGCTGTATTGTGAGCCTAACGGGCCCCGGAGCTTACAATTAAACTTGCCTTGTTCCTCAGAGTTTTCAAGTGACAACAACTAAACATTTATCTGTGGCTGATTCTGAGCTTTCCGCTCTTTCAAGCTGTTGGGCGCACACTTTGGGAACCTATAAAGGTATTTTTCAGCTATAGTCACTTCAATATTTCAATAAATATCAATATCTTCAAGAAAACACTTTGATAAGCAAGTCATAGGTAGAATTTGAAAGTGTCCGGCCAAGTGACAGTGGGCGTCAGAATTATTTTGTTGAGGAAAAACTCTGATAGATGACAGATGCTCATATAATTACTACAATTGGGCTCCCAAAGAGTTTTTATACGGAAGAGCATGTTTTCCACCCAGATTTCTCACATTCTGGTTTAGGCCGTGCATTTATAATAAAGGACAATGAAGCCAAACTATGAGAGGAGCTTCACCTTATTTAGAACAAGTACTTTAAACATAAAGTAATTACTTGCTAATAATGGGGCAAACTAAACCTATATTACACAACAGGTAAATAACCTTCAGGAGGCTACTAAATTGTAGCCCATATTCCTTTTATGCTCTCTGCTGCTGGGTGTTGCACTGGGGAGATAATACATCTTCTCTATGGAACCCATCAGTATGTAGATTCTTGGTCCTTTGAATCATGTACTAATGCTACAGCTTAGGAATTTGGCAACACAATTACTATACTAACCTTAACCGGGCAGGCGGTTTTGACCCGGACAACCCTTCCAAAAACCGGGCTGTCCAGGTCAAAACTGGATAAGTGGCAACCCTATGTTTGTTGTACCCTAGGGTTATACTGCTTGTTAATGAGGACTCCTGCCTCAGGCCCTCCAGCACATCCACCCCCTGCTAAGAGCAGAGTCCAAAGACTAGGGAATACCATAACACATTAAGGCCATTGGTTACACAACCCAACCACAGGGTTACACTTCACACAGTAGGGGAGGGTAACGCTATATATCCCCTGCATATATTTTCAGATTTCTTTGTCAATTATCTGCATGTAGGAAAGAACTAGAAAAGGCAGAGTGCATTGCCCTCCGGGAATGAAGACTTGCTGCAGGCCCTGTTTGGAGACTTGTGGCTATCCCGTCAATCAAGCACTGCCTGGTTCAGTAGCGCTGTATTCCATAGGGGCGAGTGGGAGAGGCAAATAGGTGTTATTCTCTTCCACGGCCTGATGGAGGAGTACTAAAAACAGGGCTCATCTGCAAGTCATGGCAATTTTTTTTATCTGCTGTGAGTAGGGTTGCCACCCAGCCGGTAATTGACCCGCCCAGCCAGGAAATCTCCAGCCAGGGCCAGTGCAGCTATTCCAAATTTACTAGCAATATATCTGCCGGTAAATTTGTTAAAGTGGCAACCCTACCTGTAATCCCTCCCTTCCCTGACTCTCTCTGTGGCAGATTAACCCTTTTATATAGAGGCCAGCCTCTGCCCCACCCACCCTCTTATTCCCCTGTCCCATCCACCCATTCCCCTGCCTAGCCCGCCCATTTCCCTACCCCCAAGCTGCCCACCCTCAACCTAAAGGCCGGTATTAATAGCAAAAATGGCAGCAACCCTAGGTGTGAGGCGCAGACCACGGCCAGGCAGTATCTTAAATGAGGCCTTGAGTCTCGCAGCCATTATACATTTATCCGTGGCTAAATCTTCCAGTTCCAAGGTTCCCCCTATAATAAAAATAGAAGCACCATAACTTTAAACAAGAATTATCAGTGGGACAGAGTGAGAAGAGATTGGGGAATATGCCCCCGACCCTCATTATATCTCTTATATCAAACTACAAAAGCTTTTAGGAATTATTTGCTAACCATCACGACTAATTCATTCAGTGAATTTGTACAATAAAGTAATTAACTGTGTATTCCTCTCCTGCATTTATTATGTTTGTTTAATTAGCCCCCTGCAAGCGAATATTCGCCGGCCTTTTAATGGCACCTAACGTTATATAAATGAGGTCAAAGTGATAATAAATCAGGAATATTCCATAGAAGCCGTGTGAGAATTACAAATATATCAGAGTAATTAAATCTGATTGGGTTGAACAATCGTCTCTTATAAAGATGTAAAGGAATAATTGTGCTCCCCGCTTCCACCGGATTGAGATTATTTCCTATTATTGAGGCTACAAATTCCCCGTACGGTGAGGGGATTAACCCATTGGTACCGGCACTAACAATAACGAGTTCTACCCGGATCTCGGATCATTTAGAGAGACGGTTTCATGAGGCTTTTCCTGCCTCCCGTATAATATAGAGCATAACTCACCCATCGGGGGGCTAATTAATGTCTGACAATGAAAACAAAAGCTTTCACAGATTTGTGCAATTACGGCAAGGATTATAATAACAATTCATATGTGATTTGTTGATCAATAATGAAACAATAGAAATATGAATTAAACCCCCAGCCTAAAGCTCTCATTCTATTGTATGAATAAAACTGGTTGGAAATGATATCCGGTTTAAATGTGGCAGAGGATCCGTGTGTTGCCTTTATTTTGTTATTTACCCTTTAAAATGAGTGATAGATCAGTACGGCATTCAAGGTTTTTTTTTTTAAGTGCAAAAATTTTTGGCAGATATGGATTTACTATCAGCAAAAATTTTCCAGAAACGACATAACCCACAATGCATTGCACTGGGATGTTTCTTTCCTTATTGACATCACGTGTGCAGCAGGGGATTGTGGGATTGGGAGGAGGCAGGCTGAGGACAGGCGACTACTGTTACATTTTATTTGAGTCACAAAGTAGCCAGCCAATCAGCATTGGAACAGGGGGCGGGGCTTAGGGAACTGTTCCAAACCATATTATTACATTAAACATGAAAAGGCTGCATATTTTTGATGTTTATTGCCAAGTTACTTGAAATTATGTTTACTTTTGAAAAAGCTTAAGTTGTGTTTGGGTGAAGTTCCCCTTTAACAATAAAACATTTCAAATTACCCTAATATCTATATTTAGCAGTTTCACAATTTAATAAAATTGGAACCTCATTCCTATTTATTTATTTAAGTTTGGTCGCTTGTTCCCATACAATCCCGTGCCCTTCTTCTCTTCCCTGCCTTACATTACCAGTCGGCACTTGCTACTTTATACTGTTAGTATGCAAACTGCCATCCGGAGCAGTTGTGCTGTCAGGGAAGGGAACAGATGGCGGAACGTGTGTGAGTTTCCAAACTGTAATAAAAGCAACAAATAGCGATTCATTACAAGCTGAAGGGTCACCCGGATAAGGAGCAGCACTGAATGCCGCATTAAAATTTGTGTTGTCTCTGATGTTTGGTTTGTTGCTGTAATAAAGTTGCGGCTGGGGAGGAAAGCTATGGGCTCGTCTCCTTGTACTTGGGAAACTCTATATGATTATTTGAGGGATTAGAGAAGGAACTTGAGCTGAGAACTTCCAGGTACTTATACAGGTTTCAGAGATATAATGATATATATTAAATCTTATATACAAAACAGATAATGTATAAACAACTGGAACAGTGGTAACTGGTACAAACTGCAAGGCCGCCTTTGCTTTGTTTCTCAAACTTATTAGAAGGTGTTACTGGCCCAGCTTGCAGTTGTAGCCTTGTACAAGTAGCCGCATCTTCTCTGGGAAGCTGGGTATGAATGTCCTTATCATCTCCCATAGAGTTTATATTATTTTATAATCTCATAAGGAGAATCGAGTGGGAGTGTGGTCAGTGGGAGTGTACTCAGCCAAACAGTATGGTAAACTCCATAGCACTCCCCATAGTGGTGCCAACTTGGTTTTTGACATAGCCTAAACAAAAAGACACGTAGATCTTTGCCTGTATACATATTCCCTTGCAGTAAATTTGGTAGCTACTTACGGCAAAGACACACAGGGATATTTGTAGCCAGCGTTAAATAATCGTTACCGCTCTCTAGAAATATCCCCAAAAAGTTCTGATGTAGCTGGTGGCTACTCTTTCAAGTTCATGTTGATTAGTTGGTGGCTACTTTTTAGAAGTATTTCTGGATATGCTGGTTTCTGCTCTTTCTGAAGTACATGTTAAGGAGCTGGCAGATACTCTTTTTGAAGGATATCATAATATTTGGTGGCTACTCATTTTGATATACATATTGATGAGCAGGTGGCTACTTTTCCTGAAGTTCATGTTTAGAAGCTGGTGGGTACTCATTCTGAAGTACATATTGATAAGCTGGCAACTATTCATTCTAATGTACATGATAATAGGTGGCAACTCTTTCTGAAGTAGATGTTGATAAGCTAGTACTTACTCTTTCTAATGTACGTGGTGATAAGATGGTGGCTTCTTTTTTAGAAGTACATGTTGAAGAGCTCTTTCTGAAGTACATATTAATGAACTGGTGGCTTCTTGTTCAGATGTACATGTTTATGAGCTGGTGGTCTTTCTTTCTAATGTACAAGCTGATAAGCTGGTGGCTACTCTTTTGGGAGTACGTGTTGATGAGGTGGCGGCTACTGTTTCTAATGTACATAGTAATAAGCTGGTGGCTACTGTTTCAGATGTACATGTTGAAGAGCTCGTAGCTGCTCTTTTTTACCATGTTGAAGAGCTAGTGGTCACTCTTTCGGAAGTACGTATTCATGAGCTGGTAGCTAGCCAAATGTTGGTGAGATGGTAGCTACTGATGTACATGTTGGTGAGATGGTGGTCACTCTTTTGGAAGTACGTATTCATGAGCTGGTAGCTAGCCAAATGTTGGTGAGATGGTAGCTACCGATGTACATGTTGGTGAGATGGTGGTCACTCTTTCAGAAGTACATATTCATGAGCTGGTAGCTAGCCAAATGTTGGTGAGATGGTAGCTACTGATGTACATGTTGGTGAGATGGTGGCCACTCTTTCTGATGTACATATTCATGAGCTGGTAGCTAGCCAAATGTTGGTGAGATGGTAGCTACTGATGTACATGTTGGTGAGATGGTGGTCACTCTTTCGGAAGAACATATTCATGAGCTGGTAGCTAGCCAAATGTTGGTGAGATGGTAGCTACTGATGTACATGTTGGTGAGATGGTGGTCACTCTTTCGGAAGAACATATTCATGAGCTGGTAGCTAGCCAAATGTTGGTGAGATGGTAGCTACTGATGTACATGTTGATGAGATGGTGGCTACTCATTCCAATGTACACGTTGATGAGCAGGCATACAGTATTTACCTTATGGTCTGAAAAATACTAATTCAAAACAAAAATCTAAGATTCTTTTTTTTTTTTAAAATATCATAACTTGAACCCAGTTTTAAAATATGGAAGATGATAAATTGAATCAACAATGTCCTGTGAATCAGCTCCACAAAATAAGCCACAGAATGTTATATCAGCAAAACTGTGTGAGACGTAGGTACAGTAATACACACACAGTATTCTCATTTCATCCCAAAACAAATTGGGTTGAATCAGCAGAGATTGTTGCTGTTACTACATAAATCTCCTGTGGCAGGTATGGGAACATGTGCTTGGGATGTTAGTGATGCCGGCATCCAGTTTCAGGGTTTCATAAACCATACAGGAACCTTGGCAGCCAAGGAAGGAAACCGCAGAATTACAATAAGATAGAAAGTTCCCACTATTCATTCTTTTCTTGTAAATCTACTGAAATTCCCTTATTTTTGCAAAAACATATGGTGTTTAGACTAGTATATTTAGCTTTACTCTTTATTAACAAGTATACCTTACATAAAGAGTATATTAAGTAGCTGGCAAATGATGTTCTAATGAGGTCACTTTCTACTAAAGCAATAAAGTATTTTATTGCATAAAAAATGCATTAACTCGATAGATGGGAACATAATTTTCCACTATGTAGATCCCTGGTAAGGCCTCACCTCAAGGTCCCCACCGACCCAATCTCTGCTGGCGCTTCACCACTTATCTCCTTTCCCAGTCGTGACGAAGGTAAGTATAATGTACACATGCTTGGGGGAAGGGGTTGGGTGGGCAGCAAAAGCCCCTGGGGGGACATTGGCCTCGCGCTGGGTGTGCGGGGGCACCCAGGGCAACAGCTGTGGGGTACTTGCACCAGTGCCACTGGTCCAAGGTACAGAACACAGCTGTCATGGCGCAAGGCCCACCACTGACTTATATTCCCTAGGACCAGGGCTGCTTTAAGGTACCGGTGGGCCCCCACAATTTCTCCATTTGTATAGATAGTGTCCTTATAATGTGCTGGCGAGAGAATATCTCAGTGGTTAAACTGTTTTAGTATCACTAAATGTTGAAAAAAAATAGAAGGGTTGAAGAATTTATTTGGAGGATTAAAATGAGGGCTTTGTGTGGTTTAGAATGTCCAAGATTTCTTCAAGTGTAGGGGACTGGTAAAATGTGATCGCATTATGATTATATTGGATCAATTCATCAAAAGGTTACCCGTGAATTGATTATACATATAGACAAGTAGGGTTGTATAATTGATTGTGCATGATAAAGCAGTGGGAGTGAATGAAAATGAATGGTAATGTGATGGCATAAAAATATGTGATAGATCAAATTAAGTATATGCTGAAGAGTAAAGGCTTTAAATAATAGCAATCCTTATTGGTGGCAAACTAATTCCATTGGCTTATGGAATTATTTAAATGAATTTTAGTAGACTTAAGGTATGGTAATGCCAGTTACAGAAAGACCCCTTATCTGAAAAACCCCAGGTCCCGAGCATTCTGGATAACAGGTTATTAATGAACATCCATGTAAAAACCCAACATCCCTATAACATACAGCGAAGGCTTTTTTGCAGGTTTTCTGTCTGTTCATGTTAAAACTGACAAATGCCTTATGGAAGGACCTAGACAGGTTCCTTCAGTACAGACATAACTAACTTCTATCCCTGGGGCGATGCTCGTGACATCTGGAAACTGATAGATGTTCTTTTCCCGGAGGAAGATTTCTCTATGTTCTGAGTCGCCCCTTGCAGATGCAATCAGTTCCCCGGGACTAATGGTTCCATGATACAGCTATAAATAGCTTTTATTCTTGTTATACCTGTGGCTACCCATTACGGCTACCTGATCTTTATTGATTATGATGGTTATGCCAGAAAGAATTTTGGTTAATTTGGTCCATTGTAATTAAACTGCATCCAGCAATTCAGGTTAGCAAATACCTACAGTAACTAGTGATGAGCCAATCTGTCCCGTTATGATTCACTGAAAAATTGCGAAAATGCTGAAAATCCGTGAAATGGCACAAATTTTTGTGTGATCATGTCCAACAGTGACAGGTCTCTTGAATGGCAGCTTAGTTTGTAAAAAAGATTAGAATGTTTTACTTTCAACTGTTTCAAAAGTTCCTATATCATAAAATAATTATTCTTTTTATCTTTTTATGACATTTTCTGCCCTAGTGGATCTTGGAAGTCCTTTTTGCATTCATATCCACTTTGTTCAATTCCATCAGTAGCCAGTTAAGCTGCCTGTATGTTTGGGAGTGTGGGGAAACCAGAATGCCTGGAGGAACCCAGAGAACATACAAACTCTTGGCAGACATTGCTCTGGCTGAAATCTCGTCTTGGACCCAGCAAGAAATCTATTCTGACCACTAGGCCCCAATGTGTTCATATCACAGTTGTTGGTTCACTGAAAGGGTGTCTTGTTCTTAGTCTTTGTCAAGAAGCCAACAAGTCATCATTACTCACCCTGACCTGCAAAATTACCCAGCACCTACAGAAGTAAGACCTCCTCCATAGTTTTGCTTAAAAATATACCTCTCTTTCAAGGGACCTTTTAATAATATATAGTTCTACAAACTACATGCACTAGTCTTCTGGCCTCCTGCTTGGCTAGGTCAGTACAACAAGACTTTTTCAAGACAGGCACCAGTGGTTCTTAAATAAGAAGATATTCATTTATTGTTGGATGTTTGGTGATATAGATGTTGTACAGTCAATTTTTTTCAAGCTCTTATAATGGTATGGAGAGTTATTAGTTATGGACTAAAGTAGGGCAAGGGTTCCAGCCACATTACGAATTGCCCTTCAAGTTGGGCCTCTATTACTATGGTTCTACATTCTTGAGCCAAAGTAATTTTTGCTGTCCCACACTTCTAGCCAAAGCTACACATTTAGCCCAGTTTGCTCAGTGCATTCCATTATATAATTACACATCTCTCCATATCATTCTCATTATATTATCCTTTTCCAATTGGAACCTGATCAATACTCCAGTGGATGAGCTTCAGCTTATACAGTATTTCAGGAAACTTTAGCAATAAAGGAGCTTACATGGGGACTAACTGCACCTCACTACGCTTCATTGCAACACAGTGATTACAAGGTGTTTTTTTATTCCGACATTACATTCTCACCATTATGTTTGTTTAGCAAAAGGTAAATAAACGTTTTAATATCAATCGTCATTTTATTGATGAAGCTCTCTCTGAATGCAAAAACACAGATTGTTTTACTGAGTTCAGCCACTGGGGAGTTTTTATCAATAAAGCACAGAAGCAATTCTGTCGGAAAACGGTTCCATTCTGCAGCGCGGCTGGCATTTTCATTTCCTGCCCTTTAGCACAAGATCTGAAGGGCAAGATAAATGGGAGTTTAACCTTCTTTAATTAAATATATTCTGTATGTTGGGCAATATGGCTCTCGGTTTATAGCTATATCTCTGTTAATCACTTAATATCCTCCTGTGTCTGAAGTTATCCCCCCATCTAGATTGTAAGCTCTACAGGGCAACAACCTCCATCCTCTCATGTCTTAATCACTTAATCACTCAGCTCTGAGCAATATATAATGCGACTGTACTTAGATTTTATTATAGTACAATTCATTGTTTTGCTGTACAGTGATACATACACAAGTAGTACTATATAAATAGAAATATACATATACAGGTATAGGACCCATTATCCAGAATGCTCGGGACCAAGGGTATTCTGGATAAGGGGTCTTTCTGTAATTTGGATCTTCATACCTTAAGTCTACTAAAAAATTAATAAAACAGTAATTAAACCCAATAGGATTATTTTGCATCCAGTAAGGATTAATTATATCTTAGTTGGGATCAAGTACAGGTACTGTTTTATTATTACAGAGAAAAGGGAATCATTTAACCATGAAATAAACCCAATAGGGCTGTTCTGCCCCCAATAAGGGGTAATTATATCTTAGTTGGGATCAAGTACAGGTACTGTTTTATTATTACAGAGAAAAGGGAATCATTTAACCATTAAGTAAACCCAATAGGGCTGTTCTGCCCCCAATAAGGGGTAATTATATCTTAGTTGGGATCAAGTACAGGTACTGTTTTATTATTACAGAGAAAAGGGAATCATTTAACCATGAAATAAACCCAATAGGGCTGTTCTGCCCCAATAAGGGGTAATTATATCTTAGTTGGGATCAAGTACAGGTACTGTTTTATTATTACAGAGAAAAGGGAATCATTTAACCATGAAATAAACCCAATAGGGCTGTTCTGCCCCCAATAAGGGATAATTATATCTTAGTTGGGATCAAGTACAGGTACTGTTTTATTATTACAGAGAAAAGGGAATCATTTAACCATGAAATAAACCCAATAGGGCTGTTCTGCCCCCAATAAGGGGTAATTATCTTAGTTGGGTTTCAAGTACAGGTACTGTTTTATTATTACAGAGAAAAGGGAATCATTTAACCATTAAATGAACCCAATAGGGCTGTTCTGCCCCCAATAAAAGGTAATTATATCTTAGTTGGGTTTCAAGTACAGGTACTGTTTTATTATTACAGAGAAAAGGGAATCATTTAACCATGAAATAAACCCAATAGGGCTGTTCTGCCCCCAATAAGGGGTAATTATATCTTAGTTGGGATCAAGTACAGGTACTGTTTTATTATTACAGAGAAAAGGGAATCATTTAACCATTAAATAAACCCAATAGGGCTGTTCTGCCCCCACTAAGGGGTAATTATATCTTAGTTGGGATCAAATACAAAGCACAGTTTTATTTTTACAGAGAAAATGGAAATCAACCTAAAAAATCTGAATTATTTGATTAAAATGGAGTCTATGGAAGACAAGCTTTCCGTAATTCGGAGCTTTCTGGATATCGGGTTTCCGGATAAGGGATCCCATGCCTGTATATATTTATATACATACATAATAAGCCAGGGGTTCTGTGTGTATAGTTCGCTATAGTTTTTAATCATAATTTCCAAGGGTTATTCCCTCATCTTCTGCAGGGGTGGAGTTACCTACAGTGCGGCCAGTATACAGTTAAATATGATGTATGTTTTGCTGATGGAATAAAAAGGTGAGATTTTTAACATTTTGGCTTGCATGTAGTTAAGTGCAGACATTTCTCCTCCTCTGGTTACCCCTTACAATATTTTTTGTTTTGTAGAAAGAACAAACACATTTCCAAATTTTACATTACATTATTTTCTGTATCAGACAAGATGCAAGATCCATCATTTATCTTTGACTTATTTATATGGTAAAGAACTATGAATACACTTTTCCTTGTGAGCGCTATCATTAAATAAGGATTGTTTAGAAATAATTTTAATTTGGATTAAAAGAAGTAATTGTGTTAGAAGGCAAAATAGGAACTGAATGCTTTACATGCAAAGACTAATCCCAGAATGTTTACAAAATATTAAGTATATTATCATTGAAAAGGTTGACTCCATTAATAAAGGAAATATTGTGGATGCAAGGGACTAGAAAAAAAATATTTCTGGGCTCATTCTTTAAAAGCTCAAGGGAGTTATTAGAGGGTGAAACAGGAAATTGAACTTTAAAGTAAATGTGAATAATGGACCAGATACAATTCATCATCAAGTACCATCAAGAGGACTTAGTTCAGCTTTAGCCAGGTACTTTTTCTAATTTTCTCAGACTCCCTTCCATGTGACATGGATTGGGGGCTCACATAATTATATATTATTGAATCCATTTTAGTTTTTAGCTTAAAGCCTTTAGCTCATCTCACCATATTCTTTGTTTTTTACAGAAGAAAACAAAAAATATAAACATTATATTCCACTTAGCATTTATTTTACAAATTTTTTAGATGGTAAAGAACTATTGATCCTCTTTTTCTTGTCGGCTGTACAATTAATAGAGATCATTTGTTCCCAGAAGACTCCATTTTCAGAGATTGTTTTAATTTGGATTAAAACAAACAAATGACCCTATTATCCAACTCCAGATGTCATTGTTGTCGTCTCTGGGAAAAGATTGCGCCAGTTACTCCTCATAGATATTCTCTCTTTATCATTCAGTTCCTTGGCTAACATACGGTTACATTCATTTACAGGCACTCCGTGTGTCTTTATACACAGTGAATCTGCGGCACAGCCGGGCGCCCAGCTACAAACCCCTCTGGGTACCGGAATGTAACACATGACGCAGCACATATATGTTGTATGAGCCCAATATACTGAATTACTCTATAGGGTCTTTCATAGAACAGCTTTGCTTTATTCTACCAATACAGCAGATGCTCCATAATGTGGCCAGGTGCATAGAATATCAAGGAACAAAGGTGTACTGCTACCTAGTGGCCTACTCCTCAACGGGACCTTAATAGCAATTAGTGTTCAGAAGCCCGTTTTAGCATATCATTCAAGTGAAGTACATTATATATTACATCAAATATGAATATGATTCCTAAGGAAAAAATCTCCTACCAGATATTTTCTAGAAATAGTAAGGAGTCTAAAGAGTCCATAGTCCAAGAAGGTCCATTTTGCAAAAGATCATAGTATTAATATCTGTAAGTGAAAGGCATAATATTACAGAAAGCATTTGAAACTCAAGGCTTCGTTCATACCGAGTGGTTCTAAAGTCTCCATCACATTGTAATAACAGGCGTGCTCTATCTCCCCATTCTTTTTTAGATAATCACCACTTCTAAAACCAGTGTAATGTGGCTGCACTGTGTTTGTTCAAATAAAAATGTTTACCCACACGTGTATGTGTGTTCTTTTTTTCCAACAAGAAAATGGAGAATGTAAGAGTCAAATGTTATTACATTTCCAGGATTCTTTTCCAGAATACTTTTGAGGAATTGCTTTGGCTAGTGGCCCAAACTGCATTTTTCACACCAGCGGAGAAAAGGCCAATCCGCAGCCAGTGAGAATAACTGCTGCCTGTGCCAGTAGCCTTAGTCACCTGCCCAATTACTGAAGGGAGCTAGTGATGAGCAAAAACTGCCTCGTTTTACTTTGCTGAGAAATGTGTGAAACTCCCCAAAATTTTGCCAAAATACATTTCTTTGCAGGAGGAACAAAACAAATGGAGAAATTCTAGTGCAGATTTTTCAACTTTGGAGAAAACTTGAATTTTGCAGCAAAACTGTATCGGGGGAAAAATTCCCTCATCCCTAAACATTATAGGTGGGATGAGCTAAACCTACAATGGAATGTTAAATGTTCAGCCCTCAGCAACTGGGGGAGATTTGCTTTGAACCCCTTCAAATAAAATGCAATAAATCCGAAAGAAAAAATACGCCATCTTAAAGCTGTCAAGGTTGTGTTGAAGTCAATGGCAGGTTTCCTTTTTACAATTGGAAGATTTATCTTTGTTTTATGGTATTAGAGGTTTTCAGGATTTTCGATGCTCTCATAGCAATACCTAGTTAATGGTGGTCATACACTATAAGATCTTTTCACCAATATGCCCACCTAAGGTGGATGATATCTGAATAATCCAATCCAAATTACAGTGATGGGAATAGGACCTGTGGGAGAGAGGGCTGTATCAGTGAACCAATGGTCCCTGATCCTACTGGAAAATCAAACCTGCCCAATCAGTATCTGGCCAATTTTAGGCCAGATATCAGTAAGCTAGGCCCATCGGGGGTGTCCATAAACTGAAAAATAAGCTGCCGAATTGGTCTGAAGGACCTGAATGGCCACCTTAACCAATGGCTCAGACAAGCATGGCTTGTAATAAGAATGTATGCATAAAAAGTTGCATTACAGAAGCATCTGTTGCTTTGATGCCGGCGAAAGATAATGATATCAAATAAGGGTTGGCATTAAATTCTGTTGAGATGCCAGTTTCATCTGAGCCAAAAAAATAAAGTAAGGAGCCAACATGTTGAGCTTGATTCCAGTTTGTTCAGGTTAAGGAACCTTATCTGCTATATAAAAACAAATGTCATCCTTATGTTCATTACAGTCTCTTCTGTCGCATTAAACAATGCCGGATCCCAAACTAATTTTTTATCATAGTCTGCTGGCTGCAAGCAATTTCATGCTGTATAAGTTTTGTTACTAGAGATTAAAAAAAACACGGATAGACTACTGGGACGGCACAAAAAACCCCCATAAAAGGAACCGTATTGCAATTACAGTTCAGATGATTGATTGTATGAGTTGTAAATGTCTCGCTGGGAACATTTCTCTTCTGTATTTTATTGTAAAGAAGTTCTGTCCTAAAAATAAACTCCTTATTAGAGGCTCTATTTTCTATGTCACGTTACGTTTGTGCGGCATTAATCTCTCCCTGATGAATCCCCGGCTGTCAGTGTTTGTAACGGCCCTTGTGTGGGGTTAGTAAGGGTGAGGCTCTGTGCCGGCACCGCTAGGAAACAACTGCAAGTTTTTGGGGCGCTTGGTACAACACCTTTATATAAGAATTCTCTTAGGAGACTTGAGGGTACAGGGGGGACAATATTTTTACAAATCCACTTTATGTTACTACCAGCTGGGTAATAGTGTTATGTTTTGTCTTGTCTGACATTTCCTCTCCATTGACAGAGTTTACAAAAGTTATCGGTGGAGGTGAGAATTCATGTAGTCAGGGCCCGGCACCCAAAATGAGATTGAAGTCTGGACCAAGGAGGGAGCTGTATCCAGAGTGTTCGTTGTGCGGTATTCAAGGGGTTAAGAAGGTTAAAAGTCGTATTCAGGCAACAGATCATGGCAGACAGCATTCGATGTAATCAGGAATAAAGACAAAAGTCCAATTTTTTTCTGGGCTTAAAACACAATATTGTATAAATTCGGAGTAACCATAATAATTTCCGAAGTTCTAAAATGTCTCGAAAATGCTTTTATCGTCTGTACGAAAATATTGCAATTGCGTTCCTATAGTTACAATATTTTCGTGCCGAACAGTTCATTATGCCACGAATTCTATCTATTTGGCTTTGACGCCTTCCATAGGACTCAATGGCACTCGACAGATCAAACCTGGCAAAAAGATAGTCCCATGGAAAGTAACCAAAGCGGTAACGAATTCCCAAATGTTCACATTCTTTGTGAAAAGTATTTTTTTTTTCGTGGAATTTTCAATAAAATCACGAAAAACTTGTGGAATTTTGACGAACTTTTCACATACATTCCGATATGTTCGAAAAAAGTTGGAAAAAAATATGAAATTATTTCAAAATTGTTTAGTGAATGGGTCCCTTACAGTATATTTGGGCATCTTTTTAATTTGGAATTTTCATGCAGAAGTGCAACATGATGACATCACATGACACGTAGCATCACGTCAGCATAACGTTGCGGCCATGGTTGACACCATCTTAGATCAGAAGTGGAGCACTCCTAACCTGAGGGCCCCTGACACATGCAAAGGGGATACCCAGGAGATAAGTGAAGTCACCCAAGCCAAGGTCAAAACCATAGAGCAGTTCTGGCAATAGGGATACTGGAACAAGGTCACAATAACCAGAGCAAAGTGCGTTGCGTAGATGTTTGGGACCGAAGAAAAAGTGGGAGGAGTTTATATAGAGGAGAGGTATTTGGAAATAAGTATTACAGTACCTGCTGCTTTCTAATTATGCACTGGGATATAACGGAAGTGTCAAGTATTAAAGAGTTTGCAATTAGTCTGCATTATTTATTTTTTATAGTTTTTAAAAATGATTTGCCTATCTCTTCTACATCTTTTCAGTTTTCAAATCAGGGTCACTGACCCTAAAAAACTATTGCTCTGTGAGGCTGCAATTTTATTGTTACTTTTTGTGTGAAAAAGACACCATTTTGTTTTATGTCAAAATAACTGAAACCCAATCCAAATATTTCTCTCAACATATTATGAATTAAACTTGGACAGAACAGTGTTAACTTGGTACCGGTATCTGCATTGTATAACAGAGATAATTTGGACCAAGATGTGTATCTTCTGCAGTGCTGTTGGTTGGGGCAGGGCCCAGGGTATGTCCACTGCTCACGTTCTTTGGTGCCACATAATGAAAATATACATTTCATATTACATGAGTGCATGATCAAACCCTCTGCCCAAGCCAAAATAGAGAACATTGTATTTATACTGTATCTTGGCCAGTGCTTCAGCCATGTCAGTTTGCTCCATCCCCGGCTCTCTCTTGGCTACTGCGGAGCTGTGATTCCCTCGGCACGGCAAGGAAAGCAGGAGCGACAGATCGATGATCAAGATGAATTTCTGTCTCTAACATCACTTTTATTGTATATCCCAATTTATAAACATGGATTTGGGCAGCCAACATTCACAGGATTATTTGTTTCTGCCGTTTCACTTTAGTCTTTTTGTCTCTCTCTCTCATGTCAAATACCATAGTGATTTTACAGGGCACGGCCGATATGTGAGAGCAATTAAGTGCCGGGGGGGGGGGGGGAGACATTTCAGTCAATTACATACCTGCCCTTGACCTTTAGATAAAGTGGTGTGGGGACGGCTGCTTAAATCTCTGCTCATGTCCCAGACTCACTTTGGCAAACATTGTGCTCTGCACTAGCTTGATACATGTATAGCTCCTCTGAATCCTTCTACAGGGGCAAGTGGGGTGACTGCCCCGGCCTTCAGTCTTAGTGGGGTCCAAAGAGTAACATTTACTGTATCCCATGAAATAGGACACTATTACTGATGGACATAAATATAGTGAGACATGGTGGTATCAAGGGCTATTATAGGATATTGTATAAAGCAGCCATACACGTACCTGCATAGAATTGAGGGAGGCTCCATAATCCCAACTAGTATCCATGTATTTGGTTCTTGATCAGTGCTATTTGACAATCGTATCTATATACTGTATAAATACTGTAAAAATTACCAACAACACTTAGATCTCTTGTGAAAAAAACGTGTAATTTTAAAACAACATAAACAGCCGCCATTACGTTTCAGTCCACATCGGGACCTTTATTAAGGCAACTATGCTTATACCACACACCCTTAAATATCCAAAATCATTAAGTGACCTCAAAGAGAAGTGCCAAAAATGGCTGAAGCCAGAAAGCAAGTGAAAGTGCTGTAAAGTGTCCAGTGCTAGCGAAAATCAACATTTTAGAGTGATAAAAATTACCAATCATACAACCGCAGGTTATAATATGTGTAAAATACATAGTTTAAATATACATTACTGTGAAAAATTGTCGTAATCACACACAGTAAAAATAGCATTTACAAAGCTATGCAAAAGTGCTGGCGCAAATCACATTTCCACAGTAAAATCCCATAAAAACAAGGTTATTTATTGCGCTGCGCAAGCTGATTAGTCTAGGAACGTAACTTTACTACCCTGGCTATTGGGGGCCCCCATTAATATATGATTCAATTATCTAATTCATCAAAGGTACCTATACCTGACAGGTGCTAAATCACTTAGAAAGCATAAATATATATATAAACGACTATATGGCGAGCTGTCAGTTGAGGAAGTGAAGAGGAGCCACAGAAAGAGAAGAATATTGGCGGCAAAAACACGGCAGTCTCTTTAGGAGGGTGCCCAAATGGTGGGTGGTTTTCCTTTAACTGCTAGGGACCCACCCACCTCCCACCCGGTGGAAAATCCCATCAAGGAGGGGTATCCAGAACCGCATGGGGTTTTCCACCCACCTAATGGAGGTTGCGGTCAAACTTTGCCTTTGTAGCCTCGTACGAAATGTAGTAGCCCGGATGGGGCTTGTCGATCTTGCCTCCACTGGGGAGGTCGGATAGCAAGGAGAAGTTCCGGTCCTCCTGATACTTGCCACAAGAACGAAGCCGGTGTTTGAGGACGGTCCGGCCAAACCACCACTCTCGGGCGATGTTTGCAAGATAGTCCACATCCTGGTGGCGTCGCTGTGGGTTGGTGGTAAGCAGGCCTCCAAATCCAATTTTCTCTCTACGGGTCAATTCCCCGTAGATCCACTCATCAAGGTGCTTGTCCACCTCATCGTATACCCACTCGGGGGCATAAGGCATATAAAATTGCCAGAGTTCATAAACTTTAGTGTTTATTAGTCTCTGCACCCGGGAAACAGCCCGGTACTTTTCAGGGTCTGCACGGCCCGGAGCCACCCAGCAGGTCTCATCCTTACTGAAACTGTAGGGAGGTGGCGGGGTATCCGGCATCCCAATGGCAGCCTCAGATTCCTGTGGAGGCAACGGTGGAGGAGTGGCTTCCTCTCCCTGAGGATCTCTCTCTATGGGGCGCCCGAACTCCATGGCACTCCAATTTGGTTTGGGGTATTTGCGCCTAGATTGTCCAGGTACTGGGATACCACCCGGTGATAATCCCCCACTAGCCCCGTCTGGTGTGGTAGAACGGTCTCTGCCCAGCCTGGCAGAGAGCCCCAGCAATTGTAGCTGTTTTTCCACAGGGGTAACTTCAGCCCCCACAGAACTGGCTGTAGATTTGGCCTTCCTGTTATATGGCCATATCGCTTCTGAGACACTGTCCAGAACCTCCCCTGAATGGTCAGAAAAGGACAGTAATATATCCCCAGATGATTCAGCCTGGGGGGGTGACACAATTTCCTTTGGTTCTGGGATAGGAATTGGGGTAGTGGGCCTCATGGGGCTTGTACTGACTCTGAGGGGGGTCTCCACCCTCACTATGGGATCGGTCCAGCATTTGTTGGTGCAGGCAGGGCAGCTGGCTCTCACATCCTGCAACGCCTTACAGACCTCCTGTCCACAGCACCCACAGTATGGCACTACCACTTCCTCCCCTTCATCTCCATACTCCACTCCAAAATTACCCAGCCACATATATCTTTTCTGTGGCGGTGGGCTATCAGCGCGGGTCGCCATGTTAATGTATGTAAAACTATGGCTGCAGCCGCAGCAGTACCAGTTAGATCCCCGTTGCCAACTGTCCCAGATTAACAAGGCAGTCTTTAAGCGCTCCTGGGGCTCAATTATCAGGCTGGTTAGACAGCAAATTATAGCCACTAACCCGGTCGCAGCCGCGATCCCCGGGCAGGCAAATATTAGCAAGGTGCAGCTGTGCTGTTATTCAATCGGTCGCAGCCGCGTACCGATTAGTAATGCCGCTTTAGGATGGTAGCCCACAGCCGTGGGGTACTCACTGTTCAATGGCGCACTTTGGCGTCGTCACACCGGTCGCAGCCGCGGATCCGGTGCAGAGTGCCGATACCAGTCCCTATCTGCAGCCGCAGTATGTAATGGGTACTGGCCAGGTGATGAAGCACAAGGGTGAGTGCTGGCAGCCGCTTACACTCTTAGCTTCGGCAGGAGCTCACCCACACACGTCTCTTTCCTAGGCAAGTGAGAGGCACAAGATGGCCGCCGTGAAGTCAGTGTCACAGAAAATGGCCGCCAAATTTCACAAACAACCCGCCTCTCGCGGGATTTCGTAGCAAAAGAGCGCCAAAATTATAAGGGCGGTGATGGACAGCTCCGCCAGCCAATGGGAGTACCGGGAGGAATCCTCAAGCCCGAACCCACGGCCAATTAGTTATCAGACATCACGATCAGGACTGCGGCGCCTTTTGCCTAACGCGTCCGGCAGTGCCTGTCAGCAAATTTTAAAGCAACACACACACTTTTACTCAGCCCCTCAGGTAATGGCTCCGATAATTTCAAAATGAATTTAACCCTTCGGGCCCCACGTTGGGCGCCATAAATGTAACGCTTTTCTGACCCAATTTGGAATAAATCCAGGCTAGTAGTAAATAGAGAGCATGGGTTACATTTGCGACACTTAATACAAAGGGGTGAGCCTCCGCTATATGGGAGAATCAGGATGGAGCGAGGGTGTAGTGGAACTACAACTAGCTGAGGTGTGGTGTGCAGATGGTAAAAGATGGACGCCAGAGGATTCTTGCTGATCAACTATAGTACAATTTATTGAAAGGCACAACTGAATAGTGCAGCAGGGTTATACTCACATACACAGCAGTGTATGATGTCACAGACAGTACAGCAGATGTGACACTTTAGGCACAGAATAACCCACTTGGAGGATGCACAGAGGATTAGTTGACACCTCAGATATAGACCTTTCAGAAGGGAGTGTTCCGGCCGACTGTGGTCCAGGGGAGAGCTCCTAACACTGGTACCTGGCGTCTAATAAAACCGGTCCCTAAAGAACGACTACAGAGCCGGGGTGGACTAAACCCTTTGTTACCACTCCTGGTTGGGGCTATTGACTGCCCTTACTAAATAGACTGACTACGATCACCTCTCCTAGAGGGTGCTATTAACAAATGGAGATCCCCTGTACCCCCCGTCTTGGCAATCCTGAGGCTAACCCCTTTTCCTTTACTCCTCTCCTTTTAACATCAGCTAATATCCACTACCCCTAGCCTCAGCTCCAAACAACTTCCACCACGGGTGTTCTGGCATGACTCCTTATGCCGGTTGTGCCCTCCCAACTGCCCGCTGCAAGGCCTTTTCGACACTGTTAGCCAATCCCAGGTTAAAAATATCATTACCGACTTCTGACAAATGTATCCTGTTTTTCCAAAAATAACCTGGCAACCTTGCCACAACACCTTGCATTTGTCTTATAAGCTTGTTAAGTTTCTGCCTTCTTCTTTCCATAGCTGCAAGGTCATGAGCCCTCCTCCAAACCAACCTCCCTACCATCTTGGACCAGACAATAACTACCCCTTCAAATAACAACCTCAACTTATCAACATCCTGTTTCATAGCCTTTACCAAATCTCTTTGCCCCATCTCTCCCATGTCATTACCACTAGCATGTAGTACTATGATATCGGGGGGAGGGGGGACTTCCTGACACCTCAGCATCAGCACCTTGTCCATCGGTCCAGGCCCCAACAGCCCTGGATATCCAAACCATTTCAGGACAGCCTGACTTTTCGGAAAGTCCAGTGGCATTCCCTCTCTTCGAACTGCAGCTCTCTGGCCAGCCCAGCTGATGTATGAGTGACCCGGCAACCATGCCACTCTTGTATGACCTTCAGAGAATTAAGAAGAGAATTATAAACAACCAACAAATAGAAAATACACCAACCTACCACCCGCTCTCCGTGCTCCTCCCTTGTTAATGTACCTGTTACTCATAGCAATTGTGGGCGAACATAACTCCTATCTTCCTGATGGTTTCCTCCCCCAGTACAAGCCTAACAGCCTCTGTGGCTGCCCCAATCCTAAATGAGTGGGTACCGTAGCCCCCCGGTGTTTTCCCTTTCATTTCCCATCTAAATACCTTCAACAACTGGTATACTGACAGCGGTTGTCAGGACTGGCCACTGGTGAGTGACCAGCAGGTTGGAGCCTATGTGCTGAGTAACCCCAGAAACACCCTTTAATAGCCGTATAGTTAGCGAAGGCCAAGTGAGGTGAAGCAAACAGATTTAATGAACCAAATAACAAAACAGATGAAAAACAGAATAAAAATAAGAGTCTGAATAGAAGCTTGTGGTGAGGCAAACAGAACATAAGCGGAGTCCAGTAACAGGCAAAATGGTCAGGGCTGGCAGAAGACTGGCAAGGTCCTTAAGGCAGGCTGAGGTTTGAGGTCAAACCAAGGAATCCCCAGACAGGTACCAGGTGGGGACAGGAGAACAGGAGCAAGGAACCAAGCAGGGCACAGGCAAATCAGGAAACAAGAATAACAGGCTCAGGAACAATGATGATCAAGCAACTGTCTGTTGTAAGGAGCCAGCTTATAAAGCCCCTTAATTGCTCGACCAACAACACTTGTGATAAACAAGATGGGTGGAGATGGGAGGGAAACGGGTAGAGATGCTGGATGAACATCAGGGCAACTGACCGCACGATGCTTGAAGATTCAGATTCTGACAGTGGTATCCCATCCTCATGGATGGGCCTGTGAAGGCCTGTCTGACTTTAAAGGCCTTTGTCAGGTCCACCCACCCCTGTAGCTTGAAGAGTCCTTTGATGAAAAGGTCCCACCTGACCACTCTGCTAGCTGGTCCCATTCCTCCCACACTTTCTGATAGGTCACCCAAGTGACCTCTGACACTGATGACCTTACCAGCCTCCAAGTCCGAAGTTTAACTTGCCCAGCAGAAACTACAATTCTTTCAATGTAGCCTTCTGCTTCCCCACTAGCTCCTTAATCACATCGGTCAGATCACTCAATTTCTCCTCTGGCAACTGGGTCAACCCAGCCTCTGAATCAATCTCCAAGGCCAGAAAACTTAGGCAGGTCATCGGACTCACTGTCTTTTTCTGGGGCCACCTCCCTTAATACTTCTAAAATAAAGGCACACTCCTCTGTAGCTGCTGAGCCAACACACAGGAAATCATCCAGGTAGTGCACTAACTGGTTCAATCCCACCTGTCTCCTCACAACGCACTCCAAGAAGCTGCTGGACCTCTCGAAGTATGCACAGGAAATTTAGCAGCTAATCGATATAGATCCGAAGGCACAGCCCAACACATGATGGCATTCCGGGTGTATAGGTAATAGCCAAAATGCCACCTCTATGTCTGCCTTCGCCATTACAAAAATAGCAAACAGCACCTTCTTGTCTCCATTAAAAAAGCCTTTATTTGATATACATGGCTTTTGGATATAGCGATTTTTCAGGCCTACATCTGGCCTTTTCTCAAGTTTCGCCATTAGTGCACCTGGGCCTGCTTGAATGGACCCGCCATTTGGCCCAGCTCCACCTCCCTGTCCAATTTTCGCTTCACAAGCTCTGGGTTCCTGTCTGCTCAGTTTTAATTTGGATGTATGACCCCCCATTAGAGATGTGCAGGTCGAGAAAAACCTGCTCCCAACCTGAACCTTACCCAACCCGGCTTCCTCCCTCTAATTTATAGACCCTCAACCGCCCCGCAATGACATCACAAAAGTTGGCGGGACGTGCCGCAACCCGCAATTGATGTGGCAAATTCGGCCTGAACCCGCCTGATCTGTGCATATCACTAGCGCCCATCCCTTGGCCGAAAACGTATTCTAAACCCCACTCAAAATCACTGCAAAAATTCTGTCTTTTTTTGTCTACCGTAATGTCTTAGCCAGGGAAGCACTGTGTCTAGCTTCACTGGTGTCCTACCCTTTGGTAGCACCTGTTCCTTTGGCTCCTGTTTTCCCTTTTTTAAAGCATTTGCTGTAGGGCTGGTTCCCATTGCAACCAGAACGTTTGTGTTTGTATTTGCACGAGGTTCCCCATTTGCATTGTCCATCATTGTAGAGCCAACAGAATCCCAGTGTAGACCTGCCGATGAGGCCCCGGATTGCACCCCACTGGTGGGCCGAGAGAAGGGAGCCACCCTCTGTGCCATCATTAGGTTCATCCATAGCGTCATGTCTACCTGGTCCCACCGCATCCCCCACCTCCAGGTACTGCTGAAATTGCTCGTCGTATCGCCACCACGCCAAACCCTCATAAATTCTGAAGGCCTCCTAAATCCCATCTAGATAGCAAAACAGGGCCGAACACTTGTCTGGCTGCTTTTCCCCTATGACCCCTGCCAGTATACAAAAGGCTCTAAGCCAGTTGCCAAAAAATTTTCTCCATCTTTTTTTATTCTTATCCTTAACCTTGACCACTTCCTCCAATGGTAGAAGATGTCCACAAACCCTCCCTTTCATATCTTGTCCCTCACATCCTTTTTTAAGTGGACCTCCAATTGTCCCGCAAATGAGACAAAAGAGTTCTGCCTAGCCGCCTATGCTACTCCTCCTATCACGACCTCTTTCTCCTCTCGTTACCCTTCGGCCTTGCTGTTGCCCTGCTCTGGGCCTCCCCCCGCCGAGGCCATGTTTCCGCTGGCCTCCAGCGGGTCTGTAGTTCCCTCACCTCATGATGCCATCCCTCCCCTCATTCCTGCCTGTTTATGCTCCCGATCCCTTGCTGCTTTGCCCTCCTACTCTCCCATGTCTTTAGAAAGTGCTTCAGTCTTTCCAAGAGGGCCTCACCTTCACCACCTGCTAGCGACTTATACATTCCTGGCCCCCCTTTGGCCTTTATGGCTGCCTCGTCCATGCTGCTGGGCTGCCCGGGCAAGTCTGCCTCAGTGGTCGTTGTCGTCCATGTCGCATTGGTCACCTCCTCTCCTCCCGATGCTTGTCTCCTGACGTGGTCGGTTGGTGCACCCGCCTGCACGTTGGTCCTCTTCTCCAGCTCGGGCCTTGTGGACCTGTGTATATATTCAAAGTGAAGGTTGCCAGTAGGTTTTTCTACTGCCAGTAGGTTTTTTCAAGATAGTTGATTGGGGTCAAAATTGAAAGTTGTATTTGCTTATCTACCGTTTAGATTGGGTCCAAAGTGAATTTCATTAACGTACTTCAGGGTGATGACACAATACAGTGCTGTTAGCATTTGATTTTTATGCATTTTTGACTTAATCGGGTTTCTAAAGGGCAGAAACCTTCCATTTGGCTTAGATTCAGTATAAGCAAACAGTATCAGTTTGAATTGTTAGCGAACAGCGCGTTGATTGTATAGTAATTGTATTTATCCATGAATTATATAACACTACCAACTCGGTGCATCATTTATATTTTAAGCTATTATATTTGTAAAACAGTTGTATTTTTTATCTTGTCTATCTCCAGAGTATTTAGCTGCAAACTTAATATTTACCACTACATTAATATTTACTCTTTCTTGCTGGAACCATAGTGTTACATAGTGAGAATTCTGTTTTGCAAGAGAAGCGAATTATCGGCTAAAGTTGTTGTCTTTGGCAGGTGTGGCACGTTTGTATTCTGTTTTGATGTCCTTTTCAAATTTAAATTCTATTCTATTCTACTCGACTTTAAAAAAAACTTTAAAAAATAATCAAATAGCTTGAACGTTGTAATCACATTGCCATTTATTTAGAAACTTGCCAGGTTCTAGCTGACAAATGTTATCATTTTAATTTGTTAGATTTTTTTTTTTTCTATGGATAAATATCAAGGATTCAAGATTAAAACGTTTTAGAACATTTCTTTGACTTTTTGCAGTGTTTTTTTAAGAATGGAAAAAGCGCTGTCTCAAATACAAATAAATTTGCCCCTAAATGTGTGTTATAGTTGCTTCAGTTTCCTTACTTTTAAATGAACTTGGTACTAAGTTTGACTAGCAGGTTGGGGCTGGATCTTTCGTTAAATAAGATCTCCAAGCACACATTCTCCTGCAAGGGCTGCCAAGCCTCACAGAGGGCTTATTTCAAAAGGAGAACCTTACAAACGGTTCTGGGCCAGTCCACAGTACAGGTATGGGACCTGTTATCCAGAATGCTCGGGAGCTGTGGTTTTCCGGATAAGGGGTCTTTCCATAATTTAGATCTCCACACCTTAAGTCTACTAAAAATCATATAAATGTTAAATAAACCCAATAGGATTGTTTTGTCTTAATTATATTTTAGTTGGGATTAAATACAAGTTGCTGTTTTATTATTACAGAGAAAAAGGCAACTATTTAACCATTAAATAAACCCAATAGGGCTGTTCTGCCCCCAATAAGGGGTAATTATATCTTAGTTGGGATCAAGTACAGGTACTGTTTTATTATTACAGAGAAAAGGGAATCATTTAACCATTAAATAAACCCAATAGGGCTGTTCTGCCCCCAATAAGGGGTAATTATATCTTAGTTGGGATCAAGTACAGGTACTGTTTTATTATTACAGAGAAAAGGGAATCATTTAACCATTAAATAAACCCAATAGGGCTGTTCCGCCCCCAATAAGGGGTAATTATATCTTAGTTGGGATCAAGTACAGGTACTGTTTTATTATTACAGAGAAAAGGGAATCATTTAACCATTAAATAAACCCAATAGGGCTGTTCTGTCCCCAATAAGGGGTAATTATATCTTAGTTGGGATCAAGTACAGGTACTGTTTTATTATTACAGAGAAAAGGGAATCATTTAACCATTAAATAAACCCAATAGGATTGTTTTGTCTTAATTATATTTTAGTTGGGATTAAATACAAATTGCTGTTTTATTATTATAGAGAAAAAGGCAACTATTTTTTTTTCCAAAAAATTAGTTATTTGTTTATAAAGTTTATATGGGAGATGGCCTTTATGTAATTCAGAACTTTTTGGATAATGGGTTTCCAGATAAGGGATCCCATACCTGTACTAATTTTATTTGTACTTTGAAGTCTTGCATTGGAAGGTAGCCCTTTCTATGTTCTGCTTTCCTCTGCATCTTTGACCTCTGGTGGACAATTTAAAGTTTGCCATTTCCCAACTAGTAAGTGGGCATCCTACTATGCTACCAAGAATAGACATCCTGCCCATTTATAACTGGCATAGACAAGATAGGGCGCCCCAATGTCAGGAGCTACCTGTGAGGTTGGGCAGGAAGGAGCCTGTGAGCTAAGTAACCCAGATTCGGCACATTGCAGAATGGATGTGAAGTAAGCACAGTAATGTAGTGAAAAACTAATAAATGAATTGCAGTAACGAAATTAGGTAAAATTAGGTGGCTAAGACAAGCACATAGGCAAACTGAAGCAAGACCTTAAGGTCCCCATACACGTGAAGATCCGCTCGCTTGGCGAGGTCGCGAAGCAAGCGGATCTTCTCCCGATATCCCCACCTACGGGTGGCCGATATCGGGGAAAATGTAGGCTAATTCGATCGAATCGAATTATATTGGCGGCAATGGGGTAGTCGGTTCGGGGACCGCATCAACGAGCTGATGCGGCCCCCGATCCGACTAAATCTTTTAACCCCCCTTCGTTCCTGTCCCTACACGGGCCAATAAAAATCAGCCAGTGTATGACCACCTTTAGGCAGGTGAAAGGTCTGGGGCAGGCTGAGTTTAATGCATAGTTAGGGACAGGCAGAGTTCGAAAAGCAGGCAGTGTTCAAGCAAGAGAATGTTCAGGAGTCAGGCTGAGTCTTTATCCAGTAGGCAGAAGTCAGGAAGGAATCAGGATGTGGGTACCAGACAGGAACAAGGCTGAAGTCACAAGCAGCTTATTTTTAAATTCCTGGCTTGGAGGCAAGTTTTGGTTGGGTAAATAACCGGTGTACTGCCAAACAGAGCCTCCTGTAGGCTGCCAGTCCATATAGGGGCTACCAAATAGCCAATTCTTTATCCAGTAGACAACACAGCCCTTATTTGGCAGCCCCAGGTACATTTTTCATGCTTGTATTGCTCCCCAACAATGTTTATATGTAGCTCACAGATAAAAAAGATTGGGGATCCCTGTGTTAGAGCCTATTTTAAAAAAAGAAGAAAATGGTTAGGTCCCTCTATCATATTCAGTTCCCCATTAGTCATTTTAGAATAGATGGTAAAACAATATCGTTTAGGTATGGTATAGAAATTATTCACATGAAAAACAAACCACAAGTGAGAATTGTTAGGCAACAATTTGAAAAATATATATCAAATGTACATTTTCAGCACACCGTCCTGTAGGATTGGCTGCACTAGGAACAGTGTGAGAGGATTAAGGATTCCATTCCCTTCGGTACATTGTTTACAAGCAGTTTGAGAAAGATCGTGTGTTTATACAGCGCGGCTCCTGAAAATACCTCTCTGCTTTTGTGCAAATAGAATCATAGCAACTGAAGTTTAGCCAACGTTGTTTGAACAGCCGTCATCTCGCTTTATCGCTCCTCACACAGACTACCTATATTTAATCTCTGATAACATTGTTTATTTAGAATGTTGTTACTCGGCTGTATAAAACTCCCTCTAGGTGACTGTTGCATGACTTCTATACATTTCACCATGCAGAACAAAATCTTCTTTCGAGTGGCTTGTTACTTTATGGCAGGGTAGCCTCTGCTGGAGCTCTAGTATGGACCAACAAAGAAGACTGGAAGAAGATCCAGTCATGGAGTGTGAATTCAACGGGAATGTGTAAGTGTTAAGGTTTTAACATCAGAACAAGTTTCATTGATGTTTTGTTCATTCATATGTGATCTGTCACCTCGTGTCTTACATTTCTTCATACAACTTGGCTGGAGTTGGTGCTTTTATTGATAGGGACATTATGGCAACAATTAACTAATGCTAGATTCATTGCTAGTCACAGAACTGCACTTATTAAATATATTAAGTGCTTCATGGGATTATCTGTATTTGCAACATGCAATATGACTTTTGTGTCTACTTTAGTACGAGGCTCAATGCCTCATATTAGTACTGGTGCTCTCCTCTCCATTCTGGTTGTACTATTAGGCATGCAGTAAGCCTCTGAGGATTTGATGCATCTTGTCTGCCAGTCTGAGCGTCTGAATACCGTCTGATTGATTCTTACGTTAGCTGAATTTGAATCAATTGAAGGTTGTGTAAGTGCACATCCTTTGCCTAACTGGATGCCACCTTATACATTGAAGGCACAAATTATGCCCATTTGTACCCAGTTTCCTAATACACCCAAATCTTTGCGTTTCCAGTAATTTAGAAATAAGGGAGGAAGTAACTTTTTTGTAATTATAAGCTGTTTGGATCCTGATAAAAGAGTACAATCCCCCATACTTTTGCACAAAGAAAAATTTGCATCTATCAGAGAGAAAGGAAAACTGTCTCTAGGCAATGATAGAGTATAAGGTTCCCTCTAGCTGGTGTTGTCCCAGTATGAAGTCAAGTACAAAACATACTTTCTAGAGGGAGCTTTTTAGACATTGACGACAAATCATCATACAGCTTGCATAAGCTTTCAGAGAAGAGGAAAATTGTCTCCCAACCAGTCCCCATAGGCCATTTTATTATCCAGTAGTTAGCCTGGGGCCAAACAATCAGATAAACCCTATTCAGGCCACTTTGTGGGTGACCAAATCATGCAAAAATGCACAAAAATACTACTATTTAGTGCCATGCCAACTACCTAGCCCAAGGTAGTAACTCCCAGCCCAACATCCCATTCACCTCTACCCAACTTAAGATAACCCATGATCTCTCTCTCATAGTATAATATAGTTGCTAACCACCTACATGGCCGACAATGCCAAAAGCAACAATAACCTACTGTATATACTTCCTTGGAATCTAATAAGCATTTGCTCTCTTTTCTACAGTATGCGGTCTGTGTTGTTCTTATGGTTGTTTCCGGTAATGCTAATGTATAAAATCTGGTTGTAGACATCTCATTAGCCTTATTCCTTTTTTTTCAATTCTCTATTTCATCATTGTTTAGCAATAGGTTTGGTTCAGTAGTGAATTATAGTTCAGATGTTATATAGTCATTTAAACAAAGCTAATCAGATAGACATAAAACACACAATCTTTAAAAATAGTAAGGGTTGTCTGAACAGCTGTGTATTAGTAACTTGTATGCTTGATACCTCTTCTTATACCCCACTATATAGTCTATTCATACAATTTACTCCCCTCTCCGCCAACACAGGCCAAACCTGTGGGAAATGTTTAGCTTTGTTTGGTTAAATTGACAAATAAGGTTCCCCTATTTATATAAAATCATAATATGAAAAAAAAAAACAGGTATACAAATGTAATTGCAAATAATAATAAAGGACATGCCCCAAAGTTGCTATCTAAATTTCCTTGTATATTAAACCGGAACAATGAAATAGAACAATATTTCCAGAAATGAAGCACCTCTCAATAAAAGGCTTGATTTGCTGTATATTAACAAGGGACCTCTGTGTCAATACAGATTCTTCATTCTGTCCCGCCAAAATGTTAATGCAATAGCATTACATATACAATTACCCAAGTGCTCTCATTGTACCGATGTCAGCATGCTGTAATAGACTGATTGCAGGAGTGAATGCCCTTATTGGCATGGCATGGTTCTTGCTATTTCAATGTGCAGCCACAGTAACCAATGAATAAATCATTTGCACTTGGATATTTTAACCTCACTCTTGAGTACTGCAAATGGCTTAAAATAAAAGCTTCTCTGCTTCTGGTGTGATAATTCTCTTAAGTGGCAGGACTTGAGGACTTGTATCCTCGGGCGATGATTACTTCTATCTTCTTCTTACAAAACCCCAGAGCAGAAGCCGGCTGTTGCATTGCTGCTGAGCCCTTATAGTGGGATTTTTCTTTAATTATAGAATAGATATATTATATTAACCATGTAGCTCGAGTTGTTTGTTGTTGTGAAGCTGTGGCTTGTTTATCTAAGATAGTATTTAAATGGACGCCCTCGGAAATGTCCCTTAAGATTATATAATAAAGACGATCGTTGGATTTGAAGTTTGCAATTCTGGTGCCAGTGGGATCTTCACTATGGGATGTATGAGCCTTACAAACTATTGGAATTATAAGGAGAAGAATACCTGTTCAAGAAATGTTCTTGTGAAAGTGACCTGGTTCAAGAAATGTTGTACCCTTTTAAGAGTGAAGACACACAGAGCTACTTAGTAGCAGCTACTTGTCATGGCTACTAAAATCCCCTGCCATAGACAATACTGCCATAGAGAATTGCCTCTGCTAAAACACACATAGAGACCATTATGAGTAAATGATCAACGTTGTCTAGTTTTCACAAAGACATTGGTACTCTAGAACAGGGGTCCCCAACCTTTCTTACTCATGAGCCACAGTCAAATGTAAAAAGACTTGGAGAGCAACACAAGCACCATAAAAGTTCATGGAGGAGCCAAATAAGGGCTGTGATTGGCTATTAGGCAGCCTCTATGCACCCTATCAGCTTACAGGGGCTTTATTTGGTAGGAAATCTTGTTTTTATTCAACCAAAACTTGCCCCCAAGTCAGGAATTCCAAAATAACTCCCTGGTTTGGGGGCACTGAGAGCAACATCCAAGGGGTTGGGGAGCAACATGGTGCCCCCGAGCCACTGGATGGGGATCACTGCTCTAGAGTCTTTGCTTATATGATTTCTGTGGGATGGAAAAACTCAAAATTATATGGTGGTTTAGGAGTACCAGACCTTAGATCTTAACCTGCTATTGCCCATTGGCATCTGGGCAGGTCACCATGTCCTGATCAGTTCTTGAACTGCCCCCCCAACCACCACCATCAATCTAGTTCATTCTTGCTGGATTGAACCCAAGCACAGACATTGTCTGTTCAACAGGAGAGAGGCAGTTTTTTTTCTCCATCCCTCAAAAGTCTGGTAGTCCCTGGCACCCAGTTGCACCATTTTCCCTTTCCATCTTTTTCACACTGCTCTTGTGGGAATACCAGTTGCCTGCCGTACAAAGAGCAGCCCATGTAGCTTCCCAGCACACAAAGTACCATACAATTCAATTTGCCCACTTGCTTTATCTCCTAAGAAAGGCCCAGCTCTAATTCCTCTATAGCCGCCCTGATAAAGCAAGTGGTTTACAAAGTGGTTAAAACCCAAAGTAGACAAGTTTGTACTGTACAAAGCACAAACTAAATTGGATGCGTGACAGAAAACAAATTAGTAATGTACCTTCCATATCAGACCTTACTCAATGAGCTGTCAAATCAATTCTACAGGACAATAGGATACACCTAGGGCAAATATTGAAACAACCCTACCCTTTGCAATCATGTTTTGACTGATGTATTTTTAGTGATTCTCAGTACAGCAACACACCTGAATACTTCATGCCACGCCACTATTCCTTGACAGGACTACCAACAAATCCTCTGGTTAAAAAGCAAATATATTGCATTGTGTAGCATATTTGAGTTATTTTCTTGATGTCCCACAGCAGCAACCTGAAGGAGACTGGATGTTTGCTATCCCTAGACTTAGTAAAAGAGCTTCCAGGATTTTACGACTCCCCTAATAGTAGAATTCATAGTATACTTTTCCAAATGAAAAGGCGGAACAGAAATAATAAGGCTGCCAGATTCATCTTGGCTGTTACCCCAGATACACCTCCATCATTTAATGTACATACGTAAATGATATATGCAGAAGTTTTACATTCTGTCCTGGATGACATTTTGTACTAGGTCCAGCCAGATTTTGTTCTAGGTGCTCCATGTTACACAAGATGGAGAGTTTGTAATGAGCTTTAGGATGTTGCCGAAGGCCAATAGGACCACCCAAGCTCCATATGCAGTCTGTGGTGCCGGCCTTCAGAACTTAGCAAATTGGGATTGAGAGAGAGTCAATGATAACTGTTGAGTTTATACTACACCTTGTTGAGTAATATGCCTCCTGGCTCAGTACAATCTATTTTTTGGTTTTTTTTAGAACTGTTTTGAAGGACTAGCTTTTCTAATCTGACTGAACTAAGTTGTCAGCCATGCATGAAATGTGCCTAAGGTCCAAAGGTAACGGAGATTCACTGAAAAACCTATGCATTAGTTATCACTGTTATCCTCACCCGTTTGAGTGTCTTTGCATTCTGGTACAAGTCTAAGGGGCCGAAATGGGAAAAATTCGGATTAAATACGATAATTTCTTATTATAGCAAATATCACGAAAATGCTTACGGAAAAATCATATTAGTCACTATCGTATTGGCGATCTGAAAGTCACAACATTTTCATATCCAAACGATCGTAAACGGCGGGAAAACCTTTCTGACTTTGAACCTTCAGTGCATGATTTTGGAAGTCTCCCATAGGGCTCAATGGCACTCTGCAGCTCCAACCCGGCCCAAGGAAAGTCTCCCATAGGGCTCAATGGCACTCTGCAGCTCCAACCCGGCCCAAGGAAAGTCTCCCATAGGGCTCAATGGCACTCTGCAGCTCCAACCCGGCCCAAGGAAAGTCTCCCATAGGGCTCAATGGCACTCTGCAGCTCCAACCTGGCCCAAGGAAAGTCTCCCATAGGGCTCAATGGCACTCTGCAGCTCCAACCCGGCCCAAGGAAAGCCTCCCATAGGGCTCAATGGCACTCTGCAGCTCCAACCCGGCCCAAGGAAAGTCTCCCATAGGGCTCAATGGCACTCTGCAGCTCCAACCCGGCCCAAGGAAAGTCTCCCATAGGGCTCAATGGCACTCTGCAGCTCCAACCCGGCCCAAGGAAAGTCTCCCATAGGGCTCAATGGCACTCTGCAGCTCCAACCCGGCCCAAGGAAAGTCTCCCATAGGGCTCAATGGCACTCTGCAGCTCCAACCCGGCCCAAGGAAAGTCTCCCATAGGGCTCAATGGCACTCTGCAGCTCCAACCCGGCCCAAGGAAAGTCTCCCATAGGGCTCAATGGCACTCTGCAGCTCCAACCCGGCCCAAGGAAAGTCTCCCATAGGGCTCAATGGCACTCTGCAGCTCCAACCCGGCCCAAGGAAAGTCTCCCATAGGGCTCAATGGCACTCTGCAGCTCCAACCCGGCCCAAGGAAAGTCTCCCATAGGGCTCAATGGCACTCTGCAGCTCCAACCCGGCCCAAGGAAAGCCTCCCATAGGGCTCAATGGCACTCTGCAGCTCCAACCCGGCCCAAGGAAAGTCTCCCATAGGGCTCAATGGCACTCTGCAGCTCCAACCCGGCCCAAGGAAAGCCTCCCATAGGGCTCAATGGCACTCTGCAGCTCCAAACCGGGCCCAAGGAAAGGCCTCCCATAGGGCTCAATGGCACCTGCAGCTCCAACCCGGCCCAAGGAAAGTCTCCCATAGGGCTCAATGGCACTCTGCAGCTCCAACCCGGCCAAGGAAAGTCTCCCATTAGGGCTCAATGGCACTCTGCAGCTCCAACCCGGCCCAAGGAAAGTCTCCCATAGGGCTCAATGGCACTCTGCAGCTCCAACCCGGCCCAAGGAAAGTCTCCCATAGGGCTCAATGGCACTCTGCAGCTCCAACCCGGCCCAAGGAAAGTCTCCCATAGGGCTCAATGGCACTCTGCAGCTCCAACCCGGCCCAAGGAAAGCCTCCCATAGGGCTCAATGGCACCCTGCAGCTCCAACCCGGCCCAAGGAAAGTCTCCCATAGGGCTCAATGGCACTCTGCAGCTCCAACCCGGCCCAAGGAAAGTCTCCCATAGGGCTCAATGGCACTCTGCAGCTCCAACCCGGCCCAAGGAAAGTCTCCCATAGGGCTCAATGGCACTCTGCAGCTCCAACCCGGCCCAAGGGAAAGTCTCCCATAGGGCTCAATGGCACTCTGCAGCTCCAACCCGGCCCAAGGAAAGTCTCCCATAGGGCTCAATGGCACTCTGCAGCTCCAACCCGGCCCAAGGAAAGTCTCCCATAGGGCTCAATGGCACTCTGGCAGCTCCAACCCGGCCCAAGGAAAGCCTCCCATAGGGCTCAATGGCACTCTGCAGCTCCAACCCGGCCCAAGGAAAGTCTCCCATAGGGCTCAATGGCACTCTGCAGCTCCAACCCGGCCAAGGAAAGTCTCCCATAGGCTCAATGGCACTCTGCAGCTCCAACCCGGCCCAAGGAAAGTCTCCCATAGGGCTCAATGGCACTCTGCAGCTCCAACCCGGCCCAAGGAAAGTCTCCCATAGGGCTCAATGGCACTCTGCAGCTCCAACCCGGCCCAAGGAAAGTCTCCCATAGGGCTCAATGGCACTCTGCAGCTGCAACCCGGCCCAAGGAAAGTCTCCCATGGGGCTCAATGGCACTCTGCAGCTCCAACCCGGCCCAAGGAAAGTCTCCCATAGGGCTCAATGGCACTCTGCAGCTCCAACCCGGCCCAAGGAAAGTCTCCCATAGGGCTCAATGGCACTCTGCAGCTCCAACCTGGCCCAAGGAAAGTCTCCCATAGGGCTCAATGGCACTCTGCAGCTCCAACCCGGCCCAAGGAAAGTCTCCCATAGGGCTCAATGGCACTCTGCAGCTCCAACCCGGCCCAAGGAAAGCCTCCCATAGGGCTCAATGGCACCCTGCAGCTCCAACCCGGCCCAAGGAAAGTCTCCCATAGGACTCAATGGCACTCTGCAGCTCCAACCTGGCCAAAGGAAATGAATGAATCTGAAACTTTCGTACTCGTTGCTACTATACGATTTTGTCACATAATTTTTGACGCACAGTACAAAAAAGTTGCACAAAATAATGGCGAAAATACGAAAGATACGAAAACTTAGAAAACTCATTGCTGAAGCTAAATGGAATAGGATGCAGTGGATGGTTTGGTGCCATGGCTAGCAATCATACATTCATATCTTGACTGTTTCAGCACATATATGCCTGGGCTGCCTATGAAGATGATAATCGCTTTTAGAACAGGTTTTCTTTGCCAATAAGGCAACGCAATGGCTCAGTGGTTAGCACTGCTTCTTTGTAGCACTTGGCTCCTGAATATGATTTACCTTGGACACCATCTGCAAAGGAACTTGTACTGTATTTTCATTTGGGTACTCCAGTTACTTACCCCATTCCAAAAAACATACTGGCAGGATATTGACTCCTGATGAAGGGACCGTACATCGTAAGCGCCACTAGCGTAGGATCGGATGTAAATGATGAACAATAATATGCTGCATAAACACATAGCAGCTCTATAAATGGAGGATAATAAAATAATTTGCACTGTATAAATTATAGTATATCTGGGTAACCTTATATATAAGATTGTGGACATAGATCTAGTGAATTGCGAAAATAACAATACTGTACATATGTAAAAGCTAAGGTGCCAAACTCAGTACAGGTATCGGACCCCTTATCCGGAAACCCGTTATCCAGAAAGCTCAGAATTACGGAAAGCCCGTCTCCCATAGACTCCATTATAAGCAAATAATTAAGAATTTTAAAACTGATTTCCTTTTTTTATGTAGAAATAAAACAGAACCTTGTAATTGATCTCAACTAAGATATAAATAATCCTTATTGGATGCAAAACAATCCCATTGGGTTTAATTAATGTTTTATTAATTCTTTAGTAGACTTAAGGTGTGGAGATCTAAATTATGGAAAGACCCCTTATCCGGAATACCCTTGGTCCCGAGCATTCTGGATAATGGGTCCTATACCTGTACTGGTATGGGACTTATTATCCAGAATGCTCGGGACCTGGGGTTTTCTGGATAAGGGATCTTTCCATAATTCGGATCTCCTGCCTTAAGTCTACAAAAAAAATTATTTAAACATTAAATAAACCCAATAGGATTGTTTTGCTATCAATAAGGACTTATTATATCTTAGTTGGGATCAAGTACAGGTACAGTTTTATTATTACAGAGAAAAGGGAATCATTTAACCATTAAATAAACCCAATAGGGCTGTTCTGCCCCCAATAAGGGGTAATTATATCTTAGTTGGGATCAAGTACAGGTACTGTTTTATTATTACAGAGAAAAGGGAATCATTTAACCATTAAATAAACCCAATAGGGCTGTTCTGCCCCAATAAGGGGTAATTATATCTTAGTTGGGATCAAGTACAGGTACTGTTTTATTATTACAGAGAAAAGGGAATCATTTAACCATTAAATAAACCCAATAGGGCTGTTCTGCCCCCAATAAGGGGTAATTATATCTTAGTTGGGATCAAGTACAGGTACTGTTTTATTATTACAGAGAAAAGGGAATCATTTAACCATTAAATAAACCCAATAGGGCTGTTCTGCCCCCAATAAGGGGTAATTATATCTTAGTTGGGATCAAGTACAGGTACTGTTTTATTATTACAGAGAAAAGGGAATCATTTAACCATGAAATAAACCCAATAGGGCTGTTCTGCCCCCAATAAGGGGTAATTATATCTTAGTTGGGATCAAGTACAGGTACTGTTTTATTATTACAGAGAAAAAGGAAATAATTTTTAAAAATGTGAGTTATTTTATTAAAATGGAGTCTATAGGGGATGACCTTTCTGTAATTCGAAACTTTCTGGATAGTGGGTTTCCGGATAAAGGGTCCGATACCTGTACCATGGTGTTTTGATATATATGTAAATGTTAGGTAAGTGAGAGACTAGAAAACATTTAGCAAATTAAATATATTCCTGTGAAAATGGTGTCTCCGTCCCTATACACTGCATCCCATATCCAGTAGATGGCAGTCCTGCACTTCTGTCTCTTTACTTTACATTCTATCCACACAATATATATATATATATATATATATAAAATATAGCAATTTCTGGTGTGTTTAAAACGATATCTGAATTCCTGTGATCTAATCTGAAAAGAAATATGTATATAAATGAGACAGCTTGCATGCGGATCTCAGATTCAGCGCTGTGTTTTTGTATGATGATTACATTGGCTGCTTCTGTTTCAAATTGACCATTAAGTGCCGATGGATTGGATAATCTTTATTTGATATAAAAAACAGGGCTGGTGAGATAGGATTTATTTCAAATGTTCAACCTCAAGGCGTTGATGCTGTTTTAAGGTCTTCTTTTGTATTTCATATTCTTCCTGATCCGTCAGCGCTCGTACTTCCAGCATCCCTTGCCAGCTATTTTATGTTCAACTATATCTTCTTTGAACAGTCAACCACTTTTTAACTGTATCTCAACTTAATGACCAAGTATCCTAAATTATCCAGTCTCTCTTATTAGTGCCGAAACAGCCAAGGGGAGGGCTGTCAACGTTTGGTCCTATGGGAAAGAGAACTGAGTGGCCCAAGAGTATCTGCAAACCAACGATCAACATAACGTTCAGAGATCCTCTGGGAAATAATTAAAGGTCCAGTAACACCAGGAAAGGAAAATGTTCTAAAACACATGATTTTTTATTTTTTTTTATGAAAAACAAAAACATTTTTAGTTCTTCTGGAGCCACTCATAAATATCCATAGGGTAGGTGGGCTTTGGTTAGGCAAATATGAAAACGTGACTGGCACAGTAGAAAACCCCTATGATGTTTGGAATAGAAATGTGTAATATATAAGGTCAGATCAATGTTCTTCATTTTTGATTACTGGTCCTTAAATAAGGCTTGCACGGCTCCAGAAACAATCCATAGTAAGTTGGGTTGAAAAAAGACATGCGTCCATCACGTTCAACCATAATGACTATATATAACCTGCCTAACTACTAGTTGATCCAGAGGAAGGCAAAAAACCCCATCTGAAGCCTCTCTAATTTGCCTCAGAGGGGGAAAAATTCCTTCCTGACTCCAAGATGGCAATGGGACCAGTCCCTGGATCAACTTGTACTGAGAGCTATCTCCCCTACCCCTGTATTCCCTCACTTGTACTGAGAGCTATCTCCCCTACCCCTGTATTCCCTCACTTGTACTGAGAGCTATCTCCCATACCCCTGTATTCCCTCACTTGTACTGAGAGCTATCTCCCCTACCCCTGTATTCCCTCACTTGTACTGAGAGCTATCCCCCCTACCCCTGTATTCCCTCACTTGTACTAAGAGCTATCCCCCCTACCCCTGTATTCCCTCACTTGTACTGAGAGCTATCTCCCATACCCCTGTATTCCCTCACTTGTACTGAGAGCTATCTCCCCTACCCCTGTATTCCCTCACTTGTACTGAGAGCTATCTCCCCTACCCCTGTATTCCCTCACTTGTACTGAGAGCTATCTCCCCTACCCCTGTATTCCCTCACTTGTACTGAGAGCTATCTCCCCTACCCCTGTATTCCCTCACTTGTACTGAGAGCTATCTCCCATAACCCTGTATTCCCTCACTTGTACTAAGAGCTATCTCCCATAACCCTGTATTCCCTCACTTGTACTGAGAGCTATCTCCCATACCCCTGTATTCCCTCACTTGTACTGAGAGCTATCTCCCCTACCCCTGTATTCCCTCACTTGTACTGAGAGCTATCTCCCATACCCCTGTATTCCCTCACTTGTACTGAGAGCTATCTCCCCTACCCCTGTATTCCCTCACTTGTACTGAGAGCTATCTCCCATAACCCCTTTATTCCCTCACTTGTACTGAGAGCTATCTCCCCTACCCCTGTATTCCCTCACTTGTACTGAGAGCTATCTCCCATACCCCTGTATTCCCTCACTTGTACTGAGAGCTATCTCCCCTACCCCTGTATTCCCTCACTTGTACTGAGAGCTATCTCCCTACCCCTGTATTCCCTCACTTGTACTGAGAGCTATCTCCCCTACCCCTGTATTCCCTCACTTGTACTGAGAGCTATCTCCCATACCCCTGTATTCCCTCACTTGTACTGAGAGCTATCTCCCCTACCCCTGTATTCCCTCACTTGTACTGAGAGCTATCTCCCCTACCCCTGTATTCCCTCACTTGTACTGAGAACTATCTCCCCTACCCCTGTATTCCCTCACTTGTACTGAGAGCTATCTCCCCTACCCCTGTATTCCCTCACTTGTACTGAGAGCTATCTCCCATAACCCCTTTATTCCCTCACTTGTACTGAGAGCTATCTCCCATACCCCTGTATTCCCTCACTTGCTAAGAATCCATCCAGCCCCTTCTTAAAGCTATATAATGTATCAGCCAGCACGACTGATTCGGGGAGGGAATTCCAGAACCTCACAGCTCTCACTGTAAAAAATCCTTTCCCAATATTTAAATGGAACCTCCCTTCTTCTAAACGGAGTGGGTGCCCTCGTGTCCGTTGGAAGGACCTACTGGTAAATAAAACATTAGAAAGGTTATTATATGATCCCTTTATATAGTTATACATTGTTATCATGTCCCCCCTTAAGCGCCTCTTCTCCAGTGTAAACAGACCCAACTGGGCCAGTCTTTCCCCATAACTGAGACTTCCCATACCCTTTACCAGCTTAGTTGCCCTTCTCTGGACCCTCTCTAACTCAATAATGTCCCGTTTGAGCACTGGAGACCAAAACAAGAAGTACTATGTATGGTTTAAAGCAGGGGTGTCAAACTCAATTGCACAGGGGGCCAAAATCCAAAACACACTTTAGGTCGCGTGCCGAACAGGATAAACATTTATTAAACACACTAAAGTTCAGTTGTCTTTGCTCTTATGTCATTTTATCAGAGCTGGACGCCTGGCATCTTTCTTTGGCAACAAGTTCATTTATGTTTGTTGTGAGGTTCTGTGTTGTGGAGATTCTCAGGATGGACTGCAGGTGCTCATCAGTGAGACGACTCCTGTGTGCTGTTTTGTTAGTCTTCATCACTGGGAAGAGCTTCTCACACAGATATGTGCTACCAAACATGCACAAGGTTCGAGCCGCATGTAGACGGAGCCGGGGCATTTCTGCGGGAATGGAGTGAATAAACTGTGCGGGTCCTGCAGTGTCGTACTTTGCCTTTAGTGTACCATTACACTGCAGCTCAATCAGCTCCATCTGAATCTGCGCTGGTGCAGTTTCCACATCGAAGGCAAATGGGTTGCGAAGCAACTCAAAATTCTCTTTTTGTTCTTCAAAGTCACCAAAGCGCTGTGCGTATTTGGGAACACCGTTGTGCCGACTTGGTTCAACATTACTTGGGAACAGGGAAAGGGCAAGTTGCACTGGTGCATTTGTGTCTTCAAGTTAGGTAGGAACCAGTGTGCGACCGCTGGATGTAAAGTCTGACTCTTACAGTATAGCAGGAACTCCCAGCCCTTCCCGGGCTTCACTGACGCCCTTTTGGGGCCCCGGAACTTTCTGCTGCGGTCCAAGCTGGGGTCCTGCAAACTTTCAGAGTACAGACGAAAATACTAGGTACCGGCAAGGCGAAGGCAGAATCGTAGTCGGGGTACAGGCAAAGGTCGAGGCAGGTAGCAAGAATCGTAGTCGGGGTACAGGCAAAGGTCGAGGCAGGTAGCAAGAATCGTAGTCAGAATACAGGCCAAAGTCAAAACCAGAAACAACAATCAAAAAGCTTGAGCAGGTACTGATAAATAACCAGAAGCCAGCTTGGGCAAGGAGAGAAATGAGAAATCATTTTAAATAGCCAGTTTTTGGCGCCAAAAACAGCAAGAAAATGAGGTAATAGGAACTATCAGAAAACCTTTACAAAGATGGCGTTAACCGGCTTCATGTGCGCAACCGCGCGTCGCCGTTTTGTCGTCTTAGATTAAATTCTTTAATTACAGCCACATTAGCCCCACAAATGAGACACACGGGTGTACCAGCAATGTCAGTAAACATATACTCAGACTCCCATCGTTTTTTAAAGGCACTGTTTTCAGAATCAACTTTTCTCTTCGGCATTGTGAGGGCTAGCTTCGCAATAACTTGCAGCATCATAAGCTAGACTTGATTAACGCAGGAAGTGTTCGGTAAGGCAGCTGAAGCGCTGCATTATGGGATCTGTAGTTTATTGTGTTACCAGCGCTTCATATAGCTGGGCCATTAATAACAATAATATATAAAATGATCTCGCGAGCCGGATATGATTACACGCCGGGCCGGATGTGGCCCGCGGGCCTTGAGTTTAACACATATGGTTTAAAGTGTGGCAGTGGATTCATTTTATTATGGGACAGTGCTTTAAAGATGCTGAACTGAGGTCCTTCTGGTGGGCCAACTGTACTAGTTCCATTTACTATAGTTGCTAAGTGGGAACTAACTTCATCTGCTCTTATTATGGTATTCCATACATGGTTTAATGTACTACAGAGGACCTAGTTCCTTACAAAGGAGCACTGCCTCAAAAGGAGCACTTCCAAGGGAGGGAGTGGAATCTCTGGCTGTCTCTTAGAACTGCTATGCAAAACCCATGCTTTTCTTCTACACTTTCCCCTTGCAAAGATCTGATTAACCACATATTTTAGCTCCAAAACCTTCTAGATGGGCTACAAGGTGAAAAGCCTGTCTGGCCTAGCCTAGCAATGGTACAAATATTATAAACAAGCAAGATGCAGTTTATTATAAACAGTTATAACATCTTCTTCTGAGATCTATCAAGTTCCAATGCATTCCATAAGAGAAATACATATTAGTATTAATAAATAATATTAGTAGTATTCAATAAACATTCATTTGGTATATTTCCATTAGCAAAGACTGAACATTCAGCCATTCTGATAAGGTAAAGCTTATCCAGCAACAGGTTGACAGTTGTAGCTAAGTATCCCTAGTTAATCATAGGTAAGTGCACTAGGAAGCTTCCATATAATTGTTCCCTTACATCTCTAACAATGCTCTCCTCTGGCTGTGTTAACCAAATTTGGGGTTTGATTCAGTCTAGACCAGTGATCCCCAACCAGTGGCTCAGGGGCAATATGTTGGTCACCAACCCCTTGGATGTTGCTCTCAGTGGCCTCAGAGAAGGTGCTTATTTTTGAATTCCTGACTTGGTGGCAAGTTTTGATTGCATAAAAACCAGGTGAACTGACAATCAGAGTAGGCTGTCAGTCCATATAGGGGCTCCCAAATAGCCAATCCTAGCTCGTATTTTGCACCCCCAAAACTGTTTCATGCTTGTGTTGCTCCCCAACACATTTCTTTTGAATGTTGCTCACAGGTATAAAAGGTTGGGCACTAGAGTGTGTATCAGGAACAAACTCTTGGGTGTTTAGACCTCTCACTGGTCATCATGTGAATAAGTAGGTGTAGCTGTTGGCTCTTCATCATCATCTAAACCAAATAATGCGGGTAATTTGACTTTAACATCAGTCAGTTGGTGAATGGGAAGCATAAAATAAGTCTGTTTGATTCTTAGTCTCTGAGTTATTTACAGGTTTTCAAATACCCCCTTAGACCTTTGATATTGTAGACAAGAATGCCTGGTAGTTTTATCAACCATAACATAATAGTCTGAACCCCAACAATACATTTGTTTATTAGATAAATTGTAGACAGAGCACAGGAACATCCTTCCATAAAATATCACTTTTATTCAAATGATTAAAACCATCAGGGAGTTAGGCACCCACAGCTTTACGCGTTTCATGGCTTCTCGCCACTTCAACAGAAGCTACCAATAAAATTGTTTATGCTGGACCCTGTTTCCTAGGCTTATCGGTAACACTCTGTCTCCTGGAACAAGTTATTGGGCCATACATTGGTCTCTTGTTATTGCCTTTATTAGTTTTAGAATAACTTTCCTCAGCAAGGTGATGGGCTAAAGAAAAATCTTCCCTCAAATTAGCAACATATTGAGAATGACTAATACTTTCAATAATGTCCAGTGATCTACAGTATTCACATTTGTTCTTCTCTTCATGTGGAAATATAGGGAATATCCAGTAGTCTTATGTCAAATGCAGATATGAGCATGTACCATGGTACCAACATGGCAACTCCAATTCCTCTTAAAGAGTGTACTAAGCAAGATTAGCAAGGTACAGTTGATTCTTTGCGGTTGGGCTGATATTGAGAAGTTGCAGAAGTTCTTTGATCAATTTACTTTGTAGACAGACAGGAAGTCTATAAGGAATAAAGAATTTTACTATCTGTTCAACTCACATCAGTTTCTATTGATTTTCAAAGTAACCAGGTAGGTGGTGGTAGGTTACAGAAAGCAATAGGTGGTGAGGGGGTTAAAAGGAACATGAACGGTATCCAGCATTTGTCAAGTGAAGCCTTTTATACAATTCATTGAGAAAGAAGTAATGTCAGGAAATCATTATATGTACTCAGCAGTTAATAGATACGTAACATGACGGCAGATTGTGGAATAATAAGGTCACATTCTGTTAGAGACAGATAAAAGACTAAAACTCGGCATTATGTAATCATACATGAATGTGTAAATATGCATCTACCTCTGAGTCAGAAAATAGAAATGTATAGCCTAGTACGTATCTATATCATTATATGTCATATCATCCCTTATACTATGTTTATGTTATTGGGCTATGTTGTAGTCTTTCCATGTTTTCAAGATTTTCCAGCTGGGCTCTGGTCCTACTGGTCCCTAAGCATAGGTGTGATTTCTTCCATACATATTGTGACACGCTGAATGCCTGTACACGCAATTTTGGGGGAATTAGCAATGGTAGGCAGGCAGGCATGCAGAGGATCTGGAGCATAGAGACAGGGACACCATGTCTTCAGGCAAAACACAGGTTTATTTGGGTGAATTCTTCCCCACATACAGCTTAAAGGCACATAGTTCATCAACATACAGTTCATGGATGTGATTGGTCCCTTCTTCAGGGCTCTCACCTTCCAGGGTTGGTTCCACACTCTGGAACAGTCAGGCTTCACATTAAGCCTTGCCGAGTCCTCTCAGCACTCAACCATCGGGTCGCGACTCCCACTGCTCCTTCGCAGTGGCAGGTGACACCCCCAGCTCCTCTGGGGGTTCCTAACACAGGCAGCCCTCCTGCTCTGTGCCCTGCTCTGAGAGTGACCTTCACTCAGACTAGGATCAACCTCCAAGTCTCTCAGAAACTGAACTCCTTCCTGCACACCCAGGCTCACCTTAAATGCTTCAGGTGTTGCCTAATTGGCTCCAGCATTCCCTAATTGGCTCCAGCATTCCCTAATTGGCTCCAGCATTCTCTAGCCACACTTCAGGGTCCTAGCCTCTACTGCCCTGGAGATTTAAAGGAGCCAGTACCTCAGCCTGGGTGTTATATATCTGGCATCCAACAGACACTTCTCACCAAGACAAACCTTTTTGTCACATACCTCCCCCCTCTGTTCGAGCCCGTGGGTTCGGACACTGATTACAACCACACAGTAGGACCTTGATAATGCATCTGCATTACCTTGCAGCTGGCCTGCTCAGTGTTCCACTGTAAAGTTGAAGTTCTGCAAGGAAAGAAACCACTGTGTCACCCTTGCATCCTTCACAATATATATTCATCTTATCTTATTGCCCATGTATGGGCTATAATGGGGCTTCTTTACTGAGAAATGAACATATTTTAACCATATTTCAATGATGAATGAACATTTTTTTTTTTATTGAATGTCTCAAATTGTTTCCCAAAATGACATTCAGACCATTGAACAAAATATATTGTATGAAACCACCTTGTCATACGTTTATGGTTAGTTTCTTGTATTCTCATAGGGAATAATAATGGCAAATTAGTTTCCATTCTGCTTCTACTATGTCAATTTGAAAGTAAGATTTGCATTTAGTAGTGAAAAAAGTTTGCCAGGCCATAGCTTGCATTCACAAGAAGGATATATGGCTTTGTAGGATCTTCATAGGCCAACACAGAATCGTCATTATTTATGCATTTATTTAAATCCACACAACCTTGAGTGCAGATATCAGTCCACTTATCCTCAAAGGGTAATTTAGAATTTTTGGCAGCCTTCTCTTCAATTGAAGTAAAGGTCATGTAAAAGTTATTTCAACGTGGAATATCCCTCTACAACCCTTCTGTAATAGTCATAGAACCCCAGAAATGATCTAAGCTACATGATGTTGGTTGGTTGTGGCCAATTCACCACTGGTTCAATTTTGGCAGACCCACCGACCCGGTGGTAACTTCTAAAGACACAATATGTCCTAGATAGTGTACAGAAGTAAGGCCAAATGTCTGTGTCAATAGGTTTTAGATCTTCTACTTTACCTATGTCAACAATGTTCTTCTAGAGTATTTCCAAACACAATGATATCATCAATTTATGCAAGAGACTCTCGGCAGCATACGTTTCCCAAGACTCAAAAATGTTGCAGGGACCCCACAAATAAGGTAGTTTTCTCTTGATCCTTAAGTGACATGGGTACTTGATAGTATTCAGATCTGAGATGCATCACAGTCAACCACTTACTCCCACCTAAAGCTTCTAAGGAATCTTCAGCTCTTGAATTCTGATAACAATGTACTGGTCAGGTCTATATAGTTCTTCACTTCAATGTGTGGATCACACAAACATCAATTCTTCTGAACCACCACAGTAGGGAAGGGGAAGCCTAGGTTCTTTTGGAATCTGTGATTTCATTCTGATTCTTCATCTTTTTTAGATCCTTTAGCACATCTTTAGTGTCTTGGCATAATTGCTTTTATAAATAGCAATTTGGTGGTCAACTTCTACTTTACAATCCATAAAAGTAGGCTTAGAACCCATACCTACTACTTTTATGTCATCAGCAGGAGACATGGGTAGGTGAGATAAATGTTTCTGTTGGAATGGTCAAACAATACTGTTTATCTGTGATCCAGTGTGACACAATGCAGTAGTAGAGACATCATCACAGTCAGAAAAAGAAGCACTTATGTCCAACTCTAATAAGTGGTATGAGGGTGTTTAGGCTTCCATTTTATTGAGACTGTACTTGCAGCCCTTGTAGGGCCCTTAAATATAGAATGCTTGAAAACTTTCAAAACATAATATAGTTCAGGCTGTTTAACAGACAAAATTGCATCTGATTGGTTGACACTTTGGCAAATAAACAGCATTAGATCAGAATTGCATCCAACATAGTAATGTAGATATAAGTGCTTCCTCCACTTGGCTCTTAGCTTGACAAATCAATCTGTATTACATTACTTCCAAGCTATTGTTTTTAAATATTGATCCAATGCAGAAGGTTCAATATTGATGTTATTCTTATATGCCTTATTTTCTAATGTACAGATATATATAAGTCATAAAGCTGTCAAAATGAAAAACGCCGCGAGCCATCTCAATTCCCGTACCTTACTCTTTATTATTTTCTTTTGTTCATCTTTTTTTTTTTTTTTTAAATTTCCCTTTATTATTATATTCTGTGCATTCCATATTCAGTTTTTAGGAATTAGGTGTTCAATTCTAAACTAAGGCCCGATTAGGTGGCCCTGTTGATTATATGAAACAATTACTATCAACTGATACATTTTAAACACATTCATTGCTTTTGAACATCACACTTCAACAGCCTAGGCATAGTACTTGGGGTCCGGTTTTTCCACATTAGCACCATTGGGCGGGGTAACTTCAGTGCTAAAGTACCAGGGGTTAGTGTTGTTTCTGCCACAACTGTGTGCAGCCCCACCACCACATCCTGAACACTCTGAAGTTGATAACCCTTTGGATGCGAGATACTCTGCAAAATATATCCAGTTCTGCCTTCCCTGGCAACACCCAAAAGTCTTTCTCCTCTTCCTTGGACATTTTCTTAGGGGCCCAAAAGCTATGGGGTAATTAAAATACTGTAGTGGAGTACTGGGGGCCCCATCTGTCTCAACCTCCTCCATGTCCTCCTCCCAGCCAGGAGTACTATCTGTAATGGAGCTACCCTCACAGTCCACTTAACTGGTGGGAGGCTCCACTCCTTAAGGGCTTGTCGGTATGAAGGGGGAGGGAGCACCTCATGATCCTCTCACAGTACCACCATCCCTTACTGCATCCTCACTAAAATCTCTCCCCTCCCAGGGATTCTCCGCACCTGCAGGGGTCTTACCAACATCACTCTTAGTTGCAAATTCAGTCTTTATGTCATGTAGCTACATCACTCCTGTGGGTTGACCTCAGGATCTGTAGCCAAGGACATTTCTAATAAGCAGCTGGTCCTTGGTAACAGCAGTCAAGAGCACCGTTGTTGCACTTGGTGTTTTGTGCTGAATCTTGTCCCTTGGGGCCCATCCAGCAGGCTTGTTGTCATTGATAGGACCAGCTCTTTGCTAAGTTTAAAGCCTGGTATGCCTCTTCCCAGCACTGCCCACATAGCCGTACCATAATAGGGTCCCCATTGTGGGTGATTTTTTTCACTAAATAATGTGTCCTATGTAAGTATCAGAACAAACATCCCTCACCTTAACCCCTTTACTCATTTGTTTGAAGCAGTCCAGGGGTTGCTTCAAACAAATGAACTTCTTCATTGAATAAGCAGACAAGCATATATCAAATGCAACAGTTCTCGATGGTAGTTGGCACAAATTCACATCCTCTCATTCGGTTGTAACACTCGCAGTTTGGAATACTTCTAATACACCTCCTCCTCAGAAGTAGTACTGCCTCTCTTGGTGATCATAAACCCAGCAGAGATAAACTCCCTTGCTTCCTGGCAAATCTCCTGCCCTAAGCTTACCCACTCGTGTCCCTGGGCTGGAGGCCTTCTCACTGCAAGGGTTCTGACCCCCTATCCTCCCCGTTGGTGCCTTGATCTGCCTGTCCAAATAAATTAGCCCTTCCTTTTGCTCCTAGAGCGACCATAACAAAGCAAACTATTACTAACCAAGCCTTGCACCTTTCATACCCAAACCTGTGACCACCTCCCGGTGAGGTAAAGTCCCAGGGAAGACTCTGAGCTCTCTTTTTTTATATGCAAACACACTGCCATCTCAGGGCATTTCTGAAACAATCTCATATTAATCTTGACCTCAGAAAGGAAATCATTTCATAGATAGACGTAGGACCACACTTAAGCTGTTCAACTTTAAACTTAAGGTGGCCATACACGAGCAGATCCGCTCGCTTGGTGATGTGGCCAAGCGAGCGGATCTTCCCCCGATATCCCCACCTACGGGTGGGCGATATCGGGGATCATTTAGGTAAAAAAAATAATAATCCGATCGTTTGGCCCTGGGGCCAAACGATCGGATTATGTGGGCGGCAATGGGGCAGTCGGATCGGGGACCGCATCAACGAGCCGATGCGGTCCCTGATCCGACCGGATTTTCTAACCTGGCCGATCGAGATCTGGCCAATTTCAGGCCAGATATCGGTCGGCCAGGCCGCTCTGCTCTCCCCATACATGGGCCGATTAGCTGCCGAATCGGTCCAAGGGACCCATATCGGCAGCTATAGTCGGCCCGTGTATTGGGACCTTAAGGCCCACTTAGATGGCCGAGACTCTCAGGGGATTGCCTAAGTAAAAAAGCAAATAAATCTAAGGGTCCCTACATACATGTATGACTATATGACATGAACTACAGTATCTTTAATGGTTGGAACCTGGGGTTTTCTGGATAACCCCAGGTTATTACCATATCTTAAGTCTGTCAACAAACATTTAGGCATTAAATACGCCTAAAACAGGATTGGTTTGCCACCAAAAAGGGTTTATGCACTATAGTTACCATTAAGGACAAGGCACTATTTTATAATGTTAGAGAGTAAATAAATAATTGGAAAAAAAAAATAGAATTATGTTCTTACAATGGAAATAGCCTTCCCATACATTTCTGGATGATGGATTTCAGGATAAGGGATCCAATACCTGTATATATATATATATTTGTGCTTTGCAAGTAGAATTATAGGACTCATCTTTGTTTGGGATGGCTTTGAAATCCAAGCAAGCATTTATTGACTAGAAATGTTTTTTTCTTGTTTAATATATCTATCAAATCAAATAATTTTATCATTATAACAATATAATTAGGAACTTAAGTTAATGTATAAAGTATATTAAATATTGGGGCAGTAAAAAGGCATTACTTTTCAACATGTAACAGTGATGTCTTGACAGCATTAAATAAAGCAAAAATAAATTGAATTAGGGATTGGGGTGATGCATTAAAGTGAAGATTTTATATCTTTGTAGGGGAAAATGCTTGTGTCTGCATCTTCTTTTGACCCTTTTGGTAATATTTATTTATTTTGTGATAGTTGCGGTTCACCGTTGAATGAGCCTGGGCTGAGTGGTCAGGATGTGCAGGAAAGCACAGATGAAGAAGATAATGGAATAGAAGAGCCAGTGAATGGAGAATATGTTATAGAGTCTAATCTTACAGAAGCTTCTGAAATCATGGAGCAGAGTGGAAGCGAAGCAGTGCTTGCAGCTCACAAGGTACTAAAAATAATGTTCTTTGCTCTTTTACTTGAAGTTGTTTTAAGCTATAAAGCTGAATGTTATTTACATAGTAAATACATCATTATGAGCTTTAAAAAGACTCATGGCCTGGATCCCCCAGCAAAAAGGTCAAAAGTAGGATGTTACAAATGGAAATGTACCAGTTACCATTTAATAATAACTCCTTGTCTCAGAGCAATTGTATTAGGCTACATCCACACAATACAGTTATAGAGTTGTCATTTTTCCCATTTAGTTTGACTTATAATCTCAAGGAACTTTTAAAAGTGATAAATAGGATGTAAGCTTTATTATAATCTGTATTACATATATATATATATCAATCCAAATAGTGTCAGCACTCCAAGGCTCAATATCCTGAGCACAGCCAAAATATGAGTATGCAAAAAGTAATAATCATCCGTGGCCGGCACTCCCTTCAATACTTAGTCAAAAATTTATTGAAAACATTGTTTAAAACCGACATTTCGGTCCTCATTAGGACCTTTCTCAAGGATAAAAAGCAACAGTGTACCATATCACATGTAAATACCATTACAATCTAACAAGTGGAAATGAGTGCCCAATCCCCATTCTCCAACCATTATGCAATTAACCAATGCTGTTGTATGTGTACAAATTTAAACAGGCCAATACTTGGCCATTACCTACCTATTACTATGTTACTAGTTAGAGAGTGGGTCGGGCCAGGGGGGGCAAATAGGAACCACCTTTGGGTCTGTGATGTTATTATAGAGCCCGGGGGCAGGTAGAAAGGGCTATAATGCCTGCTATATACTCTGTATACTGCATTTATATCCCAGCAAGGGTGGAACGTGATGGACGTACGTCTTTTTTCAACCTAACCTACTATGTATGTTACCTGTGCATATCAATATAAAGTGCATATCCATTCAAAAAATCATGATATCATGACATAAGTGATCACATCATAAAATAAAAATTGCCATACTATAAAATCTTACACAGTGCAATAATCGCATGACGTAAATAATACGATATAAATAGTTAAAGTGCAATACTATAAAATACTTGTAAAGTGCAATGTACGGATGATTATTACTTTTTTATATATATATATTTATGTACTGTGAGAACGTTCACGTGGTGCTATAGTGTCTAGAATGACAATTTTGCATTCAGAATAGTATTTGCTGAGCATTCTTCCTATAGATAGACTACTTTCCTTAGCATTCATAGTAATATTGAACCAATGCATTGAATAAGTACTGATCTCGTGTGAATTTTCATTTTTAAAGTTTTGTGATTTATAAAGTTGATAAATGCTTTCAATTTGTCAGTTGTTCCTGAACCGAATGAATAATAAATTGTGAATAAATCTGCCATAATATTGAATGCTCCCCTTAAAAATATTGAGATCTCCGTAAAGAAAGTTCTTTTCGTTAGATTAGAAATAGGTTGGCATACAACAGGGCAACAAGTGTGTACCCATAGCTGTGCCACAACCCTGCAAATACAGTAATATTTCCTATCAAACATAGCAAGTGTTAGACTCGTATGGGGCAGTTTCCACTAATCAATCAAACTGAAAAAGTCTGCGCAGGAAAAGTTGCAGGAAAGTATCGAAAAATCCTGAATTTTTTGACTTGTCGCTTGAAAAACAAGGTCAAAAATCCAAAACCTCTAAAGTTTTAAAGAAAATAAAGGGTCCCAAGGGAAGGGACATTGGCCATTGATCTACATGATCTTGGCACATTTTAGTTTGTGAATTTTTGTATTCGGATTATTAGCCATTTTAGACCAAAAGGATTCTGGGAACAAATTCCTTAAGGCTCCTAAAAAAAAAACCCATTTACATGGGTTCATCCTATAGGCTAAAGCTCACCCACTGGGTTTTTGAAGCAAAATCCAGGATAACAGCCGTTTTAGTAAATCTTGGAAAAGTTGCTACTATTTTCTGTATATTTAAGCGCTAATAATCTGATCCATATATGATGTAATGAGTGTGTGGGCCCTAATGGCTCTTAGTGAGGTATTCATGAATAGAGATGCCCCATCTGTAGATGCCTGCTTTCCAATGTAAAAGTAGTCAATGCATGTATGACAGGACCCCTGAATTTCAAGTTATCAGAGCTGACATAAGACTAAAGGCTATAAATGATGATCAATAAATTGACAAATACGTTCATATATTGTTTATTGATTTGTCAAATGCTTTCCTTCATATTTTTTAGTTCCGTGATATGAGTTAGATCATTGTAATTCTACTTTTTTGGATCGTTGAGATTACTTGGTCCCCAAGATGAACAAGATAAAAATCTTATACTGGTTTAAATTTTTTACTACACTCTATTGTATCGCTCAATCTACCCACACTTAAATGTGTCTCTCTTTGTAATTTGTTACAATTTAACACCTATAGCACGGGTTCTTAAACGTTTTACGCAGGGGTCAAGTTCATGGTCCCTCAGACTGTTGGGGGCCGAACTAATATCCTCCCCCCCGTGTCCTAATAGTATGGCCCGCTCCCCACTGCTTCCTCCTGCTCCCCACTGCATCCTCCGGCTCCCCGCTGTTTCCTCCTGCTCCCCGCTGCGTCCTCTGGCCCCCTGCTGACTCCTCTGGCTCCCCGCTGCATCCTCCGGCTCCCCGCTGCATCCTCTGACTCCCCGCTGCGTCCTCTGGCTCCCCCTGCTTCCTCCTGCTCCCCACTGTGTCCGGCTCCCCGCTGCTTCCTCCAGCTCCCCGCTGCGTCCTCTGGCTCCCCGCTGCTTCTTCCAGCTCTCACCTGCATCCTTGCGTCAGATGATAGTGGGAGCTTGGTAAATTATCTTGGTGGGGGGCATATCCATCCTGCGGGCCATAGTTTGAAGGTGCTTAAGCTACAGCTTCTCTGAAGGTGAAGCATTTTGACTATATTTAGAAAAATTAAATACATCATTAGAACTTGCATGAATAACATCAGTGTGAGTCTACCTGAGTTTCATTCAACTGGTTGACATTGCCTTTTGGTTCTATAGATGTGCTTAGTTATAAATACAAACAGATATTGATATTATGACTGCTTTAAACTGCTATTTTACTCCACCATACCAGCTTTTGTTACTTGTTGCTTGCCATCAAGCCTCTCCAGTTAATAAATAAGTACTTTGATTGATAGAGATATACACGTGAAACCCTTAGACCTGGGGAATCCAGCAAAAGCTTGCCCAGATGGTATTGTCCAGGGCTAGAAGGAAGTTGTCTTCTACTACCAGTTCTATAGAATTACAAATAATTAGATTTTCTGGCATAGTGGGGAAAAAGGAAATATTTGTTGTTGTATGTATGATACATAAATTATATATATATATATGATATAAATTCGATATAAATATGTAAAGGTTATGTACAAATGTTTTATAGGAGTAATTCTTCTGATTTTGTGTCTGCGGTTTTCCCCTTTTGCAGTATCTACATAAGTTCCGTACAGCCGTTTTTGTCGTCCAAGTTATCCGCAGTCTCATAAAAATGTATAGGTAAGCTTTGTTTTCATCTGCAACCCTTTCTGCCATAAATGCATTTGATAAAATGATTCTTTTGTGGTAAAAATGCAATAATAGTCATAAAAAGTTGATAAACTCAATAAAATAATTAAGGGGAAAAAAAGGCATGGAACGCGCAAGCTGGATTTTTGTTATCCTGGACACAACACACACGGCACTTTGATGGAGTGGAGAAAGGCCGCAGCGTTTTATTAAGTATTTTATATGCAACACATCCAACAACCCAGCCAGTTTGTTATCCTTCACAAGCCGCCTATCTTAGTGAAATCAATTACAGTGCATATAATTTCATATTTACCATCACATTTGTTTCCAAAACAAAAACCCCTCTTCCCTGCGACACAAATACATCTTTTTCTCCAATTTTTTTAAATTATATATATATATATATATATATAGTGTGGGTGGGAGGGTGAGAGGAATGCCTTGAGCCAGTTCCTTTGAAGAAAGGTAAGTACACCTGACCTACTTATCTCCCCTCAGTCTATCGCCTATTAGCCTACTATTTTAACACTTTAAAAATTAATTGCCTACAAGCCTAATCAAATCAATAACACCTGTGAGTGCCCCAAAGTTAGGCTGATGCCACACGTGGCGTTTTTACGCTGCAATTTTCTCAGCCTAAAAACGCCGCACAAGCCACACAGCCCCTGACTATGGCGGTTTTCAGCCTAGTACTGGTGACGTAGCAAATCCCGTTTCCATGGTGCTAATAGTGCGAAATAGTAAAAAACGCTGCGTATTTCCGTTAAGTCTGGCAGCTGCCTTTGTGTATACATAGGAATAGCTTGCTGTGCAAATACTGGCGTATTTCGGGCAACGCTTGAAAAATCCGTGCTAAGGCGTTTTCTAGCGTATTTACGCTTTGTGTGGTTTCCTTCGAGTCTTTTCAAGTTATTTCTATGGATGATGATATTGGGCGTTTTTCAGCCTCCGAGAGAATTAGAAAATACGCAGCGTAAAAACGCCACGTGTGGCATCAGCCTAAGCCTACTATTTCAACACCTGAAAAATTAATTGCCTACAAGCCTAATCAAATCAATAACCTGTGAGTGCCCCAAAGTTAACCCAAGTATTGCTGAGGAGAATAACGAATATCCCATATACCAGCTGCTGTTCCATGCACACCTAGGGCCAAATAAGTCCCTAATTGTCAATGAATGGACGAAGTTCTATCTTTTGTTCCCACACTACTTCCTGTTACAGTTAAAGCTGCATCACTTCCTGTCAGCTGATCTCTGAGGGAGCACACAGCTCATCACTAAATGGCGGCTCAAGGGAAAAGAATGTAAAAGGGCAATATTACATTTAGGGGTAAATTTATCATGCTGTGTAAAAAGTGGAGTGAAGCATTACCAGTGATGTTGCCCGGGGCAACCAGTAAGCAATTCGATTTTAATAGTTTGAAAACCAAAGCAAAACATCTGATTGGCTGCTATGAGCAACATCACCGATAATGTTTTACTCTACTTTTTACACAGCATGATAAATATACCCCTAAGTACAAGTGCATAAGTACTTTTTTCAAAATGTAACATTTCTAACAAAATAATGAAATACTCTTTCTGAAATTAGGGGTAATAGTAATCAGCCCTCGCAGACTTTTCTGGCTTACTCCTGAGTCTGGTAGTGCGGGGAGTACAGTAGGGGGTAGTCCATAGTCGTGGATGGTTCTCACCGAGGTTGGTTGGTCCCGGCAGTTTTATCCAGGCCGCAGCCGCTGGTCCCGGCAGTGCACGGTGACGAACCCTCAGTTGCCGGTTTCTCCTTATCTGAGGCTGAGCCCTTTTTTAATTATAATTGAGGATACTGTAGGTGGCAGCAGCCGCTAACCACTTCAGCAATCACAGAGCTTAGGCAGGCACGTCCGCTCTGTCCAAAAGCAAGGCAACAAGATGACCGCTGCTGACTAGTGATGAGCGAATCTGTTCCGTTTCGCTTCGCTGAAAAATTCCCGAATCTTTCAAAAGATTCGCGAAACAGCGGAAAATTTGCGAAACGGTCAAAATGTCGCACGGCAAAGAAAAATTGTCGCCCGCGGCTATTCTTTCGTCGCGCTGCTATTCTTTTGTTGCCTGCTGCTATTATTTTGTCTCCCGCGGCTATTATTTTGACGCAGACGACAATTTTTGGACGTGCATCAAATTTTTCCATTCAAATTTTTCCGCCACAAATCCATGCCTGGTAAAACATTTCGCCCATCACTACTGCTGACATCACCTCCGGCCAACGCCCGTGGAAATCTCACAAACAACCGCACCTCACGCGGGATTTGGTGAAAAGCGTGCCAAATGCTTTTAGGGTGAGTGATAGCTGCTGTAATCAATGGGAATGCTCGGGGGGGACCTTCAAGCCCGAACCCACGGCCAATTCCTTTGTGGAATGTGCAGACTATAATACAAAGTCTGCACACCCTATCAGTAATTAGACAGGAGGAGGTATGATTATTCCAAACAATTAACTTAAGATCGCCAAAAGCGTGGAGGCCGCGCCTCTGTGTGCGTCTATTAGCAGCTGAATTGTATTTATTGTGCTTAAATACCCAAATTCTTTCTGTCGTTTGCATGTTGATCACTTAAAATAACAATATTTAAAAAAAAGCCATGTATCTTGTGCAAATTAGTTTTTGAGTTTTTCAATATTTAATTTAATCCGCTGCAGTATTAAGGCCGATTCTGTAATGTGTTTGTGAAGAAGTCATCGTTAATGTACAGAAATACGGCTGCAATCCATTTTTATTCATCTCCCTCTGAGTTTTATGCGCAAGAAAATTCAACAAAATATGTTGATTAAATAAATAAATAGCAGCTGATATATTGTAATTGCAGCTTCCTCGATAATTGTTTTGCAAATGGTACAAGTAGACTAGATTATTAATGAATACATTAAATTATAGTGTCATTGGGCACCGATAGGCTGTGAGACTTCTGCGAACCGTTATAAATGCAAACAGATGGACATATTTTGGGTTGTTTTCACTACTGTGCATTTTGTTTGGCTTTATGTCGAATTTTCTTTTTAATGTGTGTGGTTTATTTTCATTATTTTGTGTTCAGATCCATGATCCGGAAACCCATTATCCGAATTATGGAAAGCCTGTCTCCCATAGACTCCATTTTAATCAATTCAGATTTTTGAAATATATTTCCCAACTAAGATATAATTACCCCTTATTGGGGGCAGAACAACCCTATTGGGTTTATTTAATGTTTAAATGATTCCCTTTTCTCTGTAATAATAAAACAGTACCTGTACTTGATCCCAACTAAGATATAATTACCCCTTATTGGGGGCAGAACAGCCCTATTGGGTTTATTTCATGGTTAAATGATTCCCTTTTCTCTGTAATAATAAAACAGTACCTGTACTTGATCCCAACTAAGATATAATTACCCCTTATTGGGGGCAGAACAGCCCTATTGGGTTTATTTCATGGTTAAATGATTCCCTTTTCTCTGTAATAATAAAACAGTACCTGTACTTGATCCCAACTAAGATATAATTACCCCTTATTGGGGGGCAGAACAGCCCTATTGGGTTTATTTAATGGTTAAATGATTCCCTTTTCTCTGTAATAATAAAACAGTACCTGTACTTGATCCCAACTAAGATATAATTACCTCTTATTGGGGCAGAACAGCCCTATTGGGTTTATTTAATGGTTAAATGATTCCCTTTTCTCTGTAATAATAAAACAGTACCTGTACTTGATCCCAACTAAGATATAATTACCCCTTATTGGGGCAGAACAGCCCTATTGGGTTTATTTAATGGTTAAATGATTCCCTTTTCTCTGTAATAATAAAACAGTACCTGTACTTGATCCCAACTAAGATATAATTACCCCTTATTGGGGGCAGAACAGCCCTATTGGGTTTATTTCATGGTTAAATGATTCCCTTTTCTCTGTAATAATAAAACAGTACCTGTACTTGATCCCAACTAAGATATAATTACCCCTTATTGGGGGCAGAACAGCCCTATTGGGTTTATTTCATGGTTAAATGATTCCCTTTTCTCTGTAATAATAAAACAGTACCTGTACTTGATCCCAACTAAGATATAATTACCCCTTATTGGGGGCAGAACAGCCCTATTGGGTTTAATTAATGTTTTATTGATTTTTTTAGTAGACTAAAGGTATGTAGATTCAAATTACGGAAAGACCCCTTATCCAGAATACCGCTGGTCCTGAGTATTCTGGATAATCGGTCCCATACCTGTACTCAGCTGAGTTGTTCACTTGGGTGAGTGCAAAATATATAGTTTTAAAAATTGGCTATACATTGGGTTTGAAGAAGTTAATAGTGAAGAGCGAATCTGTCCTGTTTCGATTCTCTGAAAAATTAGCGAATCTTTCAAAAGATTCTCGAAACACCGGAAATGTCAGATTTATTGACATTGACAACTTTTTTTCTTTTTTTTTTTTGATGAACGGACAATTTTTCCACGCCCGTTTTGCGAAATAATCTGCCAATGGTGAAACACGAAAATTCGCCGCGAATCCATGAAAAATGTTAGACTATTTGTGAAAAGTGGCACACATTGGGTATGTTCTTGTGACTTGTGACCATGCAATCAATTAAACCCTGCCTTTCAGTATAGCCAGCCCCCTATATTATATATCTGTGAAGAAGCACAAACACCCCAGAGTGTTGAAAAAGGTTTTATCTAACCTTCCCCTATTTTGACAATATAGAAACTCTATTGGGTAACATCAATACTGTTCTTTGAAACTGGAATTAGATCTTTCCCACACCCTTCCTTATTGCATTCTTAATCCAGTTATTGGTATTAATCATATATATCCCACAGGAACCCTGTGTCCCTAGGAATTATTTGGAAAATCCTGAGAACATGTTCCTTTTTGACCTTGCATCTTTTTCATCTCCTCATCCCCCTTTTCAAGAGCCCCTCTATCAAACAGAACTGAAGGGTAAGTTCCAGGATGACTTGTTAGGATACAGGCCATCCAATCTATAAAATAAGACCCTTGTTTTTCCGACAGTCAGTGCCTCACTACTGTTCCTCCATTCTGTTTTATAAACTTTGCCATTGCCTTATCTTTTAATGTTCTGGCAGGGGCTACCAGTGATTTGGCATTTTTCCACACCAAGCATGGAATGATGTGCTAGGTCCATCCAAATGTGCCCTTCAGACTCTTGAGTCCTTACCAGTGTGACTTTGCCTTTGAACTTGCAAGACCGAATTACCTCTATCCTGTTTTTTGCCACATGATTCAGCCTGGTAGGTACTAGAGATCCTTCCTGCTGTTATCTGTCACCTCTACAGATGCACAACCAGGTATCAGGTCTGGTTCCTTCTGCCCCTCACTTTTGTGCCCCCCTCTCCAAAAAAAAAAAGGTAGCCCTGCTAGGCCATGTCTGGATGTGGTGGGGTAACTGCAACTGACTCCAGATGGGCTTGGGGGCCATGCCCACTGACTAGACTATGCTGGAGAAGGACTAAGTTTTGTGGCACAAAGTAAATTATCTGGTATTCCTCTCCTCTTGAGCTGAATTTGCTTGTAGCAGTTGCTACACCCACTTAGGTCTTCTCTGTGGGGCCTGTGGTCTAATCAAATCTAATTTATATTCTCCCTATATTTTTAACTCCATTGTCCATCTCAGTCATGAGCCCCATTGCCATAGCAATGCCACGGAGGCTGCCTTCTCTAATCCTTGCTACATTTTCTAGAGACTTCAGCATCTTGGTAGCAGAAGATTTATGGTATTTGACTGTAAATAAACACTAGTTTAAATTGTTCTAGAATTCTATTCCAACATAGACACAATTTTTATTTTTTCAAATTTTTTTTATGGTTTGGCTAGCTTATGGCTGTCAACATTACTTAATATTTTTTCTAGACACCCTACAATATTGCAGTCATTCTGAAGTAAAGATTTAGTTACGTTGGCACGATTTGACGATCATGTGACTCCTAGTCCTTTTAGTGCTTGCGCACTATATCTTTCATTTGGTTTCAGGTGGCTGAGAAGCAATTACCAGTGATTTGAAGATCATGAAACAAAAATTATACTTCTGCATCAGGGGAAAAACTGAAAACATTCATAGCTCGCTGCTCAAAATATTGAGGGAATAAGCCCTGCAAGCCACATACTCTGCAAGTGATTCTGTGTGCCTTCACTCCCTTATACTTTTGGAACATTTTACTGGCATTATCATATGACTGACTTGTGCAGTCTGTGAATGGCATTTCTTGTCAGGGCCACACAGCCTATAAAGTAGAAGTTGGGACTTAGAAGGAAGCATGACACTGGGCAAAACAGCAGTTTGCTATCTATAAGGTGAAGCAGTCTGTTAGTATTCAGGCAATGGTCAGGACTGAAGTCCAAACGAAGAAATATATTTATTGAAGGCTCAGTCTCTTAACCAGGTCTTTATTTTTCTCATCAATTCGCACACAAGCTGTGGGCTCCACTCTGGGTCAGTCCAGGCCAGGTCTAATCTTGTCCTACAAAAAATTGTTGCTCTCCTTATCATTATTCCTGCCAACCTCTTACCACTACCTCTTCCATTTATCCCTCTTTTTTTCACCATTCCACAGGAATGGAGTGGTGGATGCCTCTAATAGAGGTGCACGATGGTGATGCACTGCTGGTGTTAAGTGTATTTATAGGGGGAAACTGAACACCATGCCCCCGTATGCCCCTTAGGAAGCTGTGCAAACAGCGAAATGCATAGGCTGGGCAGCATAGGTCGACTGAAAGAGAAGGCTAGTCCCCTTCAGTCCCAAAGTAGACAGGCAGCACTGGTTGGCCGGGGGGTGAATGGAGTTGGTGGCGGAGCGATATTACAGTGAATTCAGGGATTCACTGTTACCACCAACATTAGTCAGCGCTATGGGTTTTTGAGTGTTATAAGGGGACGGTCCTACACCCCACCAAGACTATAGGTATGGTGGTGTGTTTGGTTTTCAGAAAATGGTGATTAAAAGTTCAGTTTTGTGACAACGGTGACACTAAATTAAATGGTCTGCTGGGATAAAGCATAGGGGAAAACCTCTATGTATTGCTCTGTTATTAGTCCGATGGTTATTGGATATGTTCGGACTTGCAACTAGTAGAACCGAATTATACCCAATTTGAACCCAAATACAAGTTACTAGTGAGCAAAGAAATTCCCATTTGTATAAAACACAATATAACACATGACAGTCTATTCACAGTGGCTGACTTGCCATTATGTGTTTCTGACAGCCTCCTACGGAAGAAGTATAATACATTAACAGACATTCATGTTAAATTACTTTTCTGCTGAAGTCCTCTGTAGGCATATTCATAGGGACTGTCATGGTGATTAGATTGTTTAATAATTCAAGTATAGAAATTAGTGGCAGAAAACAAGTTGAAGTAAAGATAGTTTTAGATAGAAGGTATACTCCCTCATATGGCGTCCTGTAGGCTTGACTACAAATAATTGCTCATTTTGGACATGGAGCTAATAGCACGCAACAGGCAAGCATACAACAAATAAATAAGTAAATAAATACACAGACACAAGAGAATTGGTGGAGAAAGGCCGCAGCTGTTTTATTTTGAACAGGACATAACATCTCATAAGCTTTAAAAAATTGAATAGCTCATAACTTCCAACACCAGGAAATGACCCCAGCCAGACTCTGCTCAAACACCAGCAGGCTGCCTTACATGAAATATCCTTTACCCCCCTGCCACAACAGCCCAGGGGTTACCTCCACGTCGAGACCATTTAAAACCTTAAATTGGTCTTGGCACATCCCAAATTTTAATCGCTTTTTCAAGGGCATCTTGTATGCCCATGTTAAATATGTAATTTCCTATGTCTGACAAATGAAGGCCAATAGAGGCCTTCTCCAACTAACTCTAGCTCAAAGTGTCTGTGAACCATAATATGAACTAATTCAGTTTTTTCCTACATCTCTTGAGCGGTTTAAGCCAAATAAGTCTCGGGATGATTTTGGCCCTGGAAACATAAAACAAAGTTGCCTTAGGTCGTGTTTGATATTCCTAATAAGATCTATAGATCTAATAGAGCCTATATCATTGTCACCCAAATGTATAACCATTATGGAAGGAATACCCAACCTAGTGGTCATCTGCATAACAATAGGTATCAAATCGTCCCATATTAAACCTCTAATACCCATCCAAACTATGTTGGGCTCTCTTTCTTGCATGAAAGACAAATGAATGGCTGATAATTCATAGCATGAGGGGTTGCCCTACGAAAAAGCAAAATATACATCAACCGCAATCAACGTCAACAAAACTAGGACAAATATATGAGTTGGTTGAGTTGGAGGCCAGGTAGTTGTGTTACTGTAACTCTCAAGAAATGGGCGCCGGTGGTTCTTAACATTGAACAATGAACTGTTTATTTACACAGCCACTTGGGAGTAATAACAAGCACAATATAGGCAGGTAGTAGCATCTCACAGGTCAGACAGTACTCATGACAAATGGTCACAATGACTCTCTCCTCGCAGGGCACAATGGGTTACCCCCAGCTTTCAGGTTATGGCTTCCAGATCGACTATCTAGCCCTATGGCTGTACACTGGTAACCCTACTCTGGGCAGTATTACACCAGGGATAATAATCCCTCTGCAAATCCTTGTCGGAGCCAGAAACTGCTCACTAGCTAGCCCTGCCTGTCTATCACACCTAGTGCGATCTATTATAGGAGTTGCCTGACCGAAGTTGCCCTAGGGTTGCGTCTGATATTCCTAATAAGATCTATAGATCTAATAGAGCCTATATAATTGTCACCCAAATGTATAACCATTATGGAAGGAATACCCAACCTAGTGGTCATCTGCATAACAACAGGTGTCAAATCATCCCATATTAAGCCTCTAATACCCATCCAAACTATGTTCACAAGGCTGTGATTGCTTCTGTAAATGCACTGTTGGGCTCTCATTCTTGAGTGAAAGACAAATGAATGGCTGATAATCCAAAGCATGAAGGGTTGCCCTATGAAAAAGCAAAATATTCATCACCCGCATTAAACGTCAACACAAGTAGGATGAATATATGAACGATAGCGCTTAGAGGACCACCTACCCAACTGCATAACTGACTGCTCAGTGAATCCCATCAGAGCTGCACCAACTCTAAATGAGTGCATGTTATAATCACTAGCAGACAAATCAACAGCCTTTACGGCTGCCTAAATTGAAAGGCAGATAACAATGAACCATCAGTATGCATGAAAAGAGGCCCAGGAATATTAGGGCGGATAGCACAATACTCTAGAAAGGCATACGTTGGGCACAAACTTTTACATTCGAAAGCACCTAACCAAATAACGGTGCCTTTTCCATTTAAGTCAGTCTTTGAATTTTTGAATTAGAATCCTTAACTTGTTCAGCACAACTACCACATCTTCAACCCCAAGTCCTCCGGGCTTTTGCTTGCTTACAGACACCGCCTCTCTTGACTCTAAGTGCAGCGAAAAAGGACAATATAAATAAAAATTTGAAAAGAATGGTCTCATATTGGGAAAAACAAATTGAAGGAAGAATCTGAACTAGTTCTAGCCAAAGCTTTTAGCAACTGTTTTATCAAGAATTGTTTAGTGAAATCAAACAAACCCTGAAGTTTCAAAAAATATAAGATTCCTGCCACATTTTTGCTAATTTTTGCATGCGAGTACTGAGCCTCATAAAGCTCCAGTATATACCATGCAAATAACACCTTATCCTGCCATGCCTCCTGCATGTTGAAGCTGGCATGTTCTGGCAGGATGAGCCCCCAAACGTAATCTGGGCAAGGGACACCGTAAGGATCTGGGTTTCTGCAGTCTTCCAAAATATGTCAAACTACATCCGAGATAAAGCATCAGCTACATTATTTCTACAACCGGGTATATGCTTGGCCCTAATCCAAATATTATGTCTTAGTGCCCAAAATACTGCCTGCCTTAGCAGTCTTAATATCAGAGGTGAATTGGAAGATAGGTTGTTAAGTACAAAAACTACACCCATATTATCTGTATGCCAAAGTATCCTATTGTTGGCCAACTGCTCACCCCATATTTCAAGTACTACCAAAATGGGAAAGAATTCTAATAACACCCGATTACTAGTTAATTTCTGTTCGTGCCAACTAATTGGCCAGGTATCAACACACCAATGGCTATTAAATATTGCTCCAAACCCAATAGATGCAGCAGCATCTGAATAAAGGTGTAATACAGAATTACCTACAAAATCATCCTGCCAGAAAGCTCTACCATTAAAATCCTTGAGAAACTGTTGCCAAATAACTAAGTCATCCTTCACTTCTTGGGGGACCCGAATGTGCCAATTTGGATTGGTGACGCCTGCTGTTAAAGAAATTAACCGTCTATTAAAAACTCTGCCTATAGGTAGAACCTCTGTGGTAAAATTCAGGTGTCTGACTAGGGACTGAATGTGCTTTAGCTTTAGTTTTTTAGCTGCCAAAGCTAAAATGTAGGATGAATTTTGATCCTGTTTCGAATTGCACAACCCAGTCCAAAAATGTGGCAAAGGCTTCAAAATAAAAGCAAGACAAGGAACATCCCATAGGGAGACAACAATCATAATAGAATTGCCCTTCAAAATGAAAACCAAGCAATTGCCAAGAATCAGGATGTATCGGAAGTAGCCAAAAAGCAGATTCAATATTGCTTTTTGCTAGTAAGGCTCCCTTACCGCACTGCCTAATGCTGGCAATTGCTTGGTCAAATGAAGTATAGCTCACCGCCTATAATTCTGGGTCAATTCCATCATTAATTGAGTCTCCTGCTGGGAATAACAAGTGATGAATCATTTGATATGTTTCTGGCTCTTTCTTAGGCACTAACCCTAGGGGGGAAATCCTAAAGTCAGGGAAGGGGGGTTCTAAACATTGACCTTTAACTCTATGGGCTGCAACTTCCTTTGCTATTTTTGATCTAACTACTCCCAAATTAGAGTGTTAATTGATTAAATTATCAGGGATAACTGAAGGAAAACTATCTCTGGATGGAATCCAGAAACCAAAATTAAAACCATTTTCAATTAATACCGCCATGTTGCGATTTGGATATCGCCTTAGCTAAGGCAGCATTTCTGACAATTTCACTGGGGTTGTCAGTTTTTCCTGCTTGTTGGGGGGATTAACAAAATTTTTTGACACAATGAAAGGCAGGGTGTTTGCCAGCACAGTGGGAACACTCGTGTTTATATCTACAATTATTCCGTCACTTGCATGCAGATTCATTGTATGCCCAACAAGTGTTATAGTTTTGAGCTGGTTTTTGGCCACCCACTGTAGTAGTAGTTGGTCTGGGGGCCAACATGCCCATCCAAAGGTCAATATCCTTGGAACCCCAAGGGATAGACCTCTGAACTGCCATTTTTCGTCTAAATTTGTCTTCATAGACAACCATGCTACCCCACCATAAGACCTATATGCCTCTAATACAATATCCACATGTTTAAACAAGCTAGCGCCAACTTCAGGATGTTTACTACAAAGGATATTATACAAAAAGCTTGTAACCAATTAGTGAAAGTCCTAGCCACTGGCCTGCGCTTATCCTCCTCTGATTCATTCTTTTTATCCTTTCAAAACACCTTAACAGTAGGCAGCAATGATAAAATGTCAACATGAACCCCCCCTTATGATTTTATCTTTAACTGGTTGGGGTAAGTGTAAACCCAATGGAGTGCTTTCACACAAAATAGAATCTCTAAAGGAAGTCAGTGACCCCTGCGCTTGTTTGCGTGAGCGCCGCGCCAGGAGTAAGTAAGCAAAGAATAGACTTCAAAATGTCTATATTATCTAACTCCTTCTGCAGAGCTGGCATCCTGTTGAGGTGCACTTGACAGTCCACTCTGATGAAACTGGACCTGTGGAGAGAGCATAGGATGGGAAGGGGTGGGAGAGGGAGCTGATGCTGAGGCAACAGCTCTAAAGGTTCCAGCACTGGCAGCAGGCGTGGTGTTACAGCTCTGTGGAGTAACTGTAGAAACTCCACCAGAAGTAGAAGGAGCTCACTGCCTATTGGTCGCTGGTGGTGACATGGATGGCCAGCTGGTAGCAGGGTGAGTCGCATCCTGTGTAGAGGTACTTGCGTGACTGGTGCTCGCCGGTGTGAAGGAGAGGGATCGCCTTAGATGTGCCGGTATTCTTCTTTTTCCTTAGTGTAGGTGCTTTGTTTCCGGAAGGAGCCGGCCTCTTACCCATTGGCCGCTTAGCAAATCCGGAAGTAGCAGAGGAAGGGCCAGTAGGTAACGTCGCCTCTTCTGAAGGGGTCGGATGTCGCGCTCTATGACGCGGGGTGCAGGCACAGCTCTGCAAGTAATTAGCGCTCTTCATCTCCTGCTTCGCGTTGAGCCCAACGCTGCCTTGGACATCCCAGAGGTAGAAGGAAGATCCAGCGGTGGTGGAGACTGGAACAGCACTCGTGGACATCAAAGAACCTACCCGTCCAGGGACTCCATTGAACCTCGCTGCCCTGGGACACCCCTTTATATAGGCAGCAGTCCAGCAGCCAAACTCCTGTCACTGGGCAAACAACATCTGCCTGCCTATGGGCAACGATCAGGCCACTTGTCACTCAGCAACGATAGGCCCCCAAGTCGCAGCTCTGGAACAAAACATCCTTTTCTTTCAAAAAGGTGATAAACAATCATGAAATCAACCTCAAATTTCCTGAGCACTTCAACTCTACAATTTTTTTTCTGAATCAGTTTGAGAAACCTACCTCAAGTCTTCACAATCAGTTGAGCCAAATTCATGCTCAGATGTTGCATAATGTCTTAATCGGCCTTAAACTTAATTAAGATATTAATAAATATTCATTATTATATTCAAGATTAATATATGGCCCATTATTTCTTGCAGTAATGAAGTTTTGCTGGGAAACTAGTGACTGCTGCTTCTTCCCAAAGCATTATTTCATTTATTTAGAACCCCAGCTGAAGTCAGGAAACAGGCTTTCAGTATGATGTGAACAATACGGAATTCTCCTCTTCTGTAGAAATAATATTCAATGCAGTGTATACAAATTACCTTTATTCCTTACCCCAACACCATTCTTTTGATTACAGAATCCATTCCATAACCAAAGGTCACGCTAATATTCTGGGGAATCCCCCTGAACTAGAAGTCTTTGTAAACTAACAGTGCCATTGCCACCATGACCCAACACCCATGTGGCTCCTGGATTTTCCTGCACGTTGGGGTGATCAAGCCAATAGTCCAAGTGTGGCATCAGGCTAATTCTTGGTCAGACTTTAAGCAGAGCCCCTCCCCTTTGGTGAGCCGATTGCACTGAGCCCTTCACATGTATATCTCTTTGTAAGCTTATGGTAAATTAGCTTCTACCTTTTAGCACAAACCACACCCTATTTCACCCAAAATGAGACTTATTCCCTCAACTCGCTTGAGTTGGAGGCCAGGTAGTTGTGATACTGTAGCTCCCAAGAAATGGGTGCCAGTGGTTCTTAACGTTGAACAATGAACTGTTTATTTACACAATAGGCATGTGTAAATGCCTGACGAGGGGGTATGCCCCCGAAATGTTGCTTTTTTGAATAAACACGCAGGGGCTAAGCCCCGCTTGCACTATACTTGTTGTGCTGGCTAAATTTAAACTTATTGGACTGTTTATTTACACAGCCACTTGGGAGTAATAACAAGTACAATATAGGCAGGTAATAGCATCTGACAGGTCAGACAGTACTCACGACAAATGGTCACAATGACTCTCTCTCCACAGGGCACAATGGGTTACCCCTAGCTTTCAGGTTATGGCTTCTAGATCAATTATCTAGCTCTAGGTCTGTACACTGGTAACCCTGCTCTGGGCAGTATTACACCCGGGATAATAATCCCTCTGCAAATCTTTGTCATAGCCAGACTGCTCACTAGCTAGCCCTGCCTGTCTATCACACCTAGTGCGATCTATTACAGGAGCTGCCTGACCTGTCTGGGCCTCAGGATCCACAATATCTCCCCACCTGATTGTTCAGGTGGAGAGCTTTCACCAAAATGGCTTCCAGCCTCATGGCTCCTTAGCTTTTTATACTATGCCACAGTGCCACTTTATGGCCAAACTGTGGAACTGCAAAAGGTCATGCTATGGCCCTGGAAAAGGGACTTACTTCCCATTACATAAAGGACCCTTTATAGCTGTCCAAATAACTAGGGGACTGCCAGTGAGAGAGGGCACAATTTCCCCTACGTCTTTATAGGGAAGTCAGACCAGGAGCGGGTCATAAAGTAGAAGAGGACTTTTCAGTGTGTTAGGTGTAGGTTGGAAATAAATGGGTTAAAGTCAGGTTCTGGTTGAAAATTCTAGAAACTTTGTAACCCACCTCATTGCGCCAACCTACTTGGGTAGCAGATCCCCACACTCAGGAAATAGCAACACAGCTGCTGACAAAAGGACTTGAGGCATACGCAGACATGCTCTGGGTTTTCCGTTTCTTCATTAAGGTGGAGCGCACTTGGCTGGAGCCCTGTAAAGTAGCAATGAAACACCCTGTCATGTATACTGCAAGGCCACCAGCCCTCGTCTCCCATAGACCTTAATGCCCTTGGTTTAACAGAACAGATCACATAATGGATATGAGATTTACATTAAATATACAGAAACTGTAAATAGTGTACCTGTAAAACAGCAGGGAAACACAATGCCACTGCCATGTATACTTCAGCGCCACCTGCAGGCCTGAACTGGCAGTGCGTGAATTCCAACAAATGCCAGAGGGGCTGCTGTAAAATGCCATAGATAGTCACTATAAATTAGTTACAATAACCAGGTAGGACGCTGGGGGGGCTGTTTTGGGCCTCTGTATACAGCCTGTACTTGAAATGCCAGGTTCTGTTCTGAATCCCAGTTCAGGCCTGGACACCAACCCACCTACATTAAAACAGGCAGTTATTACCATACAGCGGCCATCTTGGGATACACCATGTGCCCTGCAGGGCTTCACTTGAGCCATCCTGCAGCGCACTCAATAATGTTGCTGCACAGAGCACAATGGCTATTGCAGAGGATACACAACTTATAGCAGAAGAGAAATTAACCTGTGACCCTAGTTTGGCTAGTATTTGCCAATGTCCAGCTAGCGGGTATGAGCCAATGGGATGAAATGCGCTTGTGAGATGTTGCTGAACTGCAACTCTCCACTGCCAGGTGTATGTAAAGGAATTATGGACGCCAGAGGTTCTTTGATTTAGAACTTGTAGCCCAAAAATAGCCCAATATGCACAAAGAAAAAAAAATCTAAAAAATAAAAGTATATATGGGAAAACCTGCCTTTTTATAGCGTATAATCACTACCCAAGCCCTGTGCCCCCTCTCTAGTTACTGGGATGGCTGATAATTCCCTCTGTGCCCAGTCCAGCTGGGAAGTCACTACAGAAATAGATTCCGAATGTTGCATTAACCCCAGACTTGATATACATATGGGTGCGTTAAAACTACAACTCTCAGCAGCCCCAAGAGATCCAGAAATTATACCTTAAGGATCAACTGCAGAAAGTAACAAATGGCCGCCCCCCCACATCCCAGTAATGGTACAGTCCCATACCATATAGCGCAGGGAGCAGGGTGTAGAGCAGACAGGTTGAGCCTGGATAGAATAGAAATGGGAGCCTCTGTCTATACATCCAATTGCATGCTGAGTATTGTAGTTGTATATTAATCCCAGCTGTAGGCTAATTGTTAGATACAAACTACATTACCCAGCATGCAGTGGGACAGGCACGTCAGGTAGGGAAATAACTTTGGCTAGTTTCCCAGGCTCCAAAAAATAGCCCAAAACTGTTCCTTGGTGGGTTTGTACTTTGGAAACTCGCCTGGGCTTTAAATTAGTAGCCCAGTTTGGAGGGAAAACCGGCAACCTGACAACCCTGAAGTGCCCACGCCCTGCATAGCACTATATTACAGTGTGCAGGAAGTGGCCATCCTATCTAAGGGCCAATAACTGCACAAATGCAAATATCTAAGTTGAAACATAACATTCCGCTTGGTAACAGCAGACTAGGAAGTGTAGGGCTAAGACCATAGGGAGTGTTAACCTTATGGGTCCCTACAAACCCTTAGAACAAAGTATGACAGAGCTCCCATAGATCGTAATGCACTGACACGGGATCAGACCATTTGGCAGTCTTCACGAGGGGGTTTAGGGAAAGCCCATTACAGAGCTACAGTCTGGTAAATATTTTCCACTGATTTAGTCTGTGATATGAAACAAAGAGGTTTAACTTCTGTCACAAATCACTTATAACCTGGTCCTAAAAAAATATAACGTTAACATGTATCCTAGTATTAATTTAACCAGAAATAAGTGGTGACGATTCATATGCAGAAACTCGCCATGTTGCTCCTGCACCGATACAGTTTAGCACATATGGTTTTAAATGAACTCCACCATGTCTTAGGTCCCTATAAAGCGGGGGTCCTCAGACTTTTTAAGCAGGGGGCCAGTTCATGGTCCCTCAGACTGTTGGGGGTCAGACTAAAGTCCTCCCCCAGTGTCCTCATAGTATGGCCCACTCCCTACTGCTTTCTGCTCTCCCATTGCTTCCTCCCTCTCCCTGCTGCTTCCTCCGGCTCCCCACTGCATTATCCCGCTCCCCCTGTGTCCTCCCACTCCCCCCTGCTTCCTCCGGCTCCCCCCTGCATCCTCCGGCTCCCCCACTGCATCGTCCGACTCCCCCCTGTGTCCTCCCACTCCCCCCTGCTTCCTCCGGCTCCCCCTGCATCATCCGGCTCCCCCCTGTGTCCTCCCGCTCCCCTCTGCATCCTCCGGCTCCCCAGTGCATCGTCCGGCTCCCCCCTGCTTCCTCCGGCTCTCCCCTGTGTCCACCCGCTCCCCGCTGCGTCCTCGCATAAGATCATAGTGGGGGCTGGGTAAATTACCTTGGGGGGGCCATATTGAGGGTGCCTGCTATAAAGTGTCGCCTCATTCTATTTTACATTCACTTTTTAAGGAAAAAGGCAAAAAAACTGATATTTTCTTCATGTGCTAATACATATAGGGGCATATTTATTTAAAAACGGCGAGAAAATTCGCCACACTGCCAGACTTCACCGCCTAAAAACGTCGTAAAATCGGCATCATTTTTTATGCGTTTTTTCTCCCACCGGAACTTATGCAAAATAACGGCGTAATATCCGGTGTACAGACTGCGATCTTTTCCATTTATTTTACACTGATTTTTACTCCATTTTTTCAGCGAATTAGTTTTACACAACGTAATAAATACGCCCCATACTGCCCATATATTTTAGTATTAATACATTTCCCATGCTGGTATTGTGTAATCCACCAGCCTCATCTAGCATGCTGCTCCTTCTCCTTCTTTCATATATATGAAGATGTTCCTTCTTTTGAACTTCACAGTTTCCTCTACAAAATCTCGAGAGTTCCGTCCTCGAGTGAACCATGTTTTTCAGACAAGTAATGTGGCAAATAGAGGTTTCACCTAATGGTTAGATACTTGTATATTGAATATATGAGTTATCTGGGATATTTGCACTCTCTGTACCTTGCCGAATAAATCTTTAAATAGGACACTGCTGAATATTTGAACTCTGCGCCTCGTAGAAGAGATTGGTGTCTTTTGTCGAAGTACAAGAAAGAATGAAATAACATTTTTCTATTTTTTCCGCATGACATTCACTCAGCCCTTGCCCCATGCACACACTTATAACAATAAAGAAAAGGTTCCATTTTTACACATAATGGATTTTTTTTTTTTTCAGAGTCGCGAGCAGTGTTCTACTGTATATTTGTTTCAGTATAAAGTAAATATTGAACTATAGAGCTGCATTGTACTGTGCGTTCAGAAGGGATCTTGCCATGCAGACCACAATGATAGTATGGGAAATTTTAAAGATCAAAAGTAGAGGTATGGGATCCAGAAACCCGATATCCAGAAAGCTCCAAATTACGGAAAGCCTGTCTTCCATAGACTCCATTTTAATCAAATAATTCAGATTTTTAAAATTGATTTCCTTTTTCTCTTTAAAAATAAAACAGTGCTTTGTATTTGATCCCAGCTAAGATATAATTACCCCTTATTGGGGGCAGAACAGCCCTATTGGGTTTATTTAATGGTTAAATGATTCCCCTTTCTCTGTAATAATAAAACAGTACCTGTACTTGATCCCAACTAAGATATAATTACCCCTTATTGGGGGCAGAACAGTCCTATTGGGTTTATTTCATGGTTAAATGATTCCCTTTTCTCTGTAATAATAAAACAGTACCTGTACTTGATCCCAACTAAGATATAATTACCCCTTATTGGGGGCAGAACAGCCCTATTGGGTTTATTTAATGGTTAAATGATTCCCTTTTCTCTGTAATAATAAAACAGTACCTGTACTTGATCCCAACTAAGATATAATTACCCCTTATTGGGGGCAGAACAGCCCTATTGGGTTTATTTAATGGTTAAATGATTCCCTTTTCTCTGTAATAATAAAACAGTACCTGTACTTGACCCCAACTAAGATATAAATAATCCTTATTGGATGCAAAACAATCCTATTGGATTTAATTAATGGTTTATTGATTTTTTAGTAGACTTAAGGTATGGAGATCCAAATTACGGAAAGACCCCTTATCCGGAATACCCTTTGTCCCGAGCATTCTGGATAATGGGTCCTATACCTGTACTTAGTTCATAGTGGGAATTTATTGGACTGTTCTTATTTTAGATGGTGAACTTATTTCTTTTTGTTTCCAGAGACGCTTATTATCAAGCTGAAATACCTGAGACTTCACAAACACAGTGATAAAATATTCTTGAATTATATTGAATTTACAGCAGAATAGAACTGATAATTTGTTTTTGGGCAGCTACATTTTACGCTGAGTGCTGAGTTGTTTCAGAGCAAGAATCTCCATCTTTTAGCACATCCTGCATTAGAGGCACATATCACACTGTAGTAAAGAGGTGTTAAAGCTTTCACCAAGCCGGCAGTCGTACGGCTGATATACGGCGCTGCGCTTGTGGGAAACAAAATGCGAATCACTTTTCATGTTGCATGTTAATTACATTTTATATTGTGGGGAGAAACTCTCTGAGGTTGGGAAAAGTTTCCAATAATGACAGATGGTTTAAAACTGAAAAGAGCTTAAAACCTTAGTACTGAGACAATGGCAAGGATTAAACACCATATTGCAGACTTAATAATATTCACTTGTAGCCCACTTTAGAGAATGTGCTGCTACCTGCTGAGATCTAGTGGCGCTAACAGGATCCTGAGCCCCGCTTACTATGGGGGAACAGATGTTACTGTACTATTTGGCGTGCCTCCACCCAGGATAGGGCAGGTTGAACTATAACTCCCCTCCTTGGGAACTTGATATTGCACTTATACTTGGGGACTCCCAGCCCTCCTGGCACCTTGTCCCCTCCCTTTGGGGTAGATTCTTACCAGGCAGAGTGGATCCTCCGTGTATGCAGAGACCAGGACACTGGATGGATGTTTAACCAGTGGAACTTGTTTATTAGCACAGATGTATCAGACGGGCAGATCACACACAGGAGCAATGTTACAGTCAGGTTACACTTCTTCCTTAAGAGACCCTCTCTCCACGAGATACTAGCAGTACTCCCGTCAAATGATTCCCTTTAGGGGTTCCCTCCGGTACTTCTCGCCGGAAGACCCTCTCTAGGGCTCTCCCCGGTACTTCTCGCCGGAAGACCCTCTCTAGGGATCTCCCCGGTACTTCTCGCCAGAAGCCCCTCTCTAGGGCTCTCCCCGGTACTTCTCGCCAGAAAACCCTCTCTAGGGCTCTCCCCGGTACTTCTCGCCGGAAGACCCTCTCTAGGGCTCTCCCCGGTACTTCTCGCCAGAAGCCCCTCTCTAGGGCTCTCCCCGGTACTTCTCGCCAAGCGGACACCCCTCTTGAGACCTCACTCCGGTACTTTCACTCAGATACCCCTGGATTAGGCAAATCTCCTATACTTAGCACTTTGTTCCCTGACTCCAGCTATAAGTGCTCGTGGATCTTAATCCAGTAATTCTCCTGTTGGGGCCAAGCTGCCCGACTAGCTTGCCTGTCTCCCACTCCTAGAGGGGACTATAATCACACAACTCTCTGTCTAACACCGGCCTGTTATTAACCTCTAGCCAGAGGGGTCCCAGGCAGGAAGACCTGGCAGCACATGGCTGCATACCCTTATATAGTCTATGCACCACCCTGTGGCCATAACCCGAACTGTAGGGAAGCTAACTCCCATTTAACTGTTTAAGTACCAAACCATCCCAAGGTGTCCCATTACCGGGTACTACCCTCCCTTGGGGTCTAACCTGGGGGTAACCATCTTAGGGGCCCAATTTAGGAGATCCCTACATTCTCCCTCTGCAAGAAAATTGTCACCTCCTGGCTGACATACCTTTTACCAAACCATATACATTTACCATCATATTACTTTTACCAACATGTTGCTCTCCAACAGTCCCTCTTAGTGTCTGCGCAGAAACCTGTATTACCTGGAAGGAAACGTTAAACACAATTTTACATTTCCCACCAACCCCAAAGTCTTTAGTGTAAGTCCCAAAGAGTCTTTGTCCCTTTAAGAAGCTTCACACCTACACTCAGAGATGCACAAGACAATGATTTTTCAAAAACAAAAAGAATTTTATTAAACAGCTTTCCTCCTCCCTCCTCCTCCTTGAGGGAGTCCAAACCCCCCAGGTGATTGACACCCCCAGAGGTCTTCCACCAACGGGTGGGCATTCTCACAAAACTTGGCAGCTCCAGCCTGCAGCTGCATCACCCTCCACAGGTCAGAACTTTTGGGGCATCTCCCCTCAACTGAAGAACTCCCCTTATTGGGAGAGGTGGCGGGCAGTCCAGGCCCCCACTTGTTGAACTGATAAAGCAAACTTCACTCCCTTGAAGCATCCCCTCACACGAGGTAAGTGAACCTTCGCTTCACATCAGTGTAGGACGTATAATACCTGGGGTGGGGCTTCTCCACCGTGCGCCCATTTGCCAGGGTGTCTTCTATACTGAAGAAGCGGGGCTTGGGGTTGTTTTTCCCGCAGCTCTGCACAGCATGTTTGAGCACTGTGCGGCCCCGCCACCATTCCTTCTCCTTGGACAGCACAAATTTCCAAGCCTGCATCCTTTTGGCCTTATCAGGGTTGCTGAGTATATTGGGTGGCATCTACTCCTTTCGCTGGATTTCTTCCACCACCCATTCCTCCATCATGTGCTCCATACTCTCGTAGACACAGAGGGGAGCATAGGGCATGAAGTATCCCCACATCATGTGCACTTTGAAATTTATAACTCTCTGTATCCTTGATCCTGGAAACGCGCAGCTTCTTCCTCTCCACTCTGCTGTGTGCGTTCTGCAGGATCTCAAGATGGCCGCGGTGACGTCACCGGCCGTAGTCACGCCCACCCTCTTTGGCGCACTTTTTCAGAGATCCAGTAGGCTGCTCGCTCTAGAGGGCGGCACCAACTATCAGTAAAGCCCTGTCTCCTCCTCCCAACGCAAGATTCCTCGCTACTTCCTGGGTCTGTTTGGCGCCACCGACCTGCAATTCTATTGGCTCAGAGCACTCCTGCTCCCTTTCGCGCCAAATATCCCTCACTGGATATGGATTCAGGGGGCCCAAAATTTAACCCAGACGGAGGTCAGGCTTTCACAATTACACTAGGCCCAAAATGTTGTTATGGCCTTTCTGCACTTCTTTGCTGTTTCAGATCTCAGCAGTGCCTCCAAATGTAGCCCACTTTAGAGAATGTGTTGCTACCTGTTGAGATCTAGTGGCACTAACAGGATCCTGAGCCCCGCTTACTATGGGGGAACAGATGTTGCTGTACTATTTGGCATACCTCCACCCAGGATAGGGACAGACTGAACTGCAACTCCCCTCCTGAGAACTTGATATTGTACTTATACTTGGGGACGCCCAGCACTTCTGGCACCTTGCCCCCTCCCTTTGGGTTAGATTCTTACCAGGCAGAGTGGATCCCTTTGGGGTAGATTCTTACCAGGCAGAGTGGATCCTCAGTGTATGCAGAGACCAGGACACTGGATGGATGTTTAACCAGTGGAACTTGTTTATTAGCACAGATGTATCAGACGGGCAGATCACACACAGGAGCAATGTTACAGTCAGGTTACACTCCCCCTTCCTTAGGAGACCCTCTCTCCATGAGATACTAGCAGTACTCCCCGCCAAATGATTCTCTTTAGGGGTTCCCTCCGGTACTTCCCGCCAGAAGACCCTCTCTGGATCCCCCTGGATTAGGCAAATCTCCTATACTTAGCACTTTGTTCCCTGACTCCAGCTATGAGTGCTGGTGGATCTTAATCCAGTAATTCTCCTGTTGGGGCCAAGCTGCCCGACTAGCTTGCCTGTCTCCCACTCCTAGAGCGGACTAAACTTAAACTTGGGGTCTAACCTGGGGGTAACCATGTTAGGGGCCCAATTTTGGAGATCCTTACACACTGTATATATTTTTAGAGATATTTGGACTCTTGTTCCTATGTTTTTGGTTCCTATATTAACCCTTTGCCTACCATGTCGGGATCATACGCTCATCTGCCTATACAATCCTCCACTGTTTATATGATTTTTTCCGACTGCCTACTTGAAGTTCTCCCTGGACTTGACTAGAATCATTCATGTCTACACAGGTTATTAACCAGACAACTTTATTTGAGGTATATATTAATACAGAGTATTACAATACATCTTATTAAAAAATAGTTCATATGTCCTAAAAGCATGTGAGGACATTGAGGGGGCATATTCTAATATAAAATGGTGACATTTAACTACTTTTTCCTCCCTGGGGCTGATCCCATGGCTTCCAATCATCATCCTTGTTTTAGTGCACTGATCCCCAACCAGTGGCTCAGGGGTAACATGTTGCTCCCCAACCCCTTGGATGTTGCTCTCAGTGCCCCCAAACCAGGGAGTTATTTTTGAATTCCTGGCTTAGTGACAGAGTTTTGGTTGCATTAAAACCCAATGTACTGACGAACAGCGTCTCCTGTAGGCTGCCAGTCCACATAGGGGCTACTAAATCACCAGCCCTGATTTGGTACCTCCGGGTTCATTTTTCATGCTTGTGTTGCTCCCCAATTCTTTTTATTTTTGAATGTGGCTCATGGTTAGAAACGGTTGAGGATCCCTGTTTTAGTGTCTCTCTATCTCTCTTAAAGGCTGACTCACTATCTTAGCACAACAGTCCAAAAATCTACCGGACTTGATACCGTTAAGTCAGCGCAGTGTCTAGAATGGTGTGGTGTTGGTGTGTATTTTATGACTAATAGTGACCTGCTTGCACTAGCAGTACTTGGGACTAGAGACAACAGATATATTCCTTGTTGTGTAGAAAGATTCTAAAGGTGGGCATACACGGTCCCTTAGACCGATTCGGCAGCTTATCGGCCCGTGTAGGGGCACAAACGAGGGCCTGCCCGACTGACATCTGGCCTGAAATCGGGCAGATATCAGTCGGGTAGGTTAATAAGTCAGATCAGGGACCGCATCGGCTCATTAATGTGGTCCCCGGACCGACAGCCCCTATTACTGGCGTTTTACTTCGATTGTTTGGTCCCAGGGCCAAACGACCGAATTAGCCGAAATTCAACCAAATTCCTGTTCTATAATACTTGTTCTTTGATAATAACTAGTATTGTAGCATACATCTAAAACACCAAAATCTCCATGCTGAACAGCAGGCATTCTTTCGGCATTGTTGTTCTTCTAACTGTGCAGTGTGACTAGCTGCCAATGTATCGGGCCTGGAACTATGGGTTGGCAGCATAGGAACATACCTTGTCTGCTACATGTAGTGCTCAGTGAACTGGCGGCAGTGAGTGGGTGGGAATTGTTGACGAACAGGGTTTGTGGGTGGTTTTTCCTTCATTCTCCTCAGTCCGACTCTACCAAGTAACAACTTATTATACTGATGCATGAGAAAATGGAAATTGGGGTATTAAAATCTATTGTGTATTTTTGTTACTTGTTTTTTCCCATAAAACTCTTGGTAGTGCTTGTGCTTGGTGGGCTGGTAGCAGGGGACGAGCGGATGGGAATAGTAGGCAAGCAGGTGTGGTGGGTGGCCTTGCCAAAAATTGAGCTGTAATGTTTGTGAATTCGAGTTTGTTTTTCAAAATCCATTAAACTTGCATATGGAATACTCGCTTATTTATTAATGTGGTAAATTTTGAATAAAAAAACTCAAATACCTTGAATTTTCAAGTTTACAAACCCAAATAAAACTCGAAAACTTGAAAATATGGCTTGACTTTGCCTAGGACAACTCCCATTGACTTAAAGAGAAACTTGCAATCTTCTAGATGGCAAAGTTTTATATTCAAGTTTTCAGGGTTTTTATTTTACGTTTTTGAACCATAATTCAAATTTGAGGTTTTTTTTAGCACAAAAGAACTCGGATTGTGGAAAAAATCAAATTTGAAAATTGATAAATCCCCCCCCTAATGTCTGCAGTTCTTCTTTTAGCCACTCGCATACTACATATTGGATATTATTTTGCTTGGATATTGTGTTGGGTTTTATTTGGGTGATGTCTTGTATGGAAGTTTTGTCACCATCACTGCCTAATGTATGCTTTGCCAATTGCCAAATCTCACAAAAATGAAGACATTTTTCCCAGCGGACAACAAGTTTAACCCACATACTGGACATATTTTTGAAAAATACACCATTCACGGCCATATAATAGCAATAGCAAGCCTCTAATGTTTAAAGTATTTGTACATACCCTACACAAACGTGTGTGTGCAGGCTTATATACAGTAGGGTAAGACTGGAAGAGAACTTGCTGTCGTTATATACTAAATTGGGGGGGAAGGGTAGTAGTGCATACTATAGCTTATGGAGAAACTAATCAACATATAGTAGGAATAATGGTTTTTTAGTGGGAATAAAAGGTTTCATAAACCAAATGGAGTACAGGTATTGGACCCCTTATCCAGAAACCCGTTATCCAGAAAGCTCTGAATTACGGAAAGCCCGTCTCCCATAGACTCCATTATAATCAAATAATTCAGAATTTTAAAACTGATTTCCTTTTTCTATGTAGAAATAAAACAGAACCTTGTAATTGATCCCAACTAAGATATAAATAATCCTTATTGGATGCAAAACAATCCTATTGGGTTTAATTAATGTTTTATTTATTTTTTAGCAGACTTAAGGTGTTGAGATCCAAATTACGGAAAGACCTCTTATCCGGAATACCCTTGGTCCCGAGCATTCTGGATAATGGGTCCTATACCTGTATAAGAGAAAGCTTAATGGCTGCAACTGTGAAAATGTATCTTTTGCTATAAAGTAGTAAGTATAATAAAGTTGCTGTGACAGTATTTCCCTCACTGAGTGTTGCCTTCATGTATGTCAGGGTATTTTAACCATTATCTTTTTTTGTGACAGGGACTATGCTGCGTCTAGGTTGGAGCCCATTTCCTTCAGTGAATATGCTGTGTTTGAGACCAATACGACCAGTCTGCTTTTTGATCTCTCTCTCTTTAAAGCCAAAATGGAGGTATAATCCGTTGTGTTTTGTTTGTATGTGTGAACATATGCATTAAAGGGGAAGTAAAGTGTAACAAAGACGTAGCCTAGGAATGCACATCATGAGTGGTTCGGTACCAGCCCATGGCGACCAAAGTCCATTATCAGGGAAGGTCTATGCTCCCCACAGTAGTCCCCCCTGATTCCCAGCACATTCTCTGGGTTGCTGTCACTTACCGGAGCTTAGGGACCCACTTACAATGTACTGTATATATAGCATTTACATACGGCTGATTAGTAATTAATTTAGATTCTTAAGGTCCCCATACACGGTAAAATCCGCTCCCTTGGCGAGATCGCCAAGCGAGCGGATCTTCCCCCGATATCCCCACCTACGGATGGGCGATATCGGGGAGCTTGAAGTTAAAAAAAAAAATAATCCGATCATTTGGCCCTTGGGCCAAACGATCGGATTATGTAGGCGGCACTGGGGCAGTCGGTTCGGGGACCGCATCAACGAGCCGATGCAGTCCCCGATCCGACTGGATTTTCTAACCTGCCCGATCGATATCTGGCCAATTTCAGGCCAGATATTGGTCGGCCAGCCCGCTCGTTTCTGCCCCTACACGGGCAGATAAGCTGCTGAATCGGTCCAAGGGACCCATATCGGCAGCTACAATCTGCCCGTGTATGGGGACCTTTAAGACATGGCTGCTCAGAGTAATTAGCCTAAGAATGTAATAATTAGCCCTGTAGCATCAGCATATATGACAGACAAACCTTTTGACACTTCTAACAAAATCCAAGATGGTGACCCCTGTTGGTCATTCTTTTAATAGAAATTATGATACTTCCAAGACTGGTGCAGTACGTTCAGTATATAAAATATGACATTTCTTCCTAGATTTGTTTACCACTCAATTGTTTTCCAGTTTTGGTTTGATTCCACCTGGTTACATCCAAATGCTGATCTTTATGGCTCAAAACTATATTTCCATTAAATTTTGAATTTTATTATAACCACGTTCAGTAATAATTTGTAATATACTGTATTCTAGATCAGTGGTCCCCAACCTTTTTGGCACCACGGCCCAGTTTCAAGCAAGACAATTTTTCCAAGGACCCAGGTTGGGGGGGGGGGGCGCAACTAGTTCATAGTATAAAGTTTTATATTACATATATAATGTAAATGTCATTATTACATTTTATATTATGCAGTTTATTTTTATTGTTATTGATATTATTACATTATAAAATATAATACAAAATCAATGGGAGACCAGGTGGCCCGGTTCAGCACAGCCCACGCCCCGATTCAAGCAAAATGTTACAATAATACTTGAATCGTTCATACAACAATTTCAAGTTTACATTCGAAAATCCCAAATTTTTGCGAGTTGAAAGTATTGTTGAAACTTGAAAAATTCATTTCCATGAATCCTCTTTTTTTTTTTGCCCAAACAGGAATTGCTCCAGCAGCCATTTTAGGAGCATTAGCGCTCAGTCTTGGAAAGCAGTAATGTATTTAAGTTTCACTTGAAACTGGGTGAAATAAAAAAATGGTGATGGGATCAACTTCCCCTTGAAGCTGGGTGAAACTGAAAACAATTAGGGGATTCATTTTTCATTGAAAGTTCAAGGACAGGCTGTCATTGACTATTCTAAGCCTCCATAGCAGCGGTCCTCAAACTACGCCCCCAGGGGAATTTAGCCGGCCCCCTGCTGCGTCCTCACCCCTGGCAGAGGAGAGAGAGGACTCAGCAGGGAGCGGGACGGGGGAGCTGAGAGGGAGGACGGATGGCAGGTAGGACGAAGGGAGCACCGGGGGGGAGGGGTTGGGGAGAAATGCAGCCAGTTTGGGCCACATTTTGCCACCGACTGGGGTGGGGGGGGAATGTGCTGTTGATGGCGGTCCGGCCCCCCAACAGTCTGATGGGCCCTTGATACGGCCCCTTGGGTCAGAAGTTTGAGGACCCCTGCTCCATAGGACAGATCAAACCTACCATATTTTTTTTTTGACAATATGGGGCTGATTTACTAACCCACGAATCCGACCCGAATTGGAAAAGTTCCGACTTGAAAACGAACATTTTGCGACTTTTTCGTACGTTTTGCGATTTTTTCGGCGTCTTTACAAATTTTTCGTTACCAATACGATTTTTGCGTAAAAACGCGAGTTTTTCGTAGCCTTTACGAAAGTTGCGTAAAATCTTGCGATTTTTCCGTAGCGTTAAAACTTACGCGAAAAGTTGCGCCTTTTTCGTAGCGTTAAAACTTAAAAGGTGCGAAGTTTCGCGTAAGTTTTAACGGTACGAAAAAAGCGCAACTTTTTGCGCAAGTTTTAACGCTACGAAAAATCGCAAGATTTTACGCAACTTTCGTAATGGCTACGAAAAACTCGCGTTTTTACGCAAAAATCGTATTGGTAACGAAAAATTCGTAAAGACGCCGAAAAAATCGCAAAAAATACGAAAAAATCGCAAAATACCGATCTTTACGAAAAAAAACGCAATCGGACTCATTTCGACCCGTTCGTGGGTTAGTAAATCAGCCCCTATAAGTTAACTAAATATTAATAAATCATGAATTACGGGAGATTTTTTGAAAAAAATTGTAAATCTTGAAATCATCAATAAGAAAAAATCCGAATTCATCTCAAACTTGCTTAGTAAATGTGCCCCTAAATCTAAGGGTAGATATTTATCAGTCGGTTCTGACCCCCCCTCCCAATCTGCTATTGAAACCACAGCATCTAAACCATAGAGAACAAAGAAAAGAAAAACTAAAGTTAATTGTATGGTGTTTATCACTTCATTGCAATAACAAAGTCTAATTCTTATAGTTTTATATAAAATATGTAATGCTGAATAAATAAATTGCTCAAGATACATAAAGGAAACAATTTCCGTATGAATTTGTCAAATGCTCCCCTTGTATAACAACATGTTATGGGCCTGGTATATCTAAGGCAACAATGGAAGGAAAATGATCTGCCCTTTTGTATTTGCTTATTAAATGCACTAATATATGAATCGGGCATTGTTATAGCTGAGCTAAGTTATATAAAGCAAGTTTATCACGCTCGTTAAATGGGTAAATATATTTTCAAGTGTTTCATGTTTACGTCTTTGATAAAGGGAGTTTTAGCTCTACGTGGATTAAACGCTGGATCGTGTCACGCCACTCGCAGCCGCTGGCGCAGATATAATTTGCTGCACTTTGCTGACAGATGTATCTCTAAAAGGCACACTTAGCTGTGCTTTGTAACAGGCAGAGACTGTATTCCTTAGATTTGGGTCATCTCAGTTTAACTGCTTTCGCTAGGCATTTTATGTTAAAAATAATGCATTACAGAACAATTAAATAGAGTGTGTCCAGATTGCAGGATTCTAAGAGATAGGGCAAGCATAGGGTTCAATTGCTCTGATCTCTTTGATCTATTATTGTAAGGAAAGGTAGGGCTTTAAAGGGATTCCGATGTGATTTTTTTTTTCAGAAGGAGCCAGCGCTACACATTAGAACTGCTTTTCAGCTAACCTATTTCTCCTACTCCCATGTAATTGGAGGAGTCCCAAGCCGGACTTGGATTTCTTACTATTGAGTGCTATTCTGATACCTACTGGGAGCTGCTATCTTGCTCCATTCCCATTGTTCTACTGATCGGCTGCTGGGAAGGGGATATCACTCCAACTTGCAGCGCAGCAGTAAAGTGTGCCTGAGTCTGAGCTTTCAGAAGTAGCCAGCGCTACACATTAGAACTGCTTTCAGCTAACCTATTGTTTCTCCTACTCCCATGTAACTGGAGGAGTCCCAAGCCGGACTTGGATTTCTTACTATTCAGTGCTATTCTGATACCTACTGGGAGCTGCTATCTTGCTCCCTTCCCATTGTTCTGCTGATCGGCTGCTGGGGGTGAGGGGGGTATCACTCCAACTTGCAGCGCAGCAGTAAAGTGTGCCTGAGTCTGAGCGTTCAGAAGGAGCCAGCACTACACAATAGAACTGCTTTCAGAAAAGCAATTGCTACTTCTTTGCGAGTTTGGTTAGCTGGACTTGGATTTTACGATTGAGTGCTGCTATCATAGCTACCTTTAGGTGGGGCATTTTTTGCAGAGCTTGCTATCTTGATGTTTCCATTGTTCTGCTGATAGGTTGCAGGGGGGAGAACGAAGGGGGTGATATCACTCTAACTTGCAGTGCAGCAGTAAAGTGTGACTGAAGTTTATCAGAGCCCAAGTCACATGGCTGAGGGCACCTGGGAAACTAAAAATATGGCTAGCCCCACTAAACATTTTAAAATTAAATATAACAAAATCTGTTTGCTCTTTTGAAAAATGGAATTCAGTGTAGGATTCTGCTGGAGGAGTGCTATTAACTGAGGCATTTTGGAAAAAAAAGAATGGACAAGGTATAGGAAAACTGTTTAGTAGAAGATTTTCTGTGGCAGGATTTGAGTAACGTATTGCATTTTTATTTGGCTTTCTCTCTGAAGAAGACGATTAGCGCTGAAGCACAAGCCATCCTCACAAATCCACCAGAGAAGAGAACATCAGAAGGAGTCAAAATGGTAAGTGTGTAATCTGATAAAATCATTTCCAAATCACAGGTTGGTACACACCAAAAAATAAAACCATTGAGACATACTAAGGCACTCAAATATCTGTTATTTATGAAGGGCAAAAAACCCTAAAACTCGATGGGAGTTGTCCTAGTCAATGTCAAGCCATATTTTCAATTCAAAATTTTTGACTTTTTTTTTTTGAGTTTGTAAACTCAAAAATTCGAGTTATTTGAGTTTTTTTTATTTGAAAGTTTTCCATATTAATAAAAAGCAAGCATTCAAGTTTTTTTTAAATGTACAAGTTACAATTCAGAAGTCAGTCTAATGTTTCAGTGAAATATCAACCATCTGCTTGGACAAAGCCCTACTATGACCACTAAAACAAGGCCACATAACAACAACTATGACCATATAAATGGTCCCCAGGACATGGGAACCCGAACCACACAATCTTCCACCCACATACCGACGGAATATAAAATGAAACGATGCCATCTATTATTGCGGTCAGTCATATGCTATATTTATGTATATTTTACCTTTTCTTTCTTCTTTACTTCCTTAATAAAAAATGTAATGCCTAAAGACCCCATTGGAATAGCCCATCTCTTAGGGCTAATAATCCTGGTACACTAATCCATACTTTCTCTATGATAAAGCTAGCTTATTTGTCTCATATTCCTAGAACACCTATAACATCCCACTAATACACTCATGGTCTTTTTCATTGGTTCTTTTATATCCATAGACCAACACACTCAATGCTAGCCTTTTTTAAGGTGGCCATACACGGGCCGATTGTAGCTGCCGATATCGATTCCTTGGACCAATTCGGCAGCTTAACGGCCTGTGTAGGGGCCGCAAAGACTGGCCTGCACTACAGATATCTGGTCTGAAATCGGGCAGATATCGATCGGGCAGGTTAAAAAATTCAATCGGATCGGGAACCGCATCGGCTCGTTGATGCGGTCCCCGAACTGACTGCACCCTTAACAGTCGTTCTAATTCGATCGTTTGGCCCCAGGGCCATAGGTGGGGATATCGGGAGAAGATCCGCTCGCTTGGCAACCTCGCCAGGCTAGCGGATCGTTGCATGTATGGCCACGTTTACTCCTAGGGGGATGATCTGATGCTGAAAGTTACAAAAACCCATAAGAACATTAACACCCAGAACCTCTGACACTATTCCCAAATGAAGGAGTATTTTGCCTGATGAAGGGGCCTTAGAGCTCCGAAAGCTTGCAATGTATTTTTATTGTTAGCCAATATAGGTATCATTTCTACAATACTCTTGTATTTGTGTTTTGTTGTTTTTTTACTATTATTTTTGACACTGGCTAACACGGTACTACAGTTTTTGTTTTGTGATCAACTGAAGGAAAGACATCCTTCCTGGCAACTAGTTGTATCATTTCCTCCATGTGGAGACTTCACAGGGCTTCATGGTTGGATATATTAGATCCCTACATGAACTTGTGTCATATAACATTTTCTGGTTTTAACATTTAATAGTATATTTATGGGATTCAATTATTATTTAGCTCTTTCCCATTAGCACTCAGTAGATCACCTACTCAGCCTCTATAAATTATCAGTGTATATCTCCTCTCTTGACAATTTATAGTCTCGTGCCCTGATTGTTTCTCATATAGAACTGCAGGAAGGTTTCAGGATGTACGTCTTGCGCTAAAGGGAAAACCTGCTAATATTACATTTTGCTTGCCGGTATTAATCAGCATAGCGAAGTCACTATCCCAAGACAACTGCAGCTCGACACTATGAAAAATGTATTTTTATAAGCCCCTTTTATTGCTGGCAGATATATTTTTTTGACTGTAGTTTACAATTGACTCATATAAATCTTGTTAAATTTAGCACCGTTTCTCAGGGTTTAATGCTCCCACAAGCAGACTTTTCTGCAGCATCATATGGACGCTTGCCTGGCTTCTATGGAATTTAGTGCTATTCCAATGGGCATATACACAGTCCTGCAGCAGGAGGTCTTTAAAGTCCTCCCCTAGTAAAGGTGGCTTAAGTAATGGTACAATAGGAAAATGTGTAGCGGCTCATATAGTTTTAGAAAATAGGCTGAACTTTGCAAAAGACACATGGCCAAAATGTTACCATTTTGCAAAATCAGTCCTGGCCAAGTAAGTCTAGGGGGCACATTTACTAATCCACGAACGTCCGAAAAGCGTCCGAATGCGTTTTTTCCGTAATTTTTCGTCGCCGCCGCGACTTTTTCACGAATTGTTGCGACTTTTTTGTTGCCGTCACAACTTTTTCGCGAATTGTCGCGACTTTTTCGCCGCCGTCACGAAAAAATCGGATTGGTTTTTCCTCCGTTTACAATTGCTCAATACGAAAAAATTGCGACGGTGACGAAAAAATTGCGCAAAATACAGAAAAAACGCAACGGCGACGAAAAAGTCGCAAAATTTTCGTTTCCAATGCAATTTTTTTGCCATTCGGGATTCGGATTCGTGGATTAGTAAATGTGCCCCCTAGGTTAAAGATCATTTCTGAAGCCATACTTTAGATCATATATGTCAAACACAAGGCCCGGGGGCCAAATCCGGCCCACCTGGCTATTTTATGTGGCCCTTGGTGAGTGTGTCTGGCCATCCAGCCTGATCAATTTCCATTTTCCTCACATAGTAACTAAGACTAAGGGGTATATTTATCATGCTGTGTTAAAAGTGGAGTAAAACATCACTGGTGATGCTGTATATAGCAGCCAATCAGATGCTTTGATTTGATTTTCTCAAATCTAATTGCTGATTGGTTGCTCTGGGCAACATCACCAGTAATGCTTCACTCCACTTTTTACACAGCATGATAAATATACCCCTAAGACTAAGGGGTATATTTATCATGCTGTGTAAAAAGTGGAGTGAAGCATTACCAGTAATGTTGCCCAAGGCATCCAATCAGTAATCAGATTTCAGCAGTAGCAAAGCATCTGATTGGCTGCTATGAGCAACATCACCGGTAATGTCTTACTCCACTTTTTACACATTGTGATAAATATACCCCTTAGTATCTTACTAAGTATATTAATAAAAAATTTGGCCCGCGACTGTGTTTTAGATTTCGGCCCCCTTATGTGATTGAGTTTGACACCCCTGCTTTAGAATATGGAAAAAAAAAACCTTCTTCTGTACAAATAATCCGTCATTTTAGTTACATGAGGGAAAATTTATTAATATTCCAGCTTGATTTTTTTTTTTTTTTTTGCTTTAATTCAGTTTCCTTTTGTTTTCCTGCAGCCATGTTTTTTCGCTGCAACAAAACATGATCAATACTAACCCAGTCTAGCATTTTAATATCTGAAAAAATCTTCCATTTTATAGTGTTGTGCTATATATTGGCTCTAAATAGTACTGATCATTTTCAGATAGCTTGAGTGAGTTTTCAGCTTTTTCCCCCAATGTTGTTGCAGTTACCAGGGAGAGTTGAACCTGATGTAGTTTCAGGTACAGGTATCGGACCCCTTATCTTGAAACCCGTTATCTGGAAAGTTCTAAATTACAGAAAGGCCATCTCCCATTTACTCCATTTTAATCAAATAATTCACATTAGTTCACATTAATTCACATAGGAACAGCCCTATTGGGTTTATTTCATGTTTAAGTGATTTCCTTTTCTCTGTAATAATAAAACAGTACCTGTACTTGATCCCAACTAAGATATAATTACCCCTTATTGGGGGCAGAACAGCCCTATTGGGTTTATTTAATGGTTAAATGATTCCCTTTTCTCTGTAATAATAAAACAGTACCTGTACTTGATCCCAACTAAGATATAATTACCCCTTATTGGGGGCAGAACAGCCCTATTGGGTTTATTTAATGGTTAAATGATTCCCTTTTCTCTGTAATAATAAAACAGTACCTGTACTTGATCCCAACTAAGATATAATTACCTCTTATTGGGGGCAGAACAGCCCTATTGGGTTTATTTAATGGTTAAATGATTCCCTTTTCTCTGTAATAATAAAACATTACCTGTACTTGATCCCAACTAAGATATAATTACCCCTTATTGGGGGCAGAACAGCCCTATTGGGTTTATTTAATGGTTAAATGATTCCCTTTTCTCTGTAATAATAAAACAGTACCTGTACTTGATCCCAACTAAGATATAATTACCCCTTATTGGGGGCAGAACAGCCCTATTGGGTTTATTTAATGGTTAAATGATTCCCTTTTCTCTGTAATAATAAAACAGTACCTGTACTTGATCCCAACTAAGATATAATTACCCCTTATTGGGGGCAGAACAGCCCTATTGGGTTTATTTAATGGTTAAATGATTCCCTTTTCTCTGTAATAATAAAACAGTACCTGTACTTGATCCCAACTAAGATATAATTACCCCTTATTGGAGTCAAAACAATCCTACTGGGTTTAGTTACTGTTTAAATAATTTTATTAGCTGACTTAAGGTAAGAGATCCGAATTATGGAAAGACTCCTTATCTGGAAAACCCCAGGTCCCGAGCATTCTGGATAACGGGTCCCATACTTGTACTGCCTCAAAAGTGATGAAAGTCTGCTCACACTTTGACACGAATTGTGCTAAAATTTGCTGGTTCAGCATGAGAATGATGTATGTATGTACAGTATATTTTCCCTGTGCCAAAGGTGCTGTGTAATAAGCACAACTGCAGGAAAAGTTGTGAGCCTGAAGCTGAGTTGCAGTATATAAATGACCCCTATAGACTGTGTGACAGTTATATTGTTGGGGTGATTTATTGAATTTTCTCCGCATTTCAAACTTTTCTTTTGTGTGTGCACAAAATGCACAAATCTGAAAAACTCAAATGTAAAACTTTGACATAAAGCCGGGTGAGTTCATATAGAAGTCTATGGGAGTACTAGGCAAAACTGATATATTGGTTCTTAGAACCAATAAAAATGATGAACAAAATACAAATTTGATGCACTTTTTTCATGGTTTGGTTATTTATAGGCAAACATATAAAATTATGAATTTATTTGAATTGAAGGGGTTGAATTGGGGGTTTGATACAGCAGAACCATATGACCAAACATACATGGTTTTCATGTAAATAATGATTCAACTGGCTGCTGTTTGTAACATATCTCATTTTTATTGATTTGGTTTCATATTGTTTATTAAAATGATTTTCTGTAGCCTCAGACAGGGAATCTACGGAGAAGGAGTTGGATTATGTTCAAGAGCAATGGCTTTTGTTAAGTACCAAAGTGGTTGTGAAATCAAAGAAGTCAGTGAATTGGAAGTATAACAGTATATGTGTATGTACTGTATATAATAGTATATAATAGTGAATGTGTATTTTTCTGTTTCAGGCAATGTTTTCTCTAAGGTCGACAGTGGATGCTTTTGCTAGATACCCTGTGCACATACAAGAGAAAATTGCTAGAACTGGATGGTACGAGTGGTATGTGGAATAGTATTTATCTCTATAACAAAGCAATCTATGATTCCATTATATCCTATGGTACATGGTTTTACTTGTTTCCTCCACATTGCATTGATTAAAGGCAGTCTTGGCATATAAACAGAATACGGGGCGGCTGAATGAGGCTACAACCTATCCAGGCCCTTACTGGGGTTTAAAATAGGCCATGGCTTTTAAGGACACAGAGGCCCCGGCCTACTTAATAGTAATGGTCTATGGCATCTTAAATCATCCCCTTGGCAATTTGCCAGAATCCACAGATCCAATCCAGGCCTGAACTTATTCACTATGTTATTACCATCGCCTCATTGCCCATTTTGGCCAATAAACAACTGCCCATAAAAAGTAAAATATCAAAAAAACAACTTTACTCTGCAGCTGATTATGAGAGTGAGTCCTGTTGAAATTTGTTGACAGTATAGTGTTAAGTAGCGCTGTGTCCCCTGAACTCCTGGTTGTGGAAGGCAATAGCCACACCTCCCTCCTGATGAGAGCTGGTGCTGGGCATGCCTGGAGATGCCTGTGGATGGTTCCGCTGATGGCCACCATCTTGGATGCACTGAGCCTGATGATGTCTGCCCCCGTTAATGTCTGTCCGGCCTTGCTCAGGGGTGTTCCTTCTCTCCTCTTGTGACCTTCTTCCTCTCTTGGGAGCCACTGCGGACTAGAACTACACCACGCTTTCCTGCCGCTCCTAGCACCGTCAAATCCTCACCCGCGCCTGCTCTGGAATCCACCCAGGATGTGTCTCCAGCAATCACCACAGTCAGTATCCCCCGTTGTGCTCAGTTGCCACCCTAACTTTTTTCAACAGCTGCTCCAAGTCTAAAATCGCCATTATAATGGCACCAGTGAGGGGGAACTCGAATTTGTAAACCCTTAGAAGGCTAACAGCATGAACCCCTATATAAACATTCCCGCCAATGATCCTCGGCAGCTTAGGAGCCAATGAGCATGAAATAAACATCATTGTTTTCCCAACAGTGCCTTCCCATTGGTTCCTTAACCTTGTATCTACTGCAGGAATGTTGACCCATTACTTACAAAAGATTTGGGGCTACTTCGCTTATTAAGAAAACTACTCCATGATCTAATAATACAAAATAGCTACAAATAAAAATACATTCTTATTACATGGCGGAACTTTGCCTTTGGTACCTGTAAAACTCCAGCAATTTATTATTTATATTTTTTTGGGGGGTCATATTGTCAGACACCAACTTTTGTGATGCCTTGTGACTTAGATCTGGGAATTTTAAAAAGAAGATGCATACCATAATATAAAAGAACAACTCTAGCGGGTAGATTGTCTGTTTGATGGATGAATACAAGCGCTCGCTGCAACCTTTTTTTGGGAACACTGATGCAGTTTCTAGAGCAGAGAAATATATCCTGCGGCTCTTCCTCTATGGTAAAACTGCAGGTCCCCGCTGAGAAGCTCCGTGGGACAAATACGTATAGATACCGTGCAACACGAGAAGCTGCTATAATATCAAATGTCTGCTGTAGGAAATACAACAGATTCAAGCAATGTAAAAAGAGACGTTAAGGAGATTACATCTGTGTGCAGAGTAATTGGAGTGATGACAGAAAGGCAGACAAGTTAATAGTGCAGTCGACGAGGATGAAGTTATAAGGACATAAAATTCAAGATGGGAAGAACAACAGTATGAAAGCTTCACTTAACTGAATTCATTTCACAGACTCAGGCTGGTTTAGTTCAGAAAAGGAATCATCCTGAATATTCCACACACTCGGTTCCCTCTATAGAGCAGATGATGCTTCTTCAGAGCAACGTTCATTTTGGACAGAGGGTGAAGAACCAGGATTTGGGGATGTGGAGCTATAAGCCGGGTAGTAGTAGTAGCAGGAGTCATGATGTTATGACTATGAAGATTTTCATTCATCCAGGTCATGGTATATCTAGTATAAATAAATCTAAAGCAACAGGACTTGTTAAGTAATCAGTGATTACTTTACATGTCCAGTTGCTTTAGATTTATTTATACTAGATATGATGATGTTATGGTATAGCAGGCTATAGACTGTGTTCTTTGTGGTGCATCTGGTGGTTCAGGGCTGCTTTGGCAACCAGGAAATATTATGTTCTTAAACAAGTGGGGTTGGGCAGAATATAGAAATAAAATAAAGGCTAATGATATATTAATAATAGCCTGTTGTTCAAATGGACAGAAGTGTTCCTAATTTAGATGGAAACTATACTACTGATGAGCAAGCGTGTGGGGGGGTTTGTACCTGGTGGCTCAGGGTACAAAAACACGGTGGTTTGCGCCCTTTCCAGTCTAAATCACAGGAACATGCAATGCATTGTGGGAGTTGAACAGTGTCGGACTGGTGGGCCCTCCTGCTCCTGACCATTTGGCCTGTTTCATGGTCATTCCCTATTTCTGAGTGGGAACAAAGAGGAGAAATACTGTAGATCAGGGGGCCCCAACCTTTTTAGCACCAAGGCCCGGTAGGAGGAAAAAAAACATTTCCACGGACCGGCGGGAGAGGGGGGCGACGCGACACAAACTTCAGACGCGTTATTCATGCAACGCGCTGGGGTGTGTGCATCGTGTGGTTTTTGTGCACTGCGGGAACTGATGTGGCCCACTACCATGCCGTCCATGGCCCGGAACTGGTCCGCGGCCCGGCGGTTGGGGACCCCTGCTGTAGATGGAAGAATAGATACTAGCATATAAATAAAAGAGACTTGGGGAATTAAGTGGCTGAGTGAGGAAAAAAATATTTAGAGAGTGGGCCCATGGTCTAAGGTTTTCAGGTGGGTCCGACACTGGACTTGAAGTCTTATGTAGTTTTTCATACTCAAGGACCTTCACCTACTGCTGGTAAGTCATGCCCATAATATAGTTTATAATGCAGCTCAAGAAAAGGTTTCTTTTTACAACCAACTAAATATAGAGAATGGTTATGTGAATAGTGATAGAGTGATATTGAGTGGGATGAAAGTTTAGTTACATATTAAGAAAGAAGTTGGAATGTATATCTGAATACAGGGAAAACATTATTGAGCACTAAGCCAAACACCGTGTGTGTCCCAGCCCCGATACCATCTGTTTAGGGTGTTAGACTGAGCTCCAAATGAAATCCCAGGGCTAAAAAATAGCTCTGCTTCGGGGATAGAAAAAGGAGTTACTTTATTCCGTTAAAAAAAAAAAAAAAGCAACTTCCAGGTTCCCAAGGCTCTTTATGTTGTAAATAAAAATTATTCTGATCCATTGAAAGGCTTCCTCTGACCCAACAACACACTGAATAATTGTATCCGAGATATGTTTTCATTGCATCTTATGATCACTTGAATGTTTCCCCCATCTGCTTTATTTACATTCGGAAATAGTTTATTCGGCGTAGAAGCCGTATAGAGCTCCGGAGCGGCGTCCTCGCTGTGCCGCCGACATTAGCAAACCAAATTCCACACTCGTTTAAATATGTTTCCTTTGAGTAAAATACATTTGGGTGCTTTTACTTTGAATTTATATACAACAGGATCTGCGCGTATTATTTAGTGCTCATTTTCTTGTTCCTTGGAATACGTTCCTGAAACGGCATTTGATATGGAAATTTTTCCCACTGGCATTTACTACTATTTTTTTTTTTTTTTTCTGAACGGGTATTACACATTTGCTGGGAACTGTATAACACATTTGTTGTCTGTAAACCACCCAGGAAAGGCTTGATACTGAGCTGGAAACAGGTTTCATAGATATACTGTTTGATAAGAGAAGTATAGGGAAAGTATATCCATTCAAGCCCTTATCAAGCAAAGCTGTCCTCCGTATTGTCAGTTCTAAAGCAATAATTATTTGACTTTAAGGGGTTATTTACATCTGCTACCACAGTTGCAGCCACACAAATGTCCCCACAGTTAGTAACCCCATTTATTAAAGGTACTTGCACCAAAATGCACTCCTTTCACTTCCATAGAGTTGTGCTCACAGCCACTGCCTCCCTCTTGCCTCCTACCTCTGGAACAGGTGGTAGCCCCAGGGTTCTCTCAGCATCCCGCATCAATTAGCTTGGTGTACTTGCGTCTAACCCTCATAGACTCCACCTGATAAACCCCACTATACCTAACATTTGCCCCAAGTGCTCCCATGGCATGGAATTATCCAAAAATTCTGGACAAAAGTCACAGTGAAAAACAGTTGCCTGTTAGCTCTCATAGTACCCCTAGACCTAACTCTACTTTTTCTGAACCAAGTAGAGGACTACAGCCAGCGCCAGATCTCTAATGGGGGCGCCTGAGGCATGTGCGAACACACAAACCCCCCCCCCCGACCGTTAAAACTCCCATATGGAGCAGTGGGGATAGGTCCCCATTGCTCCGTATGGGAGCAAAATTTTAATATTTCGCTGCGGCGGGCACCCCTTAGTTTGTGCCGCCCTAGGCCTGGGCCTTTGTGGCCTTGCCACAAATCCGGGCCTGACTACAGCAGATCAGGCATTATTATGTTTCCTTTATATTCATGCCAAAAGTGACTAATAGCAATCAAATGGAAATCAGAACAAGCACAAAAGTAAAGAAGTGGATAGAATTGTTCAAAAACTCAGTCCCCTTAGACCAGTTAACCTACATGAGTAGAGACTGCCCTAAAACAATTGACGGAGTCTGGTCCCCATGGATAACTAAACATCTGCCAGCATTGTTACCTCTAAGCAAATCGGGTTCCTAAGAAGGCCCCTCCCCCTATACCAGTGATCCCCAACCAGTGGCTCGGGGGCAACTTGTTGCTCCCCAACCCCTTGGGTGCTGCTCTCAGTGCCCCCAAACCAGGGAGTTATTTTGGAATTCCTGACTTGGGGGCAAGTTTTGGTTGAATAAAAACAAGATTTCCTACCAAATAAAGCCCCTGTAAGCTGATAGGGTGCATAGAGGCTGCCTTATAGCCAATCACAGCCCTTATTTGGCTCCTCCATGAACTTTTATGGTGCTTGTGTTGCTCCCCAAGTCTTTTTACATTTGACTGTGGCTCACGAGTAAGAAAGGTTGGGGACTCCTGCCCTATACTATCCCACACCCCCAGAAACAACAGTACTCCATACTAGGCACAACTGTCCCTTGTGAGCACAATGACGCTGAAATTCTAAGAGAACGAAAAGGTTGTTAAAGGTACTTGCTCCCAAAGCCATTCCTTGCATACAGTATTTAATAGAATTAAGTCTAAAACTACTGGACTTTTCTGAGTTTTCTGTGAAAACGTTTCACTGCTTATCCGAGTGACTTCTTCAGTTCAAATGACTGGTAGGGAATTCCCCGGTATTTAAACCCTTGAGGGTAGTACAGTCACAGACATCCAATCACAATGGTTCCATTGAACTTATTCAGTTAGGTGTTGGCTATAACTGACAGGTGTTAAAAGGTATGATCCAGTCACAATGGTACCATGATTCTCATTGATGCAGGGGTACATGACTGGAAGTGTGAACTGTTGTGAAACTGCAAAAATTCCCTACCAGTCATTTGATCTGAAGAAGCGACTCAGATGAGTGGTGAAATATTTTCAAGAAAAACTCAGAAAAGTCCAGTTGCTTTAGACTTAATTCTACTAGATATTGTATTAATGACGATCTTTATAGACACATTCCTTGCATATTTTGGTGGAAAGCGCCAATGTTCCTTCCTGATCTGCTCATATGCATCACATGCAGTGTGCCAGTTGACGCAGGAGAAGCCTGAAGCTACCCCCACCTTGAAGGTGTCTCCAGTGTTCCTCCTCCATGCTGTGTCAAACCCCGCTGTGCAAATGTGCCTAAAGAATGGGGTGCAGACATTATTTTCAGACAAAGTGACATTGGACTCTGAGATCTGTGCAGTGGGTTAAGCAGCCGCCATGAAAGCCCAGCTGATAAAATCCCGCACAAATAGCGTAACTTTATTCAGTAGTCCTTCCGTGTACTAAACTTTTCTCTTGAATATCCAGTTTAATGTCTTCAATCTTGATTTTCATTTTTTCTTTGTATTGCTTTGGTGTGGATTTTACATCTGTGCTGCTTTCATCCCTTAGATTTGAATATGATGCGCACAGCTTACTCAACATCAAATGCCATATCCCAGTTTATATTGTCTTCTTAGGGCAGTTGTAAAGAAAAGGCAATGCTTAGAGGATAAATCAGGAAGTTTTGTATATAGAGGAGTCACTCTTTCATATCATTTCTGAAAGGAACTATTCTGCCGCTCTGAAGTTTGGGTATGATTAAATTAAAGGGCACGTGGGATCTTCATGATAGAGAAGAGGGGCTTGGACATAGTATAATAATTCTTTTCTTCTTTGACTGCCTTAAACGTACAGTAAGGTAGTACAGCACTTTTAGTTTCTTGATATAAAAGTCTACAGATCTAATTTTAGGTGGATAGTTTATTTTTAAGGTTATATCATATGTTTGTGTAACAAACATACAGTACTTGGGAATTATCGTATGGATTCATATTTCAATATTATCTGTTGACCCGACCCCTCCAGAATGAGCTTAGATCTTATTGGGCCATGGATAGGTGTCTTTCCCAATGGACATCTGCCTGATAATCCATGAAGTAGAAGACAGGTTGGAACATTGTTGCTTCCATTTACAAGAGCATTGTTGAGGCTGGGCACTGAGGTTTTATAATCAGGGCTAACTGGCAATTGGTTTGCAAATGAATTCCGGAATTCCAACGTTTTTAGTTGGGTTAATGTCTGGGCTTTTTACAGGACATGCAAGTCCTTTCCTCCTTATCTGAGCAAATCAATTCTGTACAGACTTTGCTTTAGGGTCTTTCATTGAAACCACCAGAGGCACTGCACTAAACCATAAAACACTTCCCCAGACCATCATTCTTTCTTCCAAAGTTCCTAAGATCTCTCCTCTCCTGGCCGACACTCACAAAAATCCATTCTCCCTCGGATCCAGACTTTCGCTCCTCAACTTTAAAAAGCCTGTGCTCCACAGCTCAGGAGTTGGCAAACAAACATTAAAAAGGTTTTGCAATGTATTTTTGCATTTTATATATATATATATATATAAAGAAACAGAGTACCGCACACACATCTGAAAAAGATCCGACGTTTCAAGCACTAACGGTGCTCTTCCTCAGGGACAAACCAGAAGACTACGTACAAACAAGTGCTTGTGTAGAGGGGTTGCTATGGTTACTGCCACTATGCTTTGGCGCCCTTTTTTTTTTTAGTGGGGTATTTAAGGGGGTTGTTTGTACGCAGTCTCCTGGTTTGTACCTGAGGAAGAGCACCGTTAGTGCTCGAAACGTCGGATCTTTTTCAATAAATATTTTTCCCAAAGTCCCTGTGTGTGCGGTACTCTGTTTCTTTAATATTGATTTTGGCCAGCACCCAGGGCGTTTGATTTTCTATAGGGTGTGCTCTGTTTTGCTCTCTTGTATGTATATATACATATATTTTTCTTAATCCAGAAAGTATACTCTTTCTGTACTGTGTGTCAGAGATTATTCTCAATTTAGATAATTTTGACCAAGGGAGTTTACAAACTTTTCTAAATCTTTTTCTTTCTTTCCATATCAATATAATATTGTCTGTATAGCGGCGCCATAGGGACACGTTTGCCCCCAGCTCAGTCAAGGGGAAGATATGACAGGTCTCCCAATAACCATTTGTAGATTATCGTAGCTGGGAGTAAACCTAGTCCCCATGGCGGCCCCGCATACCTGAAGATAATATTTGTCTTGAAACCAAAAGAAATTATGTTCCAATATAAATCCCTTTTAAATAAATTCTTTCTGAAGTAATGGTATTGTATTATCCTCATTTTAAAATGTGCTGTGGCTTTAAGGCCTTGATTATGCCTATTTGATGTATAAAGTGATTTTACATCAAAACTTGCAAGTATTGTGCCTGGTTCCCATTTAAAATCTTGTAATATTTGTATTAACTGGGTTAAGTCCCTCAAAAGCGACGGTAATATCACATACTTTTGTAACATTACAGCTATATACTGAGATGATAGGTTAATAGATCCTATTCCCGAAATCTTTACCCGATTTTCATGTATTTTTGGGTGGCCATATAAGACCGGCACAATTGGGTATTTTACTTTAATATAACTCCATTCTGCTTCAGTCAGAATTCCATTTTCTTTTGCTTCATCTAACAATACTCTTGATTTTTTATTTAAAAACTTCTAATGTATTTTTTATTTTTAGAATGTTATACATAGTCTCCTTGTTCAGAAAAGTCTGACACATGTCTAAATATTTATCTTTAACCATAATCACCTTTATCAGCTGCCTTAATGATTATACTATCATCTTATTTAAGGGCTTCCAAAGCTAATTGTTCACCTCTTGTTAAAGAAGGCTTATTACACTATTTTCATTTCTCCCTCTTTGAGTTACAAACTGCTCCTGCGGGAAATACCCTTCCCCAGATCTCTTTAGTTTCCCAGGTAGCGCTACCTGCCCCAAAGTACCTCTCCCTTTGGATAGGTCGTGGCTCCCACGTAGCAGGCACACAAGAAACACCTTTCCTCACACAAGGATGACAACAGACATCTACAAACAACTCTCTTTCCTTAGGCTGGAGCACTCCCCAGCCTCTCTAATCACTGGTAGTTCAGTCACTTGTCTACTGCTCTCTGTCCCTCTGGATTTGCCTCTCACTCTCTAGCTGGATGCAGCAGGGCTCCCTTTATAACCGGCTGACCCCACCCCTGATTTTTGGCTCCAAAGTCAGGCACTTCCTTCCTCCCAGAAGTGCACTGGGGCTCCCAGCCAATCGTGTTTCTCTCCAGTTTGTAACTGGGCTTGATCATGTCACAGACAGAAAGAGATTCCCTTACTATGTGGGTGGTCTGCGGGTACCAGCCTGGGTCCCTGTCTCAAGTGTGGAATTATTCCTGCCGTCCCTCCTCTGATGGTAATGCTATTTTTACTCTTACCTGGTTAATCCACCTCCTGAGTGATGTCACTTCCGGCCCACAGTGACGTCACTTGAGAGGTTGCAGGTCATAGGGTGAGAAGGCAAGTAAACCCATTGTGGGTAGGGTCAGGAAGGGGGCATAGGAGGGTGCGGGTCGGGTGTTGGGTCTGGGTTGGGTTGCAGGTCTGCCATACTGGACCCGTGTAGTCTCAGTTTATCTTTGTCATTTTAGCTCTAGTAATGAATGTGAGTGACTTTGGTTGTTCTCATGGCATGTTCCACAACAAAACTCATTTTTGAAATAGTTGGTTTTTATTGATCTCTTTAGGGGCAATTTAAAGCAGTGAAATGGGAAGACACACGTGGTGGAACTGTGGGTGTTTGCAGAGAGGGCATCATTGCTGGCATAGTGGCAGAATGCACAGATGGTTCCACTTGTCAAATTGAGGTGTTGTCTGGGGTGGTTGTTGAGATGTTGACCTCAAATTCTTGACTACTCCCTTAGGAAGATTTCCCTAGTATCTTTGTAACAAAGACCAATGAATATCAAAGCTTTGCTACACGTGAACTACACTACCATTGCCAGACTTGAACTGAAGGGGGTCATTATTGATACAGTGATGGTCTCAGTGTATATAAGTTTGCCAAAAGTTTGATGTAGCCTTAGATTATAGTTGAAAGAGCTCCAATCAGTCTAACCTTCCTTTTTTATGTATTAACCTCAATCTCATATCAATCTTTCAAGGGCTTTCCCTTTTTGAAAGAATACCATTTTCCAATAGTTCAAACCGAATCAGATCTTGTATAACCAGATGGACATGCTGCCAAATGAAGATTAAAGGAGAAGGAAAGGCTACATCACAAAATGTTGGCACCCCCCAGTGACTTTATTCGCTTACCTGAAACCCCGGCCGGTGCTCCTGTTGAGAGAAAACTGCACTGGCCAGGGAGTATGTGAGCAAGCGTTCGATCTTTGCCATTATGCAGTAGAGTCAAAAGCTGAGTTTAACAAAAAAAGCTGGCTTTTTTGCTCCACTGCTCATGTGTTGGACGCCAGGATTTTGAAGAATTAAGACAGAAGGAAGAGGAATGCTTTGTCATAGCTACCGTGGGCCGGGGCAGTTCTTTGCCAGGGGTTTCAGGTAAGCCATTACAATTACTGGGTGGAGCCTAATATTTGGCACCCCGCCCCCAGTGATTTAGCCTTTCCTTTTCCTCTTAAGAGAAAATGTATACTCTGCAGTGCCGGCACCTTGTGGCCATGCCAAAGATAATTCATTTGCCAACCGACAGGGTTAAAAAACCACTGCTACTTCTGTGTCTGTGTTTCACAGTTGCCAGCCATGAATTTATGAATTTAATCTATTGCCAGTGTTCAGATTGCTATTGTTCCTTTGTGTGCCCTTTCTTTTCAACTCATATTCATGCTCTTTCTGTATCAACAGCAGTCACATTGTTTTAATATAAAACATAACTTTTCACCTTTCTTCCCTCTCTGTAGCTTGCCCTTCACTTTGGCTTTGAGACTTTTCCCCCCTTTTGCCATTTTGCTCATGCTGCTGCTTTCAAGTCGTCTGCAAATGTGCCAGTGTTTCAGGCTGAACTATGTGCAGTTAAAGACCTATGGAGTTTAATGTGCCGCACAGAGCATAAAACTGCCACGCTGTACTACCAATACTTTAAGATTTAATTCGGTCTGCAGTGCCACCAGGATTTGTTAGAAGTGAAACTTTATATACTTAACTTGGCTCGTTTTTAACACAATAACTAAATACGCAGAGCTTTTTGTGCAACTTCTCTGCTACAATTACTAAACCCTCGCTCATGGTGGATACAGAAACAGTAAGTTATCTGATAACCTTTTGGGTAAAAGCCACCAATTTTATAATTCCATTCCACTGACTGCAACTTTGGTCTTCCATTTTGGGAATAAAGGGCATAGCCAGGTATTGAAAATATTCTGCCCTGGGAATGTTGGTACAACTCTGATATCTATGCTTCTTATTAGCCGAGTTGCTCTAGAGTTGCAATGTATCCACCTCTGAACAGAAGATGTACACTTCAAAGATCTGCTATTGGAAATGGGGATGAGTAGTAATATTTAGCCATCAATACCTTTCAAATAAAAGCAAAGGCAAGTTGTTTTCAAAATATAATATTAATGAGAAGGGAGTAAAAGAATGATGTGATGTTGTAGTGGATATATTGCTTAGCTATAAAGCTTTTTGAAGTTTCCCTTATTTCATGTTTAACTTCAGTATAGTTTAAATCAGTATATAATAAATCTGTTATGGACTGTAGTATGAGGAAGCCCATAGACTGCTAGTAACAAGCTTTTAGGTGAAATAGAAGAGCCTGGCAACCTCGTTTTTCACTGATGCCATTTCAGGGCCCGGACTTTCTGCTACGGGGAAGACAGAGATTCTATACACTTCCAAGGCTGTTACAGAAACCCAGTACAAAAGGGGTCAGGCAGAGGCAATGTCAGAGTCAGGCAAAGGGTTGAGAAAAGGCAGCGAAGATTCAGCGTCATAAAACCAGGCGAAGAAACAAAAACCAACAGAACAATCAAAAGCAAGGCTTAAGGTCCCCATACACGGGCCGATTCTAGCTGATAATATGGGTCCCCTAGACCAATTCGGCAGCTAATCAGCCCATGTATGGGCACTACCGACGGGCCTGAAATCGGCCAGATCTCGATCGGGCATGTTAAAAAATCGGATTGGGGACCACATCAACGAGCCAATGCGGTCCCCGATCCGACTAGATTTTTTAACCTGCCCAATCGAGATCTGGCCAATTTCTTTGCCTATACCCATCGTTATAATTCGATTGTGGGTGGGGGATATCAGGAGAAGATCCACTCGCTTGGCGACATCGCCAAGCGAGTGGATCTTAAGGTGTATGGGCACCTTTAGCAAAGGTCTGGATACACAGAGCCAGCTTGGGCAATGATAACAAGCAAAGTTACGCTATTTGGCGCCAAAGTGACATCAGCATGTCCCCTGACGTCACATCGCTGGGCCAAACGCTACCCACACTTCACTGAAGCAAAAATGCAGTCAGACCTGTCAAATGTATCTATTGGTATACTAATTCAAGAGAAGAATTACTCAACGCACAACATTGCCCAGCTGTCAGGGCCCGCTCGGTCTTTTCCTGGTTGAAGTTGGGACCATGGAGAAAGCAGAGTACTGGCAGGTAACTCCTTGGCACAAACCAGGTATCCAAAGGGTTTAGAGAGAGTCTCTTAGTTAATTTCACAGGATAGCAAAGTCAGGAACCAGAAGACCAGGAAAGAAATTTAGGCACTTACAGAAACGTCTCTCTAGCATGGCTGCCTGTTAAGCAAAGGAGCTTACAGAATCCTTCTGCTAACATTCACAGCCCTTCCCTCCTCTGCTCCTCACTACATTCCTCCACTGGTCTCCCTACATGTTCCTGGTCGTCTCCTCCGCTCCTCTCAGAGCCTCCGTCTTTTTACACCATCCACACCCACTGCGCTCTCTCGTCTTAAACCTTTCTATCTCGCTGCTCCTTCCCTCCGGAACTCTATCCCTGAATCCCTCCGTAGGGAACACTCACCCACTCTCTTTAAGCAAAAACTCAGCTGTTACCTTCTGGAGCACTAAAACATTATTTTGCCCAGTCCTGCGCTTAAGGGCAAATGCCCATACCTGATGCACTCTTACCTTCCAGTTTGTGCCTGTATGTTACCCAACCACTTAGTCTGTAAGCTCTACGGGGCAGGGACCTCCTTCCTACCGTGTCTCATACCACATGGCACTTACTCCCTGTGTATTTATACTTATTTATTGTATTTATTATAACACTTGTCCTCCCTGTGTGTAATTGTGTATTCTGTAACACTGTACAGCGCTGCGTATCCTTGTGGCGCTTTATAAATAAAGTTATACATACATACATACAAAACGTCTTATCCGAGAATTAAACACAGGTGTCTGTAGTCTTTTTATTTTGAGTTTTCATGCCGAACGTGACACGATGACACCACAACACCACGTGGCAAAATTCCAACATAATGTTGGGACCATGGGCATCACCATCTTGGGAGAGAAGCTGAGTGCTCCTAGCACTATGGCATTAGTGGGCAAAGCAAACATTTTCTTGGACCATGAAGGTCATTCAAAGCTTGACTTTATTGCTAAAATTGAATTAAAGCTATGCTCTGCAGTCCATTAGACATGAATTCACAGTGTCCACCACTGCACCAAAAAGATCCTTACATTTTGATGGGGGCTATAGTTCCCCCCACTCAAAATCCTGCATCTGAACCCCGCCACTTGTTGGCAAGTCCAAAGTGAGGACAGAATGTTTCTATTTAAGTCTTGTAAGAACCTTCCCAGTGAATACTAACATCCATCTTAGACTGTTTAAAAACACATTTCCAGAAATTGTAGATGTTGGACTCGAAAGTTTGAATCCGCGATAATCTCTTTGTAGCATCATTTTAGTGGCATTACATCATTTCTTAGAAGCCTGAGGTTTATTTTCTTTGTCAGATTATATTTAAACATTTATAAAACGTGTGGGTTTCGCACAAAGCAAATACAATCCGACGGTTTCTGTTTATGTAGAGTTAAGAGATGTCACTTCATCAAACGGAGCATCGTCGTCGAGTGTTTGAGCATTTCCATTGCAGGAGATCAACTTTCTCTATATCGGCCCTCTTAGGGTCTTTTATAAAGACAGACAAATGGAACCTTTAATCTCGCCGGTGTGTTTTCTTTCTGCTTAATGTACTGAACAGACGTACAATAAAAAAGAATGAATGGTGTCAGGGTAAGACAATCCATTACGCTCCTGCCTATCTGCCGCTCCTTTACTATCTGTTATGCTAAACTGAAGTGAAGTCATCAAACTGTAGCGTTTATATAAAGATTTGTTGGCTGTCGCTTTAGAACTCCTTGGTGTTCAAAAATACATCTTTCCCTTGAGCTTATATCAAAAGTAGGGTTTTATTAACGCTATCGAACTCGTTTTCTGTATAAGAAAATAGCCCCCAGGAATTCATATACGAGGAGAAATCTGTATTAATACAGCCAACTCGGGGAATGGGGGATATCAATAACCCAGAACCTTGTTATGAACTCGGTGTAATATCTTATTGATTGTATCAACTCTGAACTTCTTTTGAACTATGCTGAGTTCAGTGAAACATCTTCATTAGCACAAGCTTAATAGCTGCTGATGGTGGTCAAATTACTCGTCAGCAGAAATGATTTTGGAAACTGAGTGGATGGAGATTGGACAGATTTAAAACCGTTAAATCTGCAGTAAAGGAGAAGGAAAGGTAAAAACTAAGCTTTATCAGAAAGGTCTATGTAAATACAGCCTAAGTACTCACAGAAACGCAGCACTGAGTCCTCTATCAAAAGAAACACAGGATTTCTTATCTCCTTTTTTGTAAACATGTTATTCAGTATCAGACTTCCTCTCTTTTAGGGCTCATTCAGGTTTGGGGCATGAGTCTTCTCAGTTCTCTCCTTCTCCTGCTCCCCCCTCATATAAGAATGCATAAGAACTCACTAACGGCTATAACTGCAGCAGGAAGGTACCAAGATGAAGCTAAAATGGCAGCTGTTATTGGAGGGCTCTTTACTCAGGTATAGTAAGGCTTTCTACAGAATAAATATAGCATTCTAGGTGGCTCTAATGTGGCGAATCTATTGGCAGTAAAATGCCAAAATGACTTTCCCTCTCCTTTAAATTACGCATCATTACCCAACCCCCATTTCTACCTGATCTGAGAACTGGCACTTATATTGTAGTGTCACCCACTGTGACCTACAGCACTTATATTTGCCTATTAGTGTCTGTAAGTTACCCTCCCATATAGATTGTAAGCTCTACGGGGCAGGGACCTCCATCCTCTTGTGTCTTCAACTCTTAACTTATTGCAACTGTATCTTGTATTTATTTGTATTTATTGTTATACTGTGTATTTATCTATTATTATCTTAATAACCCCCTGTTTGTATTAATGTATTCTACTGTACAGCGCTGCGTACATAAGTAGCACTTTATAAAAAAAGATATACATACATTTCCCTCACCACTTGTTCGAAGATGTCAAAATTATCAAGAATATCCCTTGGCCAATCAGAAACCAGTAGTAGCCTTGAGAAGCTGGAAGAGGGAATAAGCGGCTTGCAGAAACCAATAACTGAGCAGATAAGTCTCTATATAGTAGCGAAAAGCGACTGCGAGTCTAAAGGTCCCCATACACAGGCAGGTCCCTTGGACCGATTCGGCAGCTTATCTGCCCGTGTAGGGGCAGAAACGAGGGGCCTGGCCGACCAATATCTGGCCTGAAATTGGCCAGATATCGATCAGCCAGGTTAGAAAATTCAGTCGGATCGGGGACCGCATTGGCTTGTTGATGCGGTCCCCGAACCGACTGCCCCTTGTCGCCAGTATAATTCGATCGTTTGGCCCCAGGGACCTCGCCAAGCGAGTGGATCTCAGCGTATATGGGGACCTTAAGTATTAATGCTCTCTTTGCCTGTTCTCTGTCTGACTGCAAGAGAGGTGGTCACTTACTTGCTGTGTCCCAAATGCATTCCATCAGTTTGGCGAAGAAGCACTTGTGTTTGGTGCTTTGAGAGCAATATGGAACTATGCCGACTGATAATAATGATTGTTAGAAACAAGTTGCAAGCAGGGTGGTGTCTCAGAGCTGGAAGAACACCACTTGGCAAGGCTGGGGAACAGTCGTCTGGGAAAGGCAGGGGAATAAGTTGGAAGCCAGGAAGGGTCAACCAGGTAATCAGTCAAATCCAATAAAGGCGAGAGAATTCACTGACCCAGAGATCTGTACAATTCAAACAAATTCACTGCTACAAACACTGAGAAAAACTACTATAACTGCACAGTGGGGGATGCAACTTCAGGGGTGGAAAATCTGGACCCAAATTTTCTAACTTTTGCCGGAATAACTGAAATCATTTTATGAACTTTATCTTGTAGGTTTATTTATTTTGCCTGTAAATTTACCAGCCGCAATAGAAAGCTCCTTAGCTTCTTACTTCCCCTGTAATATACTAAATGTTAATTCAAGGATAAAATTGTGTATAAATTCAGCAAAACCAGATAAGAATATGACACCATTATCTGACAGGTACCCCTAGCATCTTATGCAGGATGTCTAATAAACTAATATTATCCAATGCTAAATTCCCTGGGCCGATAATGTCTGACCCATATTTAATTCCGCTCCCTATCATGATAAAGAGAAATGAGTAGAACGTTCCCCTGGATTCTGCTCTCCATACGACCGAAGGATTTCTACGCGGTGATACGAGGAGACATTGAAAGCTCATGTTCTTCCAATCAAATACTGATTCCTTTTGCCTTTGCTCCCAGAATTCTAAAGGGCAGCGAAATACAAATATCAGGAAATTTTATGCCGAATGTTAAAGCCAAGCCAAACCCGCTATAAACAACCGTCGCTATAAAACAGTATTTCACGAATCCTAAAAAATTAGTGCCGCAAATATTTTGAGCCTTTTTTATTGGTGCAACAAATCATTATTGGCATTTCTGGATTTTTCTCCCATGCCAAAAAGTAGTTTTTTTGGTTTTTTTTTTCTCCTCCCTTCGTTTTAATGTTTATTTACCATAAAAGTGCCAGACGGTAGTTAATATGCAAGGTGATAACTTTCTCCTGCTTGATTTAATATTTATGAAACATAGAGCTATTAAAGCTTCGACTGGCTTGGCTGCGCGTGTGCGGAATTCTAATGCTCGCTTTCACTTTACTTTTATAGTTTCGGCCCTGGGAGAGTGATCATCAGGCAAGGTCATGTTCCCCAGAATTTCTACCTGATTCTCTCCGGCACGGCCGTGGTCACCAAGGTGTCTCGGAACAAAGAGACGGGCGAGCATTTCTCCAACACGGTGGCTTTTCTCAAAAAAGGCAAATACTTTGGGGTATGAACTTGCATTTAAGTTTATAGGAAGCAAAATATAATTAGGGATGGAGATTCATTTATTCAGCACGGCTTCTATCCTTGATTAATTAAGAACTTTTCAAGTAACAAACAAGGTCGGGTGGGCTAGGAAGCGGGAAGGGAAGAGGGAGGAGGCATTGCAGATTCTTAGTACAACGCAGTTCCAGCGTGGCAATTAATTTAATGGATTATAAAGTTCTACATACTGCATCATAATAGGCTTGCCTCACTTAAAGTGATACTGACACTAAATAACGACTCCTCAAAGTATGAATGTACATAAAAAGTTGCCTATAGGTCATGTTGTTTGATTTTTGCTGAGAGATTTGCTTTTGTAAATAATTGTTACTTGAAGTTCCTAAACCTGACTGTTTGGCCAACCTGACTGTCACTTCTCAGTCTGTCAGTTACAGCTTCTAATGCTAACAGCCTCCTGCTACACAAATATGGCCGCCCCCTTATATGGGAACATGGGGAATCAGACAGGTAATATAAAAGCATTGGGCAAATACTTTTATGGCATAAATGAAGGTCATGCAAAGACAATGTTATGATAGATGTAAAAAAAGGTTTAATTTTTGGTGTCTGTATCTCTTTAATACATATTTTCAACTAGGTACATAGCTAGTGCACACTCACTTCTTTGGGCTGTATACTTGCATAAACAGGAGATTTTGTTCTCTTTGCAATGTGAAAGATACTAGGAACTGAAATTTTGTGCAGTGCCTCCACCTAGTGGACACTGAGGAGCATACCTCAAGGGGATTTCCACTAGAAAAAAATAATTAGCACACACTTTGCAGCAAGGAATAGTTATGGATGACTGATTATCCTGCCCTAAGGAACCTGTGCAGCCTATCCACTCTTGGCACAGTCCCTTTAGGTGCCCAGTCCCAACTTTGGATCCGGATAGACCCCAACCCTTTTTATTCAATCCAGTCCCCCCAGGTAGCGCTACCTGCCCCAGAGTACCTTCCCCTTTAGAAGGGTGGCTGCTCCCATGTAGTGCACTGGGGCATCCAGCCAATCGGGTTTCTCCCCAGTCTGTAACCGGGCTGGATGATGTCACAGACAGAAAAACAGGGGAAAGAGTTCTCTGATCCCCTACACTATCTTTATGCAGGACTACAATCCACGATTTAGCCACTTGTTTAAACCCTACATTTTCCTACCATGTATCTAACCACATCATCTGAACTGTAATATCCCCTCCATTCGCCAGCACCATCACATTTTCCTAAAACAAATAGCAGCTTTCATCCAGCGTCCAAGGGAATCATTTAACCATTAAATAAACCCAATAGGGCTGTTCTGCCCCCAATAAGGGGTAATTATATCTTAGTTGGGATCAAGTACAGGTACTGTTTTATTATTACAGAGAAAAGGGAATCATTTAACCATTAAATAAACCCAATAGGGCTGTTCTGCCCCCAATAAGGGGTAATTATATCTTAGTTGGGATCAAGTACAGGTACTGTTTTATTATTACAGAGAAAAGGGAATCATTTAACCATTAAATAAACCCAATAGGGCTGTTCTGCCCCCAATAAGGGGTAATTATATCTTAGTTGGGATCAAGTACAGGTACTGTTTTATTATTACAGAGAAAAGGGAATCATTTAACCATTAAATAAACCCAATAGGGCTGTTCTGCCCCAATAAGGGGTAATTATATCTTAGTTGGGATCAAGTACAGGTACTGTTTTATTATTACAGAGAAAAGGGAATCATTTAACCATTAAATAAACCCAATAGGGCTGTTCTGCCCCCAATAAGGGGTAATTATATCTTAGTTGGGATCAAGTACAGGTACTGTTTATTATTACAGAGAAAAGGGAATCATTTAACCATGAAATAAACCCAATAGGGCTGTTCTGCCCCCAATAAGGGGTAATTATATCTTAGTTGGGATCAAGTACAGGTACTGTTTTATTATTACAGAGAAAAGGGAATCATTTAACCATTAAATAAACCCAATAGGGCTGTTCTGCCCCCAATAAGGGGTAATTATATCTTAGTTGGGATCAAGTACAGGTACTGTTTTATTATTACAGAGAAAAAGTAAATCATTTATAAAAAATTAGAATTATTTGCTTATTATGGAGTCTATGGGAGATGGCCTTTGCGTAATTCAGAACTTTCTGAAGAACTGGTTTCCGGATAAGTGATCCCATACCTGTATATAAAAAATATAGACAATATGATATTAGATAAGAAATATATATAAGACCTGCAACTTGGTCTGTGACCTGTAGACCCGCATCCAAAAATCCTACCTGTAGATTTAACCCCTTTTTTTTTTTTTTTTACGGGTAACCCACAGGTACCCGACCCGCTGCAGGACTCAACTACAGATGGACTCACAAGAACTTTCCATTCAATATCTTCTAAAACTATCTGCTAGAATGCCTCAGGTCTAGTGAAACTCTGCATTTCGCCATTGGCAGAATTTTAGGATACTGTCAATGTATTGACTACAGTTTGTGATCCATGTAATGCTACGTTCGAGATGGGTAAATAAAGTACTGTATATACTCGAGTATAAGCCTAGTTTTTCAGCACCCAAAATGTGCTTATACTCGAGTCGGGTGCCATGGGTCCCTCTAGACTAGAACCCTCTGTCCTTTGTGTGCAAATTAGGCCCCCCACAACCACACCCTCCAGTGCCCTGGCCTAGGCTCCTACTAGCAATACTTATTCCCCCTTACATCTCCTCAGGGACCGGGTCTGCTGCCAGTTTGCCAATGTGCAATGAGCGTGGGGTAGTACTCATATTGTTTTTGTTGACCCTCTTCTCCGCTTACAGAGCTAGTTTACTGTTTTTCTTTGAAATAAATATTGAAAAACATATACCCCACTGATGCCTCAATTTATGTAATTTTATTGGTATTTATTTTGATTATTAAAACTTAGCAGTAGCGGTTGCATTTCCCACCCTAGGCTTATACTCGAGTCAATAAGTTTTTCCAGTTTTCTTAGGTAAAATTAGGTACCTCGGCTTATATTCGGATCGGCTTATACTCGAGTATATACGGTATTTTATTTTCTTGGTTTACTTTCTAAGCACTTGGAAGTTATTTTGGTACATAGATATAAAGATCTAAGTCTTGTAACCCAGAGCAACCAATCATCCATTAGCTTTGGCCGTTACAGTAATGAAAGCAAGCGTCGGGCCGGTTGTCATGCTTTTAGTGGACCAGGATGAGATATTTTTATGCACTGCAGCTCGGTCTATGGGACTCAGCCCGAGTACATGTAGATTTCTTACTGCACTTTCCGAGACTTCACATCTTTATTTAATCATGTGCATCTCAAGGCAAGGGTGTGAGACTGCAAGTGACATTAATCGTTTGACAGCCTTTCCGCAGACCGTCTCCTTAATTTGAAATGTGCCAAGCAGAATCAAACCTGAACAGCCTAAAAAATGGGCAGAGATAAAAAAAGCTCCAATAATGACATTAGTACAACCTTGCAAACCTTATTTGTGTCAATCCCCAGCCGGCAGTATTCCCTTCATTAAGATGTGGGGGAGCTGGGAAAATTCAGCAGAAAAGGAACAGGTTAAAGGGGAACTTAACACTTATCACAGTTAAATAGAAAAGTAAGGAAATAAAAAAAAAAAATGAAAGAAGCAAAAATAAATACTCTAGCAGGGTTATAGATGCATTTGCTTTTTTGTTCAATAATTCCACTAATAAATCTACTATTGCACTTGGAATTCTCTATAGGGTTTGCTAATCCTTATGGTTAAACAGCACTGACTTTTTTTTATCCTGTTTTTTAAGAGAATGCATAATTTTATTGTATCTTTGTACAGGCTATGAGCAAACTCTGGGGCCTGTTCCTGCTGAATTGTGCTTAGTACAGGGGAATCCCTATGTGCCATAGTTTTATGGTATCTCTCTGTACAGGCTATGAGCAAACTTAGGGGGCTGTTCCTGCTGAATTGTGCTTAGTATAGGGGAATCCTTATGCTGCCATAGTTTTATGGTATCTCTCTGTACAGGCTATGAGCAAACTTAGGGGGCTGTTCCTGCTGAATTGTGCTTAGTACAAGGGAATCCCTATGCTGCCATAGTTTTATGGTATCTCTCTGTACAGGCTATGAGCAAACTTAGGGGGCTGTTCCTGCTGAATTGTGCTTAGTACAGGGGAATCCCTATGTGCCATAGTTTTATGGTATCTCTCTGTACAGGCTATGAGCAAACTTAGGGGGCTGTTCCTGCTGAATTGTGCTTAGTACAGGGGAATCCCTATGTGCCATAGTTTTATGGTATCTCTCTGTACAGGCTATGAGCAAACTCTGGGGGCTGTTCCTGCTGAATTGTGCTTAGTACAGGGGAAATTTTTGTTTATTGAATTCTTGCATCCTAATACAATAAATCTAAATAAATAACAAACAAATAAGCAAAGCAAAAAAATATTTACATACAAAGGATAAACAAAACCAACTTATTCATATAATTCTGCTTCCTCTGTGGGCAACTGCACAAATTTTGATGTACAAAGTTGCACCTGAGATATTCACAAACCTGCTCCATTTTCAGCTTACGATTTTTACCCCAATGAGCGGCTCAGCCTGGCTGGGGGCCACTCTACTATAAACAACTATATACACAAAACATGGCTCTGACTCCAGGAAGACAAAAGATTGGGCTACTCACCTAAAACCGTATGAAGCCCCATCAGAAAAATACGACGAAGGCAAAAATCTAAGGGGGGTGAAAAGTATTAGCCCATCACCAAAGAGACATCAGAATTAGCAAGAGACTCACGGTGGGTCAAACTGAATGCCCCTCCACAGACCCTTCCACCTTGCTTCATCCATCCTTTGTCTCTCCAAAGAGCGTATCTTCCCGAGCTCACCCAGTACCATATCCACCACCACTGGACAGGGGAGGACTTCCCGCCTGAGAGAAACCTTGCACCGTGTGTTCCAGGTGTAAAAGCGGACAACAGAGCTGACTAAGAAAAGAGTGCCCAAATCATACCCCCTGTGTCGCTTGAATGCCCCATAGGCCCACTCCTGGTAATTACAACCAGAGAGGCAAGGAATGCCCAAGGCAGCAGAGACTTGTTTGTAAACATCTATGTTAAAGGGGCACTGAAGCAAGAAGTGGTCCATTGTTTCCACTTCCCCAGAGCATTCCTCTCGTGGGCAGTCACGGTCATCAGTGCGTCTGTACTTCAGATTCCCATTAACATAGAGCTTCCCGTGGAAGGAGCGCCAGACGACATCCCTGAGCTTCGGGGGAACCCTTGGGGAATTGACTAAAGAAAGCCCTGATCTCAACACCTCGTCTGGACAGTCTTTCAGGGCCAGTGATGCATGAAAGTAGGAACCCAAGACTCTCCTATCGATGTCCCTTCTTGGAGAAGCCCTGATCTCCCCAACAGACACACCACCGCCTCATCACCTTCAGACTCACGGCAACATAAGGCGGGAGAGGGGCATGAGGAGCACGCACGCTCTTTACCAAGCCGCCTCTCATCCAACACTCAAGAAAAGGAAGGGCCCAAACTCTGAAGATCTCCACCCACAAAGGAGGCTTCTCCAAGAGGAGGTTGTTATAGTTGTATTTAATAAAGGTGTTCACGAAGAACACAACGGGGTTCACCATACCGAGACCCCCCCTCCTTCCTTTGTAGGTAGGTAATATTCCTTTTGATGAGGTTTGTCTTATTCCCCCATAACAGTTGGAAGAAGAGACCTTTGATCTTAACGTAGAAAGCTTCTGGCAAAAGGCACACATGGCTGAGATACAAAAAGATTGGAATCAGGTAGGTTTTGATAAGATCCACCCTTTCTCTGAGGGTAAATTTCAACCCTTTCCACCGGTTCACCAGAACAGATGCGGTTTCCAACTTGCCCTCCCAAATTTGCTTGGCATAATCGCCCTGGCCAAATTCGATACCAAGAATTTTAATTTTGGGCTGGGCCACTGGGAAGACATCCGGAAGATCGAAGGCAGGATCTCCCTTCCCCATCCAGAAAGTTTCACACTTATTCTGATTAATCAAGGACCCAGAGGCCCTTGAGTAGTCCCTTAGCACCCGTGCCACAGTCTCTGCCTCCTCCCCACTGGACACGACTACTGTGACATCGTCTGCATAAGCGGAGACCTTCAGGGCCCTCCCGGGAGACAGAGGAACCCCTGCTAATGCATCGCACTCTATCCGCCTTATGAGGGGATCAATGGCAAATACATAAAGCAAAGGACAGCCCTGTCGGACCCCAGAAGAAACCCCAAAGCTCTCCCCGGACCAACCATTCACAAGTGGGAATCTCTCGGCCCCTTTATACAAAATCTTTAGCCAATTAACAAATTTACCCGGAAGACCGTACCTGTCAAGGAGCAACCAGAGATACTCGTGGTTTACCCTATCGAAAGCCTTTGACTGATCCAAAGTCAGCAGATACTTACCCCACTCGCAGATCCTGCACCGCTCTAGGACCTCCCGGATGCCAAGGACAGCGGAAAAGGTGCTGCGGCCCTTCACTGTGCAGTGCTGAGAGGGGGAAAGAAGCCTTTCTGCAAAAGGAAAAAGGCGGTTGAACATGACCTTTGCCAGAATCTTTCGGTCTGTATTGAGAAGAGCGATGGGGCGCCAGTTCTCAACCTTAGACTGGTCCAAACCCTTGGAGAGGAGAATAAGAGCTGAGTGTCTCATAGAGGGAGGGAGTAGGCCCTCTTCCAGGGTGCTATTGAATACCTCTGTGAGACGAGGGGCCAGGACATCAACAAACTGTTTATAAAATTCGGCTGTTAAACCGTCAGGCCCTGGAGACTTTTTGAGGCCTAAGCCTTCAATTGCCTTCCTGACCTCCTCAACTCCAATCTCACACTCCAATTCATCAAAAGAAATATTCTCATCTTGCAGAATAGGGGTCTCTTCCAGAAAGGAAGACATATTGGCCCGGGAGAGCCCCTGCCCCTTCAGGAGTTCAGCATAGTAGTTCTTAACAACTCTGAGAATACCAGGGACCGAAGTCTCTAGTACCCCAGCCTCGTTTTGCAAGCCGTGTATGGACTTGCGGGAAAACACTTCCCGGCAGTTTTGGTAAGGGTCGGGCGAGTGGTGCTTCCCGTAGTCCCTCTCCAAAACCAGGGAAGAGTACCTGTCATACTGATACTCCTTCATGAGGGCACGGACCCTGGCAACTTCCCCACCTTGGGCCCCATCAGACACCAGTCTGTCTAACTTTCTCCTGAGAGATTGGTAGGCACGATCTTTATCAATTTGTATCTTGTTTGCTAGGCCTCGAAAGAGTCCTGCTGCCCTCTTTTCGACCATCTCCCACCACTCCGCCTTAGTGTTGCACAGATCTAATAAGGATTCCTGAGCCTGAAAGAACTCCCTGAAGGACTGATTTACACACTCCTCCCCCAGGAGGGCCGAATTCAGGCGCCAAAGACCCCTTCCCCTCTGAGGGGATTCTGAAACATTCAAGGACACACTCACCATACAGTGATCGGAGAACTCCACGGCTGTCACCTCAGGAGGAGACACTATGAAGTCCTGTTTAACAAAAAACCTGTCTATCCTACTTCTACATGTTCCTCTATAAAAAGTGAAACCCGTGCGGTCAGGGAAGTGGCGAATGTGCACATCCTCTAGGCCGGCCTGACTAACTATGCTATTCAGGTAAATGCTATCGTAGCCCAGCCGACCTGCGGCACCTCCCCTATCCATAGGCCTAGTCACGGTGTTAAAGTCACCGCCAAAAATTATCGGCCGGGCTGTAAAAAGAAAGCTTAATCCTGCTAAACAGGTCCCTCCTTGCCTTTAGGGTCTGAGGACCGTACACATTAATAAGGCGAAGATTCTGCCCATTCAGCAGGACGTCTAAGACCATACATCTGCCCATCTCTACCTCAATCACCCGTTTGACTGTTACCTTACTGGTTTTAAAAAGGACCGCCACTCCGCTGTACGTCTCGGCCGCAAGAGACCAGTAGGAAGGACCGTGCACCCGTTCCTTCTTGGCCCTATGGAGCACCTGAAGATTGCATAATCTGGTCTCTTGCAAAAATAAAATGTCTGCCTCAACTCGGGAGAGAAAAAAGAAGGCCGTGTTCCTTGCGCCTTCAGACTTAACGCTCGCGACATTAATGGTCACGACGCGAATTGGAGGGGGAACAGCCATTTACAGGGTGATTAAGATGAGGAGGTTTCCACCCTCCTTTTTACCTTCCTATCATCATCAGAGCATTCCCTCTTTGCAGAGAGACCAGATGGAAGCTTTTCAGCTTCAGCCGGACTTATGTCCTCAAATTCCGAAGAGGAAGAGTTGGTGTTATCAGACCGTGCCAGCTCCCTGTTTAGCTCCTCCTCCTCCTCCAACTCTGCCCTCTCCCCCCAAGATAAAGGAGCAAATCTATTTAAGGATAAAGGAAAGGGATCAGCCCCCTCCTTTGCATGGGCACCCTCTGCCCTTTCCTCTTTCTTCCTGTGATTCCCCCCACTCGAGTTGGTAGCCTTTTGTTTGGCCAAGGTAGCTTTCTGGGGTTCGCCTACTTTAACCCAATCCCCCAATGTGTTGTTAGCCGCACTAGGCCGCTCAGAAGGGGGGGTCTCCTGAACTACCCTTTGGGACATTAGTGACTGTCCACTAGGTTGTCCTCTCCCTCTCCCCCTTCCCCGTGTTGCCCTAACGGATGTGGAGGACTGCGGGGCCTGGGAAGACTGCGGGGCCCGGGAAGACTGCGGGGCCCGGGAAGACTGCGGGGCCCGGGAAGACTGCGGGGCCCGGGAAGACTGTGGGGCCCGGGAAGGCTGGGGGCCCTGGGGAGGCTGGGGGCCATGGGAAGGCTGAGATGAATTATGGGGGATGAACGGGGGGTCAGGATCAGGCACAGGCTGAGTTTCCCCAACCACCTGACCCTGTGTGGCCTCGGACTCCAGCACCCCCATTTCCTTGCGGTATTCCTCATCAATGCTTTGCCACGACATAGGACAGGAACCGTACGCATGGCCGAGCTCTCCACACAAGTTGCACCGGATACTTTTGGGACAGTGCTTTGCCACATGACCTACCCCAAGGCACATGGCGCATTTCAGTACATCGCAACTAATACTGAAATGCCTGGTGGAGCCGCACTTCCAACATTCCCTGGGCTGCCCGGGATAAAAGCAGCAGACTAAATCCCGGCCAATGTATGCGGAGCTGGGGATGTGCTGGGTGACATTGCCTACTGTGCGTAGGCGCACCTTAGCCTGCCAGCCCTCCGTCCATATCCCCCTGTACCCAAAGTCCCTCTCCAGCTCCCCTATCACATCCCCATACCTTCTCAGCCAGATCTTTAGGTCTGCGGGGGGGATGGACTCGTTCTCTATGAGAATGGTGACCTTGCAGACCCCAGGCCTAGACACGGGCACTGCCCGAAACCCCTCCCACATCCCTGTGGCATCCCTAAACTTTTCCCAGAATTCGTCCAACTCCTGGGGCCTCATGAAGCTGATGGTATAATCTTTGAACACTTTGTTATGCACAAAACAATAAATATCATTTGCAGTGAAGCCCATATCACAGATCTTATCAACAACATTATTTCCCTCAGGCAAGGGACCCTCCCCCTCCCACTGCAACCGCACCACATTCCTGCGCCTCCCCGAGTCTGCGGGGTAGATCCTCCCACGTCGGGGGTAATTCCCCACTGCAGGTTTGTCACCCACACGCGCCCCACTCACTGCCACCTTTGCCACATTCACACTGCCAGGCCCTTTAGCCTTGCCACGGACAACATTAGCAAAGCTTTGGCCACTCACACCCGCCACCTCATTCGCTGCACTCACACCCGCCGCTGTGGCATTAACTGCACCAGTTGGGTCATTCACCCCTGCACCCACAGCACTCATATCTGCACCCACAGCACTCATATCTGCACCCACAGCTCTCATACCTGCACCCACAGCACTCATACCTGCACCCACAGCTCTTGTACCCACAGCACTCATACCTGCACCCACAGCACTCATACCTGCACCCACAGCACTCATACCTGCACCCACAGCTCTTGTACCAGCACCCACAGCTCTTGTACCAGCACCCACAGCTCTTGTACCCACAGCACTCGTACCTGCACCCACAGTTCTTGTACCTGCACCCACAGCACTCGTTCCTGCACCCACAGCACTTGTACCCACAGCACTCGTACCTGCACCCACAACACTTGTATCTGCACCCACATTCACCTCTTGCACAACAGCATTTGACCCTTGCACAGTTGGACCCGAGCCCCCCAACACTTTCCCCCCACACATACACCCACAGAATTCACATTCCCAGTGCACTCACCAGCCTCAGGCAGTCGCTCACCGATCCCCTCACTGCAGTCACGCCCACGCACACTTGCACCATTGGAAATGGCAGCAGTTGGAATTGCTGAACTACAAGAGTCCGCTGCAGAGTCTTTTGCAGCCGCCTTCTTCCTGCCAGATTTAGGAGCAGGCTTGGTCTTCTTCTTCTTGTTTCCCTTTCGCTGTTCCTCCTGCTGCTCAGCGACTGCAGCTTTGCTTTTATGGTTCCGCTCCGAGTTGTTTCCTTCACTTCTGGCTTTTTCCTGCTCTGAGAGAGACACAGTAGTGGATGTAGTGGCCTCTGGCTGCTGTGAGATGTCACCCTCAGGGCCCGCTTGTTGTTCTGCACCGATGTTTGCAGCAGTGTGGCAAACTGACTCCCTTTCAGCCATGTTCTGCGCCGGCTGCCCTGCATTCCTCCCAGATGGCAGATTCTCACTTTCCCTGCTGCAGCCACATTGGCATTTGCTTTTTGTGCCCAACTGGCCAACGCAGCAGGGGCTGACTGCACCCCAACATCCTCAGCTGACTGAGGGGCAGCCTGGGAGACACCCATAGACATAGGCTGATTTTGGGGTGAGGGCAGGACAGGGAAATCAGATTCTGTGTAGACAAAGCTACTTGCTTCCAGCTGCTGTTTCTTTTCCTTTGCTTTCACCTTTTCCTTGGGGTCAATATCTTCAATTTCATCAGTAGAAAAGACCATTTTTTGCGGCCTCAGGGAGCAAGGAGACTCCACCTGCCTGATCTCCCTTAGGAGGCCCGGTGTACCTGAGGGGGTACCAGTGGGGGTACCAGTAGGAGTGCCAGTGGGGGTTCCAGGGCTCTTTGGAGCTGGCCGGTTTGGCTGGAGGGCCCCAGAGCTTTCAGGCTCCTCATCGCTGGACACCTCAGTAATGGCTCTGCTTCTCAGCGATGCCCTGTATTTCTCTTCCTGGCACCTCTGCTCCATCTCCCGGAACCGCTCGGCATTATCAAACGATTCCTTTACCGCGCCGATTCCCTTGCCAAGGAAGTCCAGCTCCCGCTCCAGAGTGCGCTGCTTGTCGCACAGGGCAGCAATCTCTACCTTCTTGCGGGGCCGGGCCAGGCTGTAGGCCTTAGCGCACTCATACCTCTTGGTCTTTATTAGAGATTTCAGAGCTGCAAGCTCAGCCCTTTTCTCCTTAAACTTCAGAATTCCTTTAGCCAGATTTTCCTGGAATCCCGGTTCATGCGGCAGCATATCAGGGTCAAACCCCGCAACTTGCACTGGGGACTCCGCTTGGGGCCCCTCAGAAACATCACCTTCTGCAGAAGCACCCCGAGGCCTAGGTGACTCAGATGAGGCCTGGGGCTTTCCTGGATCAGCATCCTTGGGCGCACCACACCCTCCAGGGCTGCAATTGCTCATGATTGAGCTCAACGAGCACCACACAACCTGCGATCAGCACCCAGAAGCACACACGGTCAGGTGAGCACTAGTGGGCGGTTCCTGCTGAATTGTGCTTAGTACAGGGGAATCCCTATGCTGCCATAGTTTTATGGTATCTCTCTGTACAGGCTATGAGCAAACTCTGGGGGCTGTTCCTGCTGAATTGTGCTTAGTACAGGGGAATCCCTATGCTGCCATAGTTTTACGGTATCTCTCTGTAAAGGCTATGAGCAAACTTAGGGGGCTGTTCCTGCTGAATTGTGCTTAGTACAGGGGAAATTTTTCTTTATTGAATTCTTGCATCCTAATACAATAAATCTAAATAAATAACATAGCAAATAAGCAAAGCAAAATATTTTTTACATACAAATGATATAAACATAACCAGCTTATTCATATAAGTGTCATAATTCTGCTTCCTCCGTGGGCAACTGTACAAATTTGTGATGTACAAAGTTGCACCTCAGATACACAAACCTGCTCCATTTGCAACTTACAATTTTTACCTCAATGAGCGGCTCAGCCTGACTGGGTGCCACTCTAACTAAACACAAATCATAGCTCTGACTCCAGGAAGACAAAAGATTGGGCTACTCACCTAAAAGCCCCATCAGAAAAATACAAAGAAGGCAAAAATCTAAGGGGGGATGAAAAGTATTAGCCCATCACCAAAGAGACATCAGAATTAGCAAGAGACTCACGGTGGGTCAAACTGAATGCCCCTCCACAGACCCTTCCACCTTTCTCCATCCATCCTTTGTCTCTCCAAAGAGCGTATCTTCCCGAGCTCACCCAGTACCATATGCACCACCACTGGACAGGGGAGGACTTCACGCCTGACTCAGACTCACGGCAACATAAGGCGGGAGAGGGGCATGAGGAGCACGCACGCTCTTTACCAAGCCGCCTCTCATCCAACACTCAAGAAAAGGAAGGGCCCAAACTCTGAAGATCTCCACCCACAAAGGAGGCTTCTCCAACAGGAGGTTGTTATAGTTGTACTTAATAAAGGTGTTCACGAAGAACACAACGGGGTTCACCATACCGAGACCCCCCTCCTTCCTTTGTAGGTAAGTAATATTCCTTTTGATGAGGTTTGTCTTATTCCCCCATAACAGTTGGAAGAAGAGACCTTTGGTCTTAACGTAGAAAGCTTCTGGCAAAAGGCACACATGGCTGAGATACAAAAAGATTGGAATCAGGTAGGTTTTGATAAGATCCACCCTTTCTCTGAGGGTAAATTTCAACCCTTTCCACCAGTTCACCAGAACAGATGCGGTTTCCAACTTGCCCTCCCAAATTTGCTTGGGCTGGGCCACTGGGAAGACATCCGGAAGATCAAAGGCAGGATCTCATACATACTCAGACATACTGGCCCGGGAGAGCCCCTGCCTCTTCAGGAGTTCAGCATAGTAGTTCTTAACAACTCTGAGAATACCAGGGACCGAAGTCTCTAGTACCCCAGCCTCGTTTTGCAAGCCGTGTATGGACTTGCGGGAAAACACTTCCCGGCAGTTTTGGTAAGGGTCGGGCGAGTGGTGCTTCCCGTAGTCCCTCTCCAAAACCAGGGAAGAGTACCTGTCATACTGATACTCCTTCATGAGGGCATGGACCCTGGCAACTTTCCCACCTTGGGCCCCATCAGACACCAGTCTGTCTAACTTTCTCCTGAGAGATTGGTAGGCACGATCTTTATCAATTTGTATCTTGTTTGCTAGGCCTCGAAAGAGTCCTGCTGCCCTCTTTTTGACCATCTCCCACCACTCCGCCTTAGTGTTGCACAGATCTAATAAGGATTCCTGAGCCTGAAGGACTGATTTACACACTCCTCCCCCAGGAGGGTCGAATTCAGGCGCCAAAGACCCCTTCCCCTCTGAGGGGATTCTGAAACATTCAAGGACACACTCACCATACAGTGATCGGAGAACTCCACGGCTGTCACCTCAGGAGGAGACACTATGAAGTCCTGTTTAACAAAAAACCTGTCTATCCTACTTCTACATGTTCCTCTATAAAAAGTGAAACCCGTGCGGTCAGGGAAGTGGCGAATGTGCACATCCTCTAGGCCGGCCTGACTAACTATGCTATTCAGGTAAATGCTATCGTAGCCCAGCCGACCTGCGGCACCTCCCCTATCCATAGGCCTAGTCACGGTGTTAAAGTCACCGCCAAAAATTATCGGCCGGGCTGTAAAAAGAAAGCTTAATCCTGCTAAACAGGTCCCTCCTCGCCTTTAGGGTCTGAGGACCGTACACATTAATAAGGCGAAGATTCTGCCCATTCAGCAGGACGTCTAAGACCATACATCTGCCCATCTCTACCTCAATCACCCGTTTGACTTACCTTACTGGTCTTAAAAAGGACCGCCACTCCGCTGTACGTCTCGGCCGCAAGAGACCAGTAGGAAGGACCGTGCACCCGTTCCTTCTTGGCCCTATGGAGCACCTGAAGATTGCATAATCTGGTCTCTTGCAAAAATAAAATGTCTGCCTCAACTCGGGAGAGAAAAAAGAAGGCCGTGTTCCTTGCGCCTTCAGACTTAACGCTCGCGACATTAATGGTCACGACGCGAATTGGAGGGGGAACAGCCATTTACAGGGTGATTAAGATGAGGAGGTTTCCACCCTCCTTTTTACCTTCCTATCATCATCAGAGCATTCCCTCTTTGCAGAGAGACCGGATGGAAGCTTCTCAGCTTCACTAGGACTCTATTTACAGATAAAGGAAAGGGATCAGCCCCCTCCTTTGCATGGACACATGAAGGGGCACCATCTGCCCTTTCCTCTTTCTTCCTATGATTCTCCCCACTCGTGTTGGTAGCCTTCTGTTTGGCTAAGGTAGCTTTCTGGGGTTCGCCCACCTTAACCCAATCCCCCAATGTGTTTTTAGCCACACTAGGCCGCTCACTAGGTTGTCCTCTCCCCCTTCCCCGAGCTGCCCTAACGGATGTGGAAGACTGCGGGGCCCGGGAAGGCTGGGGGCCCTGGGGAGGCTCTGGGGCCTGATGAGGTTGGGGACCCTGGGAAGGCTGAGATGAATTATGGGGGATGAACGGGTCAGGATCAGGCACAGGCTGAGTTTCCCCAACCACCTGACCCTGTGTGGCCTCAGACTCAAGCACCCCCATTTCCTTGCGGCATTCCTCATCAATGCTTTGCCACGACATAGGACAGGAACCGTACGCATGGCCGAGCTCTCCGCACAAGTTGCACCGGATACTTTTGGGACAGTGCTTTGCCACATGACCTACCCCAAGGCACATGGCGCATTTCAGTACATCGCAACTAATACTGAAATGCCTGGTGGAGCCGCACTTCCAACATTCCCTGGGCTGCCCGGGATAAAAGCAGCAGACTAAATCCCGGCCAATGTATGCGGAGCTGGGGATGTGCTGGGTGACATTGCCTACAGTGCGTAGGCGCACCTTAGCCTGCCAGCCCCCCGTCCATATCCCCCTGTACCCAAAGTCCCTCTCCAGCTCCCCTATCACATCCCCATACCTTCTGAGCCAGATCTTTAGGTCTGCGGGGGGGATGGACTCATTCTCTATGAGAATGGTGACCTTGCAGACCCCAGGCCTAGACACGGGCACTGCCCGAAACCCCTCCCACATCCCTGTAGCATCCCTAAACTTATCCCAGAACTCGTCCAACTCCTGGGGCCTCATGAAGCTGATGGTATAATCTTTGAACACTTTGTTATGCACAAAACAATAAATATCATTTGCAGTGAAGCCCATATCACAGATCTTATCAACAACATTATTTCCCTCAGGCAAGGGACCCTCCCCCTCCCACTGCAACCGCACCACATTCCTGCGCCTCCCCGAGTCTGTGGGGTAGATCCTCCCACGTCGGGGGTAATTCCCCACTGCAGGTTTGTCACCCACACGCGCCCCACTCACTGCCACCTTCGCCACATTCACACTGCCAGGCACTTTAGCCTTGCCACGGACAACATTATCAAAGCTTTGGCCACTCACACCCGCCGCTGTGACATTTACTGCACCAGTCAGATCATTCACCCCTGCACCCACAGCACTCATACCTGCACCCACAGCACTCATACCTGCACCCACAGCACTTGTACCTGCACTCACAGCTCTTGTACCTGTACCCACACCCACAGCACTCGTACCCACACCCACATTCACCTCTTGCACAGCATTTGACCCTTGCACTGTTGGACCTGAGCCCCCCAACACTTTCCCCCCACACAAATTTACACCCACAGAATTCACGTTCTCAGTGCACTAACCAGCCTCAGGCAGTCGCTCACCGATCCCCTCACTGCAGTCACGCCCACGCACACTTGCACCATTGGAAATGGCAGCAGTTGGAATTGCTGAACTACAAGAGTCCACTGCAGAGTCTTTTGCAGCCGCCTTCTTCCTGCCAGATTTAGGAGCAGGCTTGTTCTTCTTCTTCTTGTTTCCCTTTCGCTGTTCCTCCTGCTTCTCAGCGACTGCAGCTTTGCCTTTATGGTTCTGCTCCGAGTTGTTTCCTTCACTTCTGGCTTTTTCCTGCTCTGAGAGAGACACAGTAGTGGATGCCAAGGCTTCTGGCTGCTGTGAGATGTCACCATGAGGGCCCGCTTGTTGTTCTGCACCGATGTTTGCAGCAGTGTGGCAAACTGACTCCCTTTCAGCCATGTTCTGCGCTGGCTGCCCTGCAGCCACATTGGCATTTGCTTTTTGTGCCCAACTGGCCAACGCAGCAGGGGCTGACTGCACCCCAACATCCTCAGCTGACTGAGGGGCAGCCTGGGAGACACCCATAGACATAGGCTGATTTTGGGGTGAGGGCAGGACAGGGAAATCAGACTCTGCGTAGACAAAGCCATTTACTTCCAGCTGCTGTTTCTTTTTCTCTGCTTTCACCTTTTCCTTGGGATCAATATCTTCAATTTCTTCCAAAGAAAAGACCATTTTTTGATTTTTTGCGGCCTCAGGGAGCAAGGAGACTCCGCCTGCCTGATCTCCCTTAGGAGGCCCGGTGTACCTGAGGGGGTACCAGTGGGGGTACCAGTAGGAGTGCCAGTGGGGGTTCCAGGGCTCTTTGGAGCTGGCCGGTTTGGCTGGAGGGCCCCAGAGCTTTCAGGCTCCTCATCGCTGGACACCTCAGTAATGGCTCTGCTTCTCAGCGATGCCCTGTATTTTTCCTCCTGGCGCCTCTGCTCCATCTCGCGGAACCGCTCGGCATTATCAAACGATTCCTTTACCGCGCCGATTCCCTTGCCAAGGAAGTCCAGCTCCCGCTCCAGAGTGCGCTGCTTGTCACACAGGGCAGCAATCTCTACCTTCTTGCGGGGCCGGGCCAGGCTGTAGGCCTTAGCGCACTCGTACCTCTTGGTCTTAATGACGGATTTCAAAGTCGCAAGCTCAGCCCTTTTCTCCTTAAACTTCAGTATTCCCTTGGCCAGATTTTCCTGGAATCCCGGTTCATGCGGCAGCATATCAGGGTCAAACCCCGCAACTTGCACTGGGGACTCCGCTTGGGGCCCCTCAGAAACATCACCTTCTGCAGAAGCACCCCGAGGCCTAGGTGACTCAGATGAGGCCTGGGGCTTTCCTGGATCAGCATCCTTGGGCGCACCACACCCTGCAATTGCTCATGATTGAGCTCAACGAGCACCACACAACCTGCGATCAGCACCCAGAAGCACACACGGTCAGGTGAGCACTAGTGGGCGGTTCCTGCTGAATTGTGCTTAGTACAGGGGAATCCCTATGCTGCCATAGTTTTATGGTATCTCTCTGTACAGGCTATGAGCAAACTTAGGGGGCAGTTCCTGCTGAATTGTGTTTAGTACAGGGGAATCCCTATGCTGCCATAGTTTTATGGTATCTCTCTGTACAGGCTATGAGCAAACTTAGGGGGCTGTTCCTGCTGAATTGTGCTTAGTACAGGGGAATCCCTATGTGCCATAGTTTTATGGTATCTCTCTGTACAGGCTATGACCAAACTTAGGGGGCTGTTCCTGCTTAATTTGTGCTTAGTTGGTCTATCCCCCATGCATGCAGTTGGTCTATCCCCCATGCAGTCGGTCTTTCCCCCATGCAGTCGGTCTATCCCCCATGCAGTCGGTCTATCCCCCATGCAGTCGGTCTATCCCCCATGCAGTCGGTCTATCCCCCATGCAGTCGGTCTATCCCCCATGCAGTCGGTCTATCCCCCATGCAGTCGTTATATCCCCCATGCAGTCGTTATATCCCCCATGCAGTCGTTATATCCCCCATGCAGTCGTTATTTCCCCCATGCAGTTGGTATATCCCCCATGCAGTTGTTATATCCCCCATGCAGTTGTTATTTCCCCCATGCAGTTGTTATTTCCCCCATACAGTTGGTATATCCCCCATGCAGTTGTTATATCCCCCATGCAGTTGGTATATCCCTCATACAGTTGGTATATCCCCCCTGCAGTTGGTATATCCCCCATGCAGTTGGTATGTACCCCATACAGTTGGTATATTCCCCCTGCAGTTGGTATGTACCCCATACAGTTGGTATATTCCCCCTGCAGTTGGTATGTACCCCATACAGTTGGTATATTCCCCCTGCAGTTGGTATGTACCCCATACAGTTTGTATGTACCCAATGCAGTTGGTATATCCCCCATACAGTTGGTATATCCCCCATGCAGTTTATCCCCCATGCAGATGGTATATCCCCCCTGCAGTTTATCCCCCATACAGTTGGTATAACCCCCATACAGTTGGTATATCCTCCATGGAGTTTATCCCCCATACAGTTGTTATATCCCCCATACAGTTGGTATAACCCCCATACAGTTGGTATATCCCCCATGCAGTTGGTATATCCCCCATGCAGTTGGTATATCCCCCATGCAGTTGGTATATCCCTCATACAGTTGGTATATCCCCCCTGCAGTTGGTATATCCCCCCTGCAGTTGGTATATCCCCCATACAGTTGGTATATTCCCCCTGCAGTTGGTATGTACCCCATACAGTTGGTATGTACCCCATACAGTTGGTATGTACCCCATACAGTTGGTATATCCCCCATGCAGTTGGTATGTACCCCATACAGTTAGTATATTCCCCCTGCAGTTGGTATGTACCCCATATAGTTTGTATGTACCTAATGCAGTTGGTATATCCCCCATACAGTTGGTATGTACCCCAATGCAGTTTATCCCCCATGCAGTTGGTATATCCCCCATGCAGTTGGTATATCCCCCCTGCAGTTTATCCCCCATACAGTTGGTATAACCCCCATACAGTTGGTATATCCCCCATACAGTTGGTATATCCCCCATATAGTTGGTATATCCCCCATACAGTTGGTATATCCCCCATATAGTTGGTATATCCCCCATGGAGTTTATCCCCCATACAGTTGGTATATCCCCCTGCAGTTTATCCCCCATACAGTTGGTATATCCCCCTGCAGTTTATCCCCCATACAGTTGGTATATCCCCCTGCAGTTTATCCCCCATACAGTTGGTATATCCCCCTGCAGTTTATCCCCCATACAGTTGGTATATCCCCCTGCAGTTTATCCCCCATACAGTTGGTATATCCCCCTGCAGTTTATCCCCCATACAGTTGGTATATCCCCCTGCAGTTTATCCCCCATACAGTTGGTCTATCCCCCTGTAGTTTATCCCCCATACAGTTGGTCTATCCCCCCTGTAGTCTTCTCTCCCTCACATTCGTAATCCCCATCAGCAGCACCTATCTGACTATCATACAAATTAAATGAATTCCTGCATGTAAATCCAGGTGCATTTTCAAGAAATACACATGGTGTTTTTATATAACATCAGTTTGGATAATTAGGCCTGTTACAGAGTAATGATGGAGCGGAATTACCATGATTGAAGAGCAAATACCTTTCCCATAAATATGGCGAGGTGACTGCAATGTTATGTACAGCATTCCCAATCATTAGCTCTAAAGGCATTCAGTTTGAATATTAATATTTGAAAGTTTTTTCCGTCATAGCGTATTATAAATTGCTGCAAGCTCCTGAATTAACGAGGTCTAATTCCATTGTTTCTTAACATTTATCAAAGACTGTTTAGCGCTACTAAACTGTTTAAAAGGCATTACAAATATTACGTTTAAGACTATTTAACACGGCAAGCATTTCTTATTATTTATTGAACAGTTTAGTGCCTTCATTTTTTTAGCTCAATATTAGGCCTAAATATAACTGGAGCAGATTTATCAAAATGTGAGTTTAATACATAAATACTCACCCACGTTCTATTCATTCCTATGGGATTTTTAGAAGCGTATTTATCAGTGGGCGGAAGTTAGAACTCACCATTCCATAAATATCCTTCTAAAAATCCCATAGGAATAAATAGAACGTGGGTGAGTATTTATGTATTAATGTATTTATGTATAGGCCATCTCCCATAGACTCCATTATAAGCAAATAATTCTAAAAAATTATTTCCTTTTCCTCTGTAATAATAAAACAGTACCTGTACTTGATCCCAACTAAGATATAATTACCCCTTATTGGGGCAGAACAGCCCTATTGGGTTTATTTAATGGTTAAATGATTCCCTTTTCTCTGTAATAATAAAACAGTACCTGTACTTGATCCCAACTAAGATATAATTACCCCTTATTGGGGCAGAACAGCCCTATTGGGTTTATTTAATGGTTAAATGATTCCCTTTTCTCTGTAATAATAAAACAGTACCTGTACTTGATCCCAACTAAGATATAATTACCCCTTATTGGGGCAGAACAGCCCTATTGGGTTTATTTAATGGTTAAATGATTCCCTTTTCTCTGTAATAATAAAACAGTACCTGTACTTGATCCCAACTAAGATATAATTACCCCTTATTGGGGGCAGAACAGTCCTATTGGGTTTATTTAATGGTTAAATGATTCCCTTTTCTCTGTAATAATAAAACAGTACCTGTACTTGATCCCAACTAAGATATAATTACCCCTTATTGGGGCAGAACAGCCCTATTGGGTTTATTTAATGGTTAAATGATTCCCTTTTCTCTGTAATAATAAAACAGTACCTGTACTTGATCCCAACTAAGATATAATTACCCCTTATTGGGGCAGAACAGCCCTATTGGGTTTATTTAATGGTTAAATGATTCCCTTTTCTCTGTAATAATAAAACAGAACCTTGTAATTGATCCCAACTAAGATATAATTACCCCTTATTGGGGGCAGAACAGCCCTATTGGGTATATTTAATGGTTAAATGATTCCCTTTTCTCTGTAATAATAAAACAGTACCTGTACTTGATCCCAACTAAGATATAATTACCCCTTATTGGGGCAGAACAGCCCTATTGGGTTTATTTAATGGTTAAATGATTCCCTTTTCTCTGTAATAATAAAACAGTACCTGTACTTGATCCCAACTAAGATATAATTACCCCTTATTGGGGGCAGAACAGCCCTATTGGGTTTATTTAATGGTTAATTGATTCCCTTTTCTCTGTAATAATAAAACAGTACCTGTACTTGATCCCAACTAAGATATAATTACCCCTTATTGGGGGCAGAACAGTCCTATTGGGTTTAATTAATATTTTATTGATTTTTTAGTAGACTTAAGGTATGGAGATATGGGAAATTATGGAAAGACCCCTTATCCGGAACACCCTTGGTCCCGAGCATTCTGGATAATGGGTCCTATACCTGTATTGATATTCTTGCTCTTTAGCATCATTTCTCTTTGTTTTATCATTAGTTACGATTCCTGGGTTAAAGCCACAGGGAATTTGTGCATTGGTAGGAAGGGACCAAACTTTATTTATTAAAAAATGTATGTACTGGAGCTGATTTATCAACGTTTGAATTCAAATTTTACGATTCACGTTTTTTTGTGCTAAAACTCATCAATTTGAATGAATGAAAATGCAAATATTTGACCTTTATTAAGCACAACCTTTGGCATGTACAAACTTTCAAGTTCACATAGAAGTCAATGGGAGTTGTTATGGGCAAAATTTAAGTCTTTTTTCAAGTTTTTTTTTTTTAAGAGTTTGTAGACCCGTTGCAAATGAGTAGAATACAAATTCAATGCATTTAAAGTCATTTTTTTCACTGTTTTATTCGGAGGAGCTGTTTAGAATCATTTTCTTGAATTAAAAACAAAAAACTCTAAGGGGCACATTTACTAATCCACGAATCCCAATCCAGAATGGGAAAAAAATTTGTTGCCGTCGAGTTTTTTTTCGTATTTTGCACAATTTTTTCGTCGCCGTCACGACTTTATCGTATTTTATGCGACTTTTTCGTTGCCGTCACGATTTTTTCGTATTGAGCAATTGTAAACGGCGGAAAAACCAACCCGATTTTTTCGCAACGGCGACGAAAAAGTTGCAGAAAATATACGATGAAGTCGTACCGCAGACAAAAAAGTTGTGGAAAATATACGATAAAGTCGTAACGCCGACGAAAAAGTCGCCGTTGCGTTTTTTTGTATTTTGCATGATTTTTTTGTCGCCGTAACGACTTTATCGTATTTTGCGCAACTTTTTCGGCACCGTCGCAATTTTTTCGTATTGAGCAATTGTAAATGGCGGAAAAACCAACACATTTACTAATCCACGAATCCAAATGGGAAAAAATCGGATTGGAAACGAAAATTTTACGAATTTTTCGTCACCATCGCGGTTTTTTTCGTATTTTGCACGATTTTTTTCGTCGCCGTCACAACTTTATCGTATTTTATGCAACTTTTTCGTCGCTGTCGCGATTTTTTCATATTGAGCAATTGTAAACGGCAACGTCGCGGGACATACAAAAAAGTCGCAAAAATACCAATCATTACAGTATGAATGATCGGTACGAAATGCGTTCGGACGCTTTCGGTCCGTTCGTAGATTAGTAAATCTGCCCCTAAAATTCAAAAATTTGAATGTTGATAAATAAGTTTCAAAATGTTAGCCGCCTTGGGACTCACTTTGTAAGATGCCAGGGAGGATGTGAGAGTTTTGGTATCTGTACAAGTCTATCCAGGCAAAGTTCCTCCGCTCCCATTTCCCACACAGACTTTGGGGACGGCCATTTCCTGTTTCAGTAAGATACGCCCCCAAAGTGATGTATTACAACCCAATCATGTTTAGATATGGCCTCACATTAGAGACCGTTTTCACTGAGACAGTGAGTATTTCTGATGCTTGCCATTGAACGAAACCCACTTATTGTACAGCGCTGCGGGATATGTTGGCGCTTTATAAATAAATAATTTAATAATAATAATAATAATAATTGAACCTTGTTTGTGGTTACTCCCATGGGCAAAGTTGATGGATACAAAGGACAAATTATGTGCACTGGGTAGAGTTTTGAAACTAATTTTACACTGATAAAATGTTTAATCAATATTTTTATTAATTCAATAAGGTTCCTGAAAAATAAATATATTTATATATATATATATATATATATATATATATATATATAGAGACACATCGTTTGGAAAACAGTTTTTACT